>NC_092808.1:51437149-51761889 GCF_040954645.1 Diabrotica undecimpunctata
TAGTAAACTAGAGAAAACTTAAAAAAGACTGTAGTATTAGTGGCAGTACGGTTATATTTATATGTATGACCGTTTATGAGTAATGTTTTACAACTGCAGATTTATAACTTTAAATGAACACTAGATTTCTACACTAGATACTCATTATCAAGAAATGAAGGGCAAGGGAAAAACGAACCATGTCACAAAATTACCTTACGAGATAAAAGTTAATTAACGTTACCAAACCGCTTGTTACGATCTTAGAAATAAATAAAAAATGTAAATATTTTTAACGTAGTTTATAACTATTTTGTTAACTTCTTAATAAAATGATTTAAACTCAAGATTATTAGATTCTAGTTAAAAAAATAAAACTACACGCTAACGTCACAAATAACTGGTCCACAATAACTTTTGTCCATTTTCAACATAACCTTACATAGAGACTTTTCATCTGTAAAGCAATGTTTAATAAAATTCTTTAGCATTTGGAAGACAAACTCGTTTTAACACTTGTTATATTTAGCCTGGGAATTGGAAATGGTCCATGGTATGCTTGACTTGATACGTCAACTTCGCCGTCTTTCATTTTTATAGTAACTACATATTTTTTTGATCTACTTGTTACTTGCTTGCTGTTTCAAAATTGCCTTTATAATTGGTTCGGCAAAAAATCTATTGCCGTTTTTCTTTCATCATGCACTTGCGGCGTACTTGCTGCAGAGCTATTGAACATTTAGGAAACAATTTTTCTTGCAAAAGAGTATTCCACTGTTTCTTTATTTTTGGTCTACGTTTATAACTTTAAACGATTCAGGTTTTTTCTTAAATCTTGTAACACATTTATCTTATTATCGCATTCTAGATACGAATGTCCTCTTATGGGGAATGTGACTTAGATTGCTACAAGTATCTATCCTAGGGTAGCCAAATAAAGAAAGAAAATGTTAAACTTGCTATTCAAAATATTTCGGTAGGTGTCATAGTAAACAGATGCAGAAGGATATTTTTCTTTAAACATTTGAAACATTTTTATAATATTCAACTCTTCACTTAAATACACGTTTTTGGAGTCGTGAATACTATAATGACTCAACCTGCCCCAAAATGAAGCAATATGTTGATGAATTTGGGTACCAAAATCAGAAGTTAACTGACGATGTTTCGAAGAATGCTCTCCTCTTTTGTCGACAGAGGCAATTCCGGGAGTTTTCAGTGAGGTTGAATATGGACCAACTTAGATTGTATGATGCCATGCATTGCAGTAAAAGCACTATTGTAGACAGATATTTCTTCGATCATGTTTTCTCTCTTCGTTCGAACTCTGTAGCGGTACGTAGCATCATGATGTTGTTCTCCATTGATTTGTCGTGATCTTCGTCTTACAATTGGCAATACAGTAATCAAGCCAGCTAAATAAAAGTTTTGAGCCTCTATTGATCCTAGTTAATTGAACGCTTTAAGTATGTCTTGTTTCTCTTGAGCAGTAGTGTTTTCAAAACACTGCAATCTATCTTTTACACTTACAATCATATCGTTACTCGTGAGATTGCAACCTCAACTTTTTCATTTCATCTGTAGTTCGGCCAATTTTCCTTCGTTTCTTGAATTTTTTAAAAGATCGTCACACAAATACTCTTTACTCGAATTCATCTCGACATATACTACCGCGAAAATAACCAAACATGGAGGACTGTCACGCCAGGTTAACCGCCTTCGCTTGGCAAATAGTTGTACTACGTTCGTTTTTAAGCAGTATGGTCATTTTCCAATGCTGTGTCGTTTGTTGACACCGTTGGTGCTATTCCCATACAACTTAGCACGTGTTTAGGACCGGAAATTATTAACAAAACAAGTTGATGAGCTGAAATTCTTATAAAATGGACATCGTTTGTTTTTCCCCTTACCCTTGAAGGTTTTTGGAAAAAAACATAGGAAACTGTTTGACCAACTACCAAAAACATATAAGGGAATCTTTAAGGGTTAATGAGAGTTTTTAAAATTTTCTGTCATAATAGAAACTAAAACTTCATCTTATTAACAATGAAAAATTAGGTCATGAAAGCCAAGAGTCTTATTCAATGCAATGACTAATGATCGTCAACATTCAATATATATATATATATATATATATATATATATATATATATATATATATATATGTATATATATATATATACATATATATATATATATATATATATATATATATATATATATATATATATATATATATATATTTTCGCGAGAAGCGAAAATCAATAGAGAAGGACTCCTATATCATAAAAGACACCAAGTTTTGGCATTTGCGGATGATATAGTGTTGCTGGCAAGAGGAAAAAAAGAGCTACAGGAGATAGTACAGAGAATAGTAAAAGCAGCAAAGAAAATGGGACTTTACATAAATGACACTAAAACAAAATGTATGCAGTGGACATATGATCAGTTCAGGGATGGACAAAAGTTTAAAGTAGAAATAGAAGAAAGATTATTATACGAATTCGAAATGGTAGAAAGATTTACATACCTAGGTACAATAATATCACGCAAACCTAACATTAAAGAAGAAATACAAGCTAGAATAATGGCAGGCAATAGAAGTGTACATGCTCTTAGTGGAATGTTGAAAAGCAAGTTTTTATCAAGAAAGGCAAAAATACAGTTATACAAAACAACTATACAACCAATAGTAACGTACTGCAGTGAGACATGGACAATGACAAAAAATGAACAAAATTTACTGGAGATATGGGAAAGGAAAATCCTGAGGAAGATATATGGAGGAATAATAAGGGACGGTTTATGGATAAGAAGATCAAATGATGAGTTAAAGAAATTATATAATCAACCTAACATAATAGGAGTCATAAAGGCACAGAGACTAAGATGGCGAGGTCACCTAGAAAGGATGCCGAACACGAGGACTTCAAAAAGGGTAATGAACTACACTATAACTTTAAAAAAGAGAAAAGGAAGGCCAAAAAATAGATGGAATCAGGAGGTAGAAAAAGATATGGAAGAAATTGGACTACAAGGCCAGAAAAGAAAAATGAATAACAAGAAGGAATGGAGAAAAATCACATATCGAGCCAGAGAAGATCTCAGTACATAAAGAAAAGCGAAAATGAAGAAAGAACAAACTTTTTAAGCCATGGGCCTCTAAAGCCTTTAGTGCTATTGTATATATATATATATATATATATATATATATATATATATATATATATATATATATATATATATATATATATATATATATATATAAACTATAACAGGTTAAAAGACGCATTGAAGAGAAAAAACAGCACCATAATAAAATGTAGATCTTACCTCTCCAGCAAAAGCTTCACCATCAATTGTGTGTTCTGATCCTTTGTCATTTGTTTCTCCCCAATGGCAATGGAATTGGTCCAAAACATATTCATCATCAAGAGGTCCTCCTTTTAATTCTAAAAGAACAGAAAGGGAAAATCAAAACATTGTCAATCTAAAAATAAAATAATTAATCTCTAAATAAAATAAATTCCGAGTTATAAACATAAAGCAGTGTGCAAAAAGAAAGTATTTCTCCTCATTGTAATTTTTAATTATTCGTCCTTTAGGACTAATTTTTTTTAGGTCTTAGGTATTATGATATGAATTTTAACTTATCGTAAAAAGTATCAGGGGATGATGCACATTATGAGAAAAATACTGGGACCAAGGAGGAAAAACGAAGAGGATGCAAGACAATGGATGAATTACGAAATACAAAAATGAATGAGTCAAAATAACATATTTAGAGCAATCAAATCACAGAGAATTAGATGGTATGGACACGCAATTAGAAGAAAGAGGAGCAATCCGTTAAGAGTTATAGCGGAATGGATATCATCAGGTAAAAGAACTAGAGGCAGACCTACCTAAACAAGTGGAAAAATACTTAAAAGGACTTGAAGAAAAAAAATCGGTTACCTGTAAAGTCGGTTTTACGGGCGAAGATTTTACGTGACAACGTCTTTTTCTCGGTAGAATATTTATTGATATGAATATTATTAAATTGCACAATAGGAACAAGGAATTGAATGAAAATAAGAATTGCACAAATTTTAACTATAGAAATATATTTTGTTTACTAAAACATTGTACATGTAAACTTAAACTTAACTAATTTCTATTTGAGTGATTTTGTTGAGGATAGGACGATGATAGGAGAAATAGCATCGCACCTGCGGACCGATCATGTTTGAGTGGGAGAGAGACGCAAGGCATTCGCCGGTCCGGCGGGCCTCTCTCTCGTTCGGTGACTCATCGTAACAGTCGTGAGCGGGGTTACACTTTCTCATGAGTGACTCCGAGCCACAACCTAATTTAAGACGTTGTCACGTCAAAAAAGGAGATAGAAGGAAAATTAAAGAGAGAGAATGGAGAAAAGTAGTGTAAACAGCGAAATCATACCAGAGTCTGTAAAAGAAAACCCAGAATGGGATGATCCCCCACTCAAAAAGGATCCTCAAGTAAAAACAGCGTCAGCTTCCTAGGGAACGTATAGCTTGAATATATATATATATATATATATATATATATATATATATATATATATATATATATATATATATTATTGTGATATTTAAAGTCTTGGTGCGCCAAGCAATAATTAGCTAATTAATTTTTTTGATTAATTAAAATTATTTAAATGATATGATTATGACTCTATCACAATTTTTAATTCTTTTATCTCAGGGTTAAATTCGTGCTTCAATATCTATGCTATTACATGTGAAAGGTAAGGTCCAGAGAATACCGGAATAATAAAAACACATATGATCTAACACTATATATTGAAATAAAAATAATGAAATAATTCACACTCAAAAGTTTTCAATAAACAAATCTCATATAAGGATTCTCAAAATTTTGTTCTCCGTACGTGAACAATCAAAATTAATGGTACAAACAATATTAATTGAAAACTCAAAATCCCAAACTATTCTAACTCTCCTAATCAAAATATTTATATCCTTTCTAAATTACGTGTAAAAATTGTGTTATCAATAAAAGAAAAAAAAACTGCAGAAAACACAAATATCTCTCTCTGATGATGAGTGGTCCAAATCCTTGTTCCTTGTAGACTGTATTATCTCCTCTCAACCGCTCCCTATGTAATCAGCAATCTTACAACAGATTGTTGCAAGTATATCGTCCTTAATGATCTCCTTCAAAAGCAACAATCATTCAAATTATGATAGCCTTTCTCCTCTCGATAAACTGAATCTCTCGTTGGCCCGAGTGAAAAATGACTCTTGGAATATCTTCTCTTTACGATAAACTGAATCTCTCGTTGGCCTGAACAGTGACTCTTGGAATATAAGTAGGAAAATATGACTTACAATATTTTGCTGCTTCAGCTTCTGTCAGATACACTAACTCCACAAAAACTCACTAACATTCAACACTACTGCTTGCTACTTCTTGGGAACCACCAGAGAACAATCACTGTTCGTCTTACAGACTTGGAAAACCAACTGATTATCTTTTCTCTCTCCTCAATCTCGCTAAACTTTTTCCTACATACTTATCCCACCTTTTTCAATCTCCGCCAATCAAAACTCGTCACAATTCCCCCATTTTTTCATTTCGATAACAAACAAATTTTTACCTATAATTATAAAATTTCCTAAAACTTATTTACAAATAATATTTTCTATAATTCTTAAAAACTAACAAAAACCTCTTTCTAAAATCTCTTCTATTTGTCTCTAATCACTGCATTAATGTATTTTGGAAAACCCCGTTCAATTGTCTTTGGATTTCACTTAAAATTATGCGGGTCACTCAAGTATAACAAAGAAATAATTTATGCAAAGCTTACATTTTGTTTAGTACAGGTAATCCAAGAATTTAATAACTTTCCTTCTTCGAAATGTTTGTTGGATATTATCCTACTTATCTGAATTATTTTAATGTTTTTGAACTTTGAAATATTTTTAAACAAACCAATATTTTTCTCGATTTTACATATCATAACAAATCCCCGCCATTTGATCTGCCGAAAACTCTTTGTTAAATTTTAAAAATGACAAAAGTTTTCTAGGATCAAATTATTTCACTATGTTATTAAAATCTATTTATGATATTGATAGATGTCGTGAATGTTAAAAATACCCCGTATATTTCCTGTCTCTATGTGCGCTAATTCATAACTATTTACCCCATTTTCCGTATTGACCCTATATGGACCTTCAAATATCGGCATCAATTTAGCACAAATACCATTTTGTAAATTCGACACCCTCAGTGCCTTCACTAAGACTTTATCTCCTTTCTGGAATTTGATCGGCCTTCTTCTTCGGGTTCTCTCTTGTCTTTGGAGATATTTCTCTCCACTTCGTCTCAATCTTCTTTGAACCAACTCGATCACTTCTTCGTATTGTCTGGGGGCGGTGTCTTCCCACGGTCTTGTAGGCATTGTTCCTTTCATTATATATAAAGGCGTCTCTTTGGTAACCGTATTTGGAGCACAATTCAAATAGGTCTCGATCTCAAACACTTTTCTGTCCCAATGTCGATGATGTTCTTCCGCGGCAATTCGTAGAAATTTTGTGACTTCTTGTATAAAACGCTCCGATGGGTTGCTCTGTGGATGATGGATGCTTATAAATTTTGTATCGATGCCCCTCTCTCTTAATTCCCTTTTAAAACGTTCGTTCCTAAAATATGTCGCATTGTCCAATAAAATATTGTCTGGTCTTCCCACCGTTTCTATAAAATTGTCTATCTTCCCAAGTATTTCAATTCCTTTTGTGGTTCTGCATGCGTACAATTTAACATATTTTGAGAAAAGATCCACCATAACTAATATGTGTTTATTCCTTTGAGTTGTTGGTATCAAATCGCTCAACATATCAATAGCAACAATATCCAGTTTCTTCCGAGCTACGACGTTTTTTGTGACGTTTTCATTTTTAAAGTTCCTACTTTTACACTTTTGGCATGTCACACAATTTCGAGTCACCTCTTTGGCTATTGTATAGTCCTGTCGACAAATGTAGTTCTCCCTGAACATAAGCCACACCTTTCTACTTCCAATATGTCCGTTGTCACAGTGTAACTTTAAAAAAACTTCTTTTGCCATTTGCTCCGTGATTACATAGAGTTCTTTACCATCGACCCTCTTAAAATATAGGTTATTTTCTTGTTCAGCCCTTTGCTTTTCTCTTTCATTCAATTCTTCCTGATTTTCCCTGATTTTGGCCAACGAAAATAAGCCTGCTTCTTCTCTCATTATGTTCATGCCTACGTGGAGAGTTTTGTGATCCTCTTTGCGGAATTGTTCATCTCTCGTCAACGCATCAGCCAAAATATTGTCCGTTCCTTTGATATATTTAAATTCAAAATCATATTCTTGGAGTAAAAGAATGTTCATAATTTTTAGCCACTCGGCTTTCTTCATTAATGAGATCTCCATAATTTTCTAAAATCTTCTCTATTTCCTTCTCCATGTTTTCTCCACATATTATTTTTCTTTCATCCTCAGTTTGTTCACATGTGTTCACTGTCCGTATTACTTCTTCACAAAATTCTGGATTATCGTCCATAATTGCCATTTCTTCTCTGTCCTCTTCCGTTATTTCTTCTTCTATTTTTTCTTTATCTTTAATTTCTATCTGGTATTCCGAGCACCATGTTTCGGCTCCTTCAATTTTTCTGCTTATAACTTCCTTTTTTTCCTGCTTTCTTTTCGAACTCATCTTCTTTTTTTTTATTCTCTTTTCCTCTTCGGATTGATTTTTTTCTTGAGCTTTCGATTTATCCTCTACCGTCATATTGATTTCTTTATGTTTTTCTTGTCCATTTATCCTTTCAGAAAATTTTCTCCTATCTGTTTCCTTTTCTTCTTCTATGTTGTCTGGTTCTGCTCTGATTTCCAGTTGATTTTCCGAAAAATTTATGGTGATATGTTTTTCACTCAATTCATCAATTCCCGCTATCATATCATGATTTAGATCTTCGATCACCACACATTGCATAATATAGAATTGGTCTCCCACTCTGATCCGTACTCCTAAACCTTCGTTTACTGTCGTCAATTTTTTATTATTTGCACCCACTAAAGCAACCCTCGGAATCTTATACACAAATCTGTCCATATTTAATTCTTTTACTAGTTTTTTATTGATTAACGAAATTTCCGATCCAGAATCAATCAGAATTTTAATCGCTTTATGTTTTATAAATGCATCTAAAAAAATTAGACTGGAATTAGAATTTTGTTTTTCGTTTCCCGCCAACTGTATAAACTCTCTCGGGTGACAAAATATACCGGAGAGTTTTTTACTTTTGTTTAGTGGATGCCTTATTGAAAATCCTGTCTGGATTCATTGAATACTTCTTCTTCCTCCTTTTCTATTGCCACATGATTCATCTCTCTTCTGTTTTGTCGTTGGAATCTCTGATTATTTCTATCGTCCCTTTGTTCGTTCGTATTCCTATTCGGAGGATTTTGTGCATCTCTATTCCTGTTGTGATTTTCATTTGTTCTATTTTGTGTATCATTCCGGTTATCGTAATTTTGTTGTCTATTGTAATTATTGTAATTTCTCGGCCTATATTCGTTTGTTGATCTGGGATGTCGGTTTCTCTGGTCATAATTTGATGAATACCTTCTTTCCGCTCCATTATATTGGTCATGTTGTCTTCTATTTCTCATTTCTTTTCTTTTCGCTTCTTTTAATTGAAGGAATTGGCACAAACTATCAATATCTTGATAGTTTCTCAAAATCACGTGATCTTCCAACGTTTCCTCAAAATGTCTGCTGATCATTTCTACCAGCTGTTCGGTAGAATATTTGTATTCTAGATATTTTGAATTGTTATATATCTGCAAAGCATATCTTTCTTCAGATATTCCCATTTTTTCGTGATATTTTCCATTCTGTAGCTCTTGGTTGATTTCTCTCTGTTTATTTTTCCCCCAGAAATAGTTGAGAAATTTATTTTCAAAATCTGTCCAATTTTCAAACTCATCTTCCTTGCTTTCATACCATAACGCTGCTCCTTCTTTCAAATGGTTTCTAATTGTTTCTTTGCAATCGTCAAAATATCTAATATGTTGTAATTTGGTTTTCAAATTTTTGACAAACGGTACTGGGTGTGTTTTCCGAATATCCCCGCCAAATTGTCTTTTCGACTCGCTTGTTCCATGGATGATAACTTCTTTTCTCTCTACCCCTCTTAGTTCAATTTCTGCCATTTGTTTTTCATTTTGCTTTAATCTTCTTTCTATTTCCTTTCTGTCTTCTTGTACCGCCATTTCAAATTTTTCTTCTAACTGTTCTAATTCTTTTTTCTGTACAGTCTTAATATCTTTCATTTTAGTTTCTATTTCTTCTCTCTGCATCTCTAGTTTCCTCTCTGTTTCTTCTCTGACTTTTTCTAAACAGACTTTTACCTCATTTTCATATTTGTCAAAACGCTTTTCCATTTTTCTATCATGTTCTTCTAATTTTTGTTCTATTGCTAGCCTTGTTTCCCGTTGGTTTTCTTCCATTGTCTGTTTTGTTTCTTGTTGATTTCTATCAATTTTCTTTGATGTTTCAATTTGGTTTTTCTCTATTGTTTGTGTCTGTATTTGCATCATTGCTAATAATTTTTCCAGCATCCCTGTTTCTTTTCTTTCCTCCATTATTGTAGCATTTCCTTCATTATCCGATCCTTCATCAATAATTGTTTCCTCTTCTCTGTTATCCTCCTTCCTTTCTTGCATTTTGCTTTGACTCCTTGTGGTCGACATGTTGTTTCTTTTCGTTACTGTTTTTGTCCCCGCCAAATGTGAAATTTTACAACACTCTATATGTTTCAGAACACGACAATATTTCTCCCCAAATGTATTAAATTTTCACGACAAATATCAAATATGCAATCAGTAAAATTCAAATAATTCAAAATAAATATCAAATGTACGATTGGTAAAGAAAATAAAATCAAATAATTCAATAGCAGTAAATATCCACTAACTACGATCAATTAATAAATCAAATTTATATTCCCTGGAAAAATTGTCAAAATACTTTCAAATTCAAATTCCCTCAATGTTATATGTTTTTATCTCTGGATCACCTGTACTTATTCCAGATCTCTTTCCCTTCCTTCAAATGTAAAGCTGCGATATTTTCAAGCCCCACGTTTTGGAAGCCAGTTATTGTGATATTTAAAGTCTTGGTGCGCCAAGCAATAATTAGCTAATTAATTTTTTTGATTAATTAAAATTATTTAAATGATATGATTATGACTCTATCACAATTTTTAATTCTTTTATCTCAGGGTTAAATTCGTGCTTCAATATCTATGCTATTACATGTGAAAGGTAAGGTCCAGAGAATACCGGAATAATAAAAACACATATGATCTAACATTATATATTGAAATAAAAATAATGAAATAATTCACACTCAAAAGTTTTCAATAAACAAATCTCATATAAGGATTCTCAAAATTTTGTTCTCCGTACGTGAACAATCAAAATTAATGGTACAAACAATATTAATTGAAAACTCAAAATCCCAAACTATTCTAACTCTCCTAATCAAAATATTTATATCCTTTCTAAATTACGTGTAAAAATTGTGTTATCAATAAAAGAAAAAAAAACTGCAGAAAACACAAATATCTCTCTCTGATGATGAGTGGTCCAAATCCTTGTTCCTTGTAGACTGTATTATCTCCTCTCAACCGCTCCCTATGTAATCAGCAATCTTACAACAGATTGTTGCAAGTATATCGTCCTTAATGATCTCCTTCAAAAGCAACAATCATTCAAATTATGATAGCCTTTCTCCTCTCGATAAACTGAATCTCTCGTTGGCCCGAGTGAAAAATGACTCTTGGAATATCTTCTCTTTACGATAAACTGAATCTCTCGTTGGCCTGAACAGTGACTCTTGGAATATAAGTAGGAAAATATGACTTACAATATTTTGCTGCTTCAGCTTCTGTCAGATACACTAACTCCACAAAAACTCACTAACATTCAACACTACTGCTTGCTACTTCTTGGGAACCACCAGAGAACAATCACTGTTCGTCTTACAGACTTGGAAAACCAACTGATTATCTTTTCTCTCTCCTCAATCTCGCTAAACTTTTTCCTACATACTTATCCCACCTTTTTCAATCTCCGCCAATCAAAACTCGTCACAATTCCCCCATTTTTTCATTTCGATAACAAACAAATTTTTACCTATAATTATAAAATTTCCTAAAACTTATTTACAAATAATATTTTCTATAATTCTTAAAAACTAACAAAAACCTCTTTCTAAAATCTCTTCTATTTGTCTCTAATCACTGCATTAATGTATTTTGGAAAACCCCGTTCAATTGTCTTTGGATTTCACTTAAAATTATGCGGGTCACTCAAGTATAACAAAGAAATAATTTATGCAAAGCTTACATTTTGTTTAGTACAGGTAATCCAAGAATTTAATAACTTTCCTTCTTCGAAATGTTTGTTGGATATTATCCTACTTATCTGAATTATTTTAATGTTTTTGAACTTTGAAATATTTTTAAACAAACCAATATTTTTCTCGATTTTACATATCATAACAATATATATATATATATATATATATATATATATATATAT
This sequence comes from Diabrotica undecimpunctata, assembly GCF_040954645.1. Lineage (NCBI taxonomy): Eukaryota > Metazoa > Arthropoda > Insecta > Coleoptera > Chrysomelidae > Diabrotica > Diabrotica undecimpunctata. The sequence goes on from NC_092808.1 coordinate 51,448,758, forward strand.
ATATATATATATATATAAATAAAAATTGATAAATCGCGGAGGTAGGTAGTTGAAAACGTTTCAAATATTGATGCAGAGTGACCCCTTTAGATAAATACATAGCACTCGTCGATGGGCCCTGTTTATTTTAAAATCATGTCTAAAAATTATAAACTTCAAATGTTTTACAAATTTTGAATTATTTATTTACGACGACTATTCATTTTTCAAAGGAAAGTTATAACAGATTAAAATAATCTCCCATTTTAAATTTAGATACAAGACATGTTTATAAGTTGATGTTATTGGGAAATATAATTTAACACCTAATTCTAAAAATAAACTAAAACAGCATTATAAACACTGCAAATATTTCTGAAAACAATAATGTTTATTTTATGACTTTGTTGTGGTTGGCGGTTCGAAAAGTAATGTTTTTAATTATATATCCACAAAGTTAATTTTCTAAGATTCATAAAATTTATGGAGTAGAAGCAATAAAAATATATTGCTTGTGTTTACTTACTTATTTTGCATAATTACTTTAAGGTCACGTCATTAATGGCTAACCCTATTTATTTTGCAAACTACAAACATATTTAATGATTACCGTGATAGTCTCTACTTTGATATATGAGTGTTCGAATATAATGTTCAATTTAGGTTTTCTTCAGTAGCTTTTTCAATCATATATATTTCATAGGTAAAACATGTGACTATACTCACTATACTTATGTGATATCATAAGTTATCGTATAATTTAGCTGTCCTTTTACCAAGAAGCGTATCTAATATAAGGAATGGCATATTAAGAACACATATTTAAAGGCAATATTTTTATAAAAAAACTTTAAATGGAGTATTAAAAATGAACAACTAATATATCAATATAATCTTAAAAATTTTCGGTCTCGAAATCAATATAATCTTAAACATTTCAGGAATTCCATCTTAGTTTTTCTTGCTGTTCTGTCAATATATTACCCTCCTTATCTCTTTTCTTCTTTTGTTTGAATTCCTTTTTGCTTTTGTTTAGTTTCTGGTAAAATTTTCTCGTTTCTATTGGCTATATTTTGTTTATATTCTCCATTTTTTTGTATTTTAAGTCTCTCTACATTGTATCGTTTATGTTTAGAACCTATTTCCTTTTTTAAACGTTTAAAATTCTGACCCTTGCTCTAATTTCGATCCAGTAGTGATCAGAACCCGCATTTGCTCCTCTTTTGGTGCGAACGTTTATTATATTGGATTGGTGTCTTGAGTCTACAATAGAATATTTATATTATTTATATATTTATAATATTCTATTGTAGACTCTATAATATTTACTGTAAGTCCGTCTGGTGAAATCCAGGTGCCTTTGTGTATATCTTTTTGAGCGAAGTTAAAATTATACCGTCGATTCCAAAAAAAAACTACTTGAAATAGAAGTCACTCTTGAAATCAGAGCATCAAAGATATTTAAAATTCGTTATTTCTCAAGCACCAAATTTTTTCATTTTGTTGGGCTGTGTTATCATTCCTGTGCCATACCATGTATGTTAAACGTTTACTTTGTATGCCAGTTCTTCCTTTGGCGGAATTTTTAGTTTTTTATTGACGCTTATAAAATGAAAGGTTTTGCTTCGTTGTGTAGTTTCGGCAATCTGTTGATTCAGCTGTTGATTCATCTGTTGCGTCTTTATGTTAAATATCAATATAAATTCTATGTTTATTATTGATGTTTTTCTTTCTCATACTATCTTATTTATGTTGTGTTTATCTCGTACCTACATTTTTTTATTTATTATTTTACATGTTCTGACGTTTCGATTTCCAATCCCAAAATTGTTTTTAATAAAATTTACGAATTAAAAAATTATTTTATTTAACATGGACGTGTTTATGAACTGGCGCTGGTTTGCAACCAATTGAACAGTTGGCTTACTTGTCCTCGATCTTTAGACCAAATAGTCATATTTTGAGGTAAATTCTGAGAGGTGATGTGTGCCCACTGATTGATATCAAATGCTGATATTTATGTGCTCACGTAGTTAATAATAGATTATGTATCTCTGGCCTTCCATTAACTCATTTATTTTAGTATATTCTTATTGCTGACTTCTTCTTAGAGTATTTACAACTAGAGCCTGCTATATTCTATTGATGAGTTTCGTAAGATCAAGGCGGCTTTTTAAATTTCCTCTTTTTGCATTCTGTTTCTTCGATGACTATTGATGCATCTTTCCATTGTACTCTGAACTCATTATCCCAAGCATGTTTGAATATCTGAGATCTGTCAGTCTCAGTTTTTAATGTACGATTCATGTTCATCTATCCTAATACTAGACTGAGGTATCTCCGAGGATCTCAGTGTGTTGGTTGTTTTAAATGTTGTGATGTATTTATTTCCCATCCATTTTAATTTTTCTGATAAGCCTTTTACATGGTATTGTTGTTATCTTCAAATCTCTTTTTTTTTTCTTTCTTCACTCTTGTGACATTCATTGTTTATAAATGACAATAGATAGTCATTTTTCTGTTCAAATCTTTGCTAACAGGTGTTTTTCTTACTGACATGCACTTTCATTAGAGCAGCTGTTTTAAACTTTATCATATAGTGATTTTGTTATTCCGTTTTTAATATTTATGTTGTGGTTTAAGTAATAATTTAAAAATCTGTTGGTGTGGGTTGGTTTTCTGTAGGTTTTGTCTACATATCATATATTCTCCTTTGTAATTAGCACATCCAGAAAAGTTGTTTAGTTGTTATTTTCTTTTTCCATGGTAAATTTGTTCAATGTTTCTGGTCTATGAGGCCAAATAGTTCAATGTTTCTGGTCTATGACTTCAAATAGATAACACATCATTTACATATCATCATCATAATTGGGGTTTTTGTTCATGTTTGTACACAATTTTTGGTCAAATTCTTCCACGGATATAATCTTCCACAGTTTTTTTCTTTTCAGAGGTCGCTGTTTCGTACTATTCTTCACCACTCATCCTTGTCCATTATATCTTCTTAATTTACATCTTTCCCTCGTAAGTCCTTTGTTACAGAGCCCTTCCATTTTCTTCTTGATTTTTCTCAACCTCCCGTTCCTTTAACTTTTAACAGCTTTATCCTTCGCTCCGCATAGTACTCATTTCTACGTCTGACATGAGCAAACCAGTGCAGTCTTGTCGTTAATTACGTCGTTCCTGATCTTGTCCCTTTTAATCTTACCCAACATCCATCGTAACATTTTCATTTCAGTTAACTCTATCTTCATTCCGTGAACTCTCTTTAGAGGTTACACTTTACCACTGTACACCAACAGAGTATCTCGCTCATTCTACTCCATTTTCGAGTGTACTTCTGCTCACCTTTAGTCCTTTCTCCTAAATAGTCCTTTTCCAGCAGTCTAACTTGTCCTCCAATATTTCATCGCTCTCTTCCACTAGCACGGTATCATCCGCAAAGAGCAATTGACCAAGGAGCCCCTCTCTTACCTTCTCTGTTGGTACATACATAATAAGATTAAACTGGTAGTTATCCAGTGTATAACTTTGATGAAAACGAACCGTCACTGGAAAATTTTGGGGTCAATACGGGACAAGTCGTTACTCCCGTTACAAGTACTCCCTCGTACATATTCTTTATTGAGCCTTACGTACTTCTTAGGAATTAATTTGTCTCTCATACATCTCTAGCAAGTATCTCAAAACAAATAAGGCAAACGATGTCCTTTTTACTGGCATAAACTCAAACTATTCTTCTTCTATTAATGTCTCCCTCCGTAAGCTCTGCTCTGCAGTTCTCTCCCAAATTTTTATTGTGTGCGACATTAACCTTACCTCTCTACATTTACAGTCCTAAATGACCCCTATCTGTATACAGTGATACCATCAAGCTCTCCCTCCATGCATTGGGCATCCTTTCTTCCTCATATATCCTACTCATCATTTGCCACAACACATCAGCCCCTGCCTCTCCTAGAGCCTTCCAAACCTCCACAGGTATTACATCATGTCCTATTGCTTCACCATTCTTCATCCCATTTAAAACCTCTACAACCTCATCTCTCGTTATCCTCGGTTCTGCATTCTCATTTGGGGTTCTGTAACCTCTGTCTCTCCTCTGGTGTTTTTCATTAAGTAACTTTCTAAAGTACTCATACCATATTTGCTTTATTTTAACATCGGATCCTAATACTCTTCCATCTACACTCTTAATCTGCCGCACGTGAGCCCTTTGATGACTTGTCCATTACTTAAACAATGCTGTATAACATTTTCATCCCTTTGGGTGTTTCCAACTCTTCATGCAGCTTTGCAGACAATCTTTCCTTAGCAGTAGTTACAGCGCTTAGTAGTAGTTGCCTTGTAGTAATAGCTATCTTGCATGTATCCATTATCCTCTATTTTAGACCTCTTATACCTCCTTCTAGCCTCTTTCTTCTCTCTAACTTTCTGTTGCACTTCGTTGCGCAAGTTTTTTGTGCCTAGTAGGCCCTTTACTAGATGTTTCTGCTAGCACTTCCTCTCCCACTCCTACCACAACTTTGCTGTTAGTTTCCCACTAGTCATTTACCATATTGTTTTTCTCAAACTTTTCCAGAATAATCTCTCTAAAAACCTCCTAACGTTCCGATTAAACCAGCCCAACTGTCGTGACCGATAAAGTTGGGCCCGACAGTTGGTGTGTGTAGGCCTGTTGACGTCCCGACTCAACAGGTAATGGGGAAGTCGGATATCGTGATGTCCTAGTGGTGCAACCAAATCGGTCGGCCCGACCGGTGGGTACACCAATTTTTGTCGGTCAAAAAGTCTACACACACCAACGTGTGTAGGCGGTTTAAACGGGATAAATCTTCTAAAATAATAAGTGAATGTCTTTTTATACTTTAATATATTATGAAGAAATTTCTGCAATGTATTCTTCTTCGTTCTTTATGTATTGAGGTTGCGATATTTATGTTCCTTAATAGTTTTGGTAAAGTTTTTTTATTCTCTTTTATAATTCAATTGATAGCGGTTTTCAAACTAACAACAATATATTGAATATATTGAAATAAGTTTTAGGCCTTGAACAACTTTAAAAATAATCTAGATAACATAAGTTGTTACATAGTATATAAATTTTGTCAAATTAAAACTAATTATTTACTAATTATCAAATGAAGTTTTTGTGTATTATATACAATTAACTTGTTTAACAATAATAGTTTATTATTATTTTAACAAGTACGAAGTAAATTCAAAATCTGTCACCAATTGTAACAGGTGTACCAAATATAGAAATATATACAGGGTTTGGTAAATCTACGTCGTTTGAGATCGTTTGAGCTTCAAACTATACAGTCAATATTCGAGCTTTGTTCGAATAAGTAAAGGAAAACTAAGTAAAAAATTTTTTGGACGGTAATAAAAATCGAATGTTTGTGGCGACTAGAACGCAAAAATGGAGTTTACCTCTTCTGCGATAAACCAAACGTAAATATTTTTCTTTTCATTTTAAATCAACTACCTCGACATGTTTTTAGAACTTTTCAGTTTAATAAGGTTAATTTATGTTGTTTTCATTAGGAAGAAAAAATACAAATATTGTATTTTTATAAGTTTTCTTAAGTCACGACATCTCAACACACTTATTTGGATAAATTAAATTACTTCATAATTTAATAATCTTAATGACGTAAAACAGGCTTAGAAAAACAGTTTTGCCTTATTTCAATAGACCAATTTTTCACGGGTTATCTCATTCTTATGTGGATTAGTGCTCGTTTTTTTTGTTTTAGTTATACTTTATTGTGTTTCCGGGCTGATTTCCTTATTTCTCTCCATTCCTTATTATTTCTGCGTTTCGTTATTATTATATCTTCGCTCTTTTTCCGGTTTTGTTTCTTTTTAATCTTTTTTCGCCTGATGAAGCGATAGATTGTTGCCACTCTCAAATCCTAGAAGGGTTTTAATATTTTGCTTTTAATTCTTTTTAAGTTTTCTTGCGTTTTTATATTCAACGGTGTTGTTTTCGTCGCGTATTTTGGATAATCTTTATTTTAATTGTTTTGCTCAGCAAAACGCCCTAGCTTAACTCTTTTTAAGCATATTACTGTTTATTATAATGCTCGTTTTCCCTTTACAGTTCTTTCCTGAACTCTTTCTTTTTCGATTGGCCAATCCCAGCTAGTTGAATGTCGTTCCTTTTTCAAATTTGAAATTGTTAATCTCAGGTAAGTTTATTTTCTTGGCTTACTTCCATATATTTAGCCTCTTTCGTTTATTTTGGCTTTAGCTTCCAGTTCGTTAACTGCCTTCGTCACATTGGTAATGATTACCTCCACAACTGGCGTAGGAGTCCTAGAACCTCCGCAGAAGAAGCTCTTTGAGACTACCTAGTCCAGTAATGAAGGGCACTCCAATCACAGGTTGATTCGGGTCCCGCCGACAGAGTGAATGAGGCATCGTTCTATTCGTTCCCTTTCACGCCTGTGTGTCCCGGTACCCCTAATAAGTTAACCCTATTGTTCCTCGTAACATCAGCAAGTATTTTCTTGCACTCAAGAACCAGCTTAGAGCTCACTTTGGGTGCTTCCAAAGCTCTTAGAGCAGATAGAGATGGTTCTGCCTGAGTAAGCTGTATCTATTATTTCTTGAGCACATACCAGGATTGCAAAGATCTCGGCCTGTAAGACTGATGCATGGGAGACGAGAACCAGGCCAGATTCAAATCCGAGTCCGCTCCCATATACTTCAGCACCTGATCGCTCGTCCATTCTGGACCCATCCGTGAATCAAGTGAGCCCGCTTCGACGGATTAGTGCAGACTCTCGTTTCATCCATGCTGTTTTGTACCATAGAGAGCACAGAACAACAATCGTGGGCCCGTCTCCTGATGTCCCAATGCACAACCAAGCATTAATTCCCAACCAGTATCCAGAGCAGTTGAAAAGATAGGCTTCGTGCTGTACAATAGGATGTAGAAGAGGTAAATCCAGCAAAGCCTCAAGAACCTGTGTGGGAGTGGTCTTCATGGCTCTTAAGATGCCAAGGTAAGCCAACTGCTGGAGGTGAGTCAGCTGGGTCTTAGATGAAGTCAGTCTAGCCCGGGGCCACTACACAATGGCCGCATACGTCATCATAGGCTTTATCATGGACTGAAACATCCAATATAACATTTTTGGCTGCAAACACCATTTGACTTTGAAAGCTCTTCTGCACGCCCGGATAGCTGCTCACTCCTAGGTACTTCACTGACTTGCAAACCGATAAAGCTTTACCATAGAAGGCTCTCTGATTTGTCCGATAGCCATTCTCCGGGTGAACAGAATCACAGCCGTCTTCTCAGGATTAATTTCGAGTGCCTGCCCCCGGCACAATTCCTCCACGAGCCCGAGGCTTACCTGGGCGAGCTCGTGCAATGTTCCCGGGAAGAGTCCCTCAATCAGTATAACTACGTCATGAACGTAGCCTTGTGCATATAAACCTTGTTCGGACAGTCGCTGAAGAAGGCTGTCAATCCCCAGGCACCATAGCATGGGGGACAAATTCGTCACATTAGTTTGTATGTTATTTAATAGTATATACTTCTTGTTCATATTTGTTCTCCTTAGCAATTGCTTATATACCAGGTTAAATAGTGTTGAGGAGGAACGATCCACCTGCTTTACTTCTTAGTCTGTATTAAATTTCCCTGTTATTTCTCATTGGTACTTCACCCTCGCATTTGTTTTTTCTAGTGTCATTTGTGTTAGTTTCTTTGGTTACTTTGGTATATGTAGTTATTTTAGTGCTTTCTTTATCTTTTCCTTCTTTATTATACCGAAGGAGCTTTTAAAGTCAATATATACTACATCGATTTTTCTGTTATATTATTAAGATTTTTATAGAATCTGATTCAAAGTATGTATAGCCTCATGGTCTAAATCCATTTTGATAGTCTCCTAATATTTTTTTAACACATTTTTTGATTTTCTTATTTATTATATTTTCCCATTGTTTGTATATACAATTAATTAGCTTGATTGGTCTATAGTTTTCACATAATTTTGTAGATAGGTGTAATGATTCCAGTATTCCATTCTTTAGGCATTCTGTTTTGAATCCACATTTGTTGTATTAGTTCGTAAACAACAATATATTCTCCTGGCGCTTTGTCACTTGTCGTTCTCGTATTTATTTTATCACTTCTTCCTTGGTTGGACACTGGTTAGGGATGTTACAGCTATTTTTTCGTATAACTCTGTCAAACATGGATAAATAAAAGCACTCTAATGCTACAAACAATATACAATGTACAGTCTTCAAGTCACTTTCTAGTTTACATCGGTTTATAAAGTTTTTGACGCTGTGCGATTCCAAGTTTCCATTTTTCTTTCTTGTTTCATTGATCTTCCTTCAAGTCTCTGGTACTTATCGGTTTCTGGATATTTTGCATCCAACTATTATTCTTGGAATATCTTGGAATATCCTTAGAATTACACTGTCCAGCTATGTAGATTGGCAGGATGCGTTAATAACACTGTATGGCGAAACAGACATATTTACTGTGATGAAGTCAAGAATTTATAAAGCGAGTATAAGACCAATAAGGACATATGCCTCAGAAACAAGACCCGACACAGCCACAATACAGGCTACTGGAAACGGCAGAGACGAGAGTACTGAGAAGAATAACAGGAAATATGCTGAGAGATCGAAAGAGAAGTGAAGATAGAAGAAAATGTAACGTACAGTGTGAAAATGTAACGTACAAAATAGCAAGTGATAAGTCACCAATCGGCAAACAACCGCGCAAAAGACGGAGGGGCAATCTTCCATAGAGATATTAATCTGCCAATGAACAAGCAGAATTGCTTATAATGAGGAAGAAAAAGAAGAAGAACTATCATTCCTTCCTCTCTTCTGGTGACCGTAAAGATTTTCTTGGCAGCCTGTGAGTGGAAATTCTCTTAACGTGACAATATCAAATCAGTTGACCTATTTCTATATTCACGATGGTTGAAACTTCTATCCTCATTATTCTGTTTTACTTCTTCCTTTCTTATTATACAAGTAGGTACGTTAAATTCCTGTCGAACCTTTTAGCACGTCCAACTTGATCGTATGCAGTTTATGTTCGATGGCTCCTGTCAATTTACTCATTAAGTTTCATACCAATATAATAGATTAATCTTTATTATTGTTTCGTAAATTTGTATTTTTCCTGTTCTGTAAATTTGTATTTTCAAGAATTTTTTGAAATTCTTGATTGTATTTAGTCTTTATCCGTACCCTGTTTATTTAAATTTACATTTACACATATGTACTCTTCACATATTATTACTTCTTCCTATTCATTTGTTTTAAACTTTTAATAAATCGTAGATATATGATACGCTACATAAAACTGAAAATTTCAAGTACTACAATATACAATTATGTAGATGTAAACTTTTTCGTTAGAAATCTATCTATTATAAAAAATATACTTCACGTTACCTGATCCTTTGCCTATAACGTCAACTTTCCAAGCAGCTCCAGTGTTTTCCAATTTAGTCGATGGTTCCGGTTCGTATTTCCATTGCAGCCTTTCTTCGGTATGGAATTTTGTTACGCTAACAGGCGAAATATCAATTGGACTTTGACGTTCTCCAGCCGCATCAGGAAATTTAGATACCCATGAGTGAGGTCCTGAAAAGAAAATACATATTTGAATACGATATACATTACAAGTATTTCAGTAGCTACACCATAAATAAATAATATAGCGTTACAATGTGTGGTGTTAGTTACCTATTTTATGTTAAGAACTTTATAAAATCACTAAATATTCCTATTCATATTTTGCATGTCCTTGGTGGAACAGAAATAATAACTAATAAAAAAGAACTTAACCTTATTATGAAATCCTCAAAACATATAAAAGCTACTAGCCCTGAACGCTATATATAAGATGGCGAACATAACCGATATTAGACTTATCTAAACTTTTGCAATGATCTTTTAAACGACAAATTCAAAATACAGCATTAAGTCTCAAGTCATGCGACTTACAAGGAAACGCCTGACAATACATCGAACCTAAAATGATTTAAGCAATAATTACCATCATTAATCTATTAGTAAGACAGTCTAGTAGTAATGCAGTAATGTGCATTTCAAGAACATCACACAAACATGTGCTTTGTCTGTAGTGCGTTATTCACGAATAATAAATAGATCCTGACCGAATCGTGATAGGAAAAATACAACCATGTAAATCAAAGGAAGTACTTCTAATTTAGTAACTAGTGGAATGTTAAAAGGAATTGATAAAGTAAACAGGCTATTGTCAACGTAACGTCTACATCAAATCGATTACTTTTAAAGCTAATTAGGTATGGAGAAAAACAATTGGGTTTTTTTTGGTTATATACTCTACAGAGAGAATATATACAGGGTATCCAATCTCTGACTTTTAGATACTAAAGACTGTTTCAAGTTAAGAATTCACAACTGAACAGATAGGCCAGTGCATTTCTTACGGGCGTATGTTGCCAATAGTTCACGGGACTATGCAGGGCCGGCCGAAATAACCCATTCTTTATTTATATTCAAATTTTTATTTATATTTTCCAATGTTAATCAAATTTATTTTAAAAAGATAGGTACGTATCTATTTAATAAGCTTAACGACTACAATTACTTATAAATATGGTTACATTTTCAGGGAAGTGATTTTAAAGATTATTAGAAAAATGTCTTTATTAGTGGTTAAAATATTAGGTTTTACGCAATTGGTTAATTATTATGGCACAGGTAATTCTGACAGCTTAGGTGTCAACTCTCAAAATTATTTATAAAATATTACTTTCACAATAGTTAATAAATAGAAAGCAATAATAATTAAGATATTGTGCTTAAACTTCCATTATCGGGCAAGCCGGGCTAACAGGCCCTAACAGTAAACAATATTGATTACTTTATAATTGACTATTAATAGTTTTCTAATTCTCTTTATGTACTTAGTCATTCCAAACAATAGTTTGGAAAAGAACTGGTTTGAAAACAAACTGTTGCCCAACTTAGTTCGAAAAACGGTTATTGTTATGGACAATGCTCCATATCATAGTGTAAAAACCGAGTTGTTGCCTAACCAATCGTGGAATAAGAATAACATTATGGACTGGTTAAGACAAAAAGACATATTTTTTGAAGAAAATTATCTGAAGTGCGAGCTTTTGGAGGTAGTCGCGCAATTTAAACAAAATTTTGATAATTACAAAATTGAAGAACTTTGTAAACAACAAAATAATGTCAAAGTGCTTCGTTTGCCTCCATACCATTGCGAATTAAATCCAATTGAAATGGTATGGAGCCAAGTAAAAAGGCATGTGGCCGTAAATAACAGCACCTTCAAAGCGAAGGATATGGAGGACCTCATAAAAAAAGCGTTTTCAAATGTTACGTCTGATAACTGGAAAAACTATATTCAACATGTAATGACTCTGGAGAAAAAATTTTGGGAAGTGGACGGTCTAATGGAAGACGTAACTCCCATAGTTATAGATTTATATGATAGTAGTGACAATTCCGATTTGGATATGGACGAAGAATGTACATAGTTTTTGATAATTGTAATATTGTAAATATATAAATGTCAAACTAAAAAACCAAATAATTTGTTACATTTCTATGGTTCTGTTGTATTTTTTTTAAAATATACAGAAGTTTTTATTGTTTTTTTATGTTTTTTACTGACACTAATAATATCTACCACAATACTCACTCAATTTGTTCATTAAACAATTAAGAATATTTTTAAGAGTCTGATGATGACCTAAGCCGAAATTTAATAAATAACTGTTGTGAGAAAAAGACATGTCTTTAATTTTTATTTTTCAAAAAAACAAAAAAAATTTAAAGTTACCTAAGTGAAAAAACGTCTAATGTGCAATATAACATGCAGTTCGGCCCTGCTTTTTCGCTGCAACTCCACTACTCTCGCCTATCTCAGTCTATCGGTAGTTCTGGCATCACCGCTTCCCATAAGGCTCCTTTATGAATTCTTAACTTGACACAGACAGTAGACCTCTAAATAAGATAATTCTGCCCAAGATACCTTATACAGATATTGCTTGTTTCCAAATTACCGGGTGTTTAAAATTTAAACATGGATTTTAATTTTCGCAATAATTTTGTATATTGACACCATTTCTATTCAAAAATGGTCAATTTTACGTTTTTGGCATGAGGATTGCTAATTTAGACTTTAATTTAGCATTGCTAATAGAGGTAGCAAGTTACACTGTGTTGTGTTTAGTAAATCAGAGCAATTTTTTTCGGGTGAACTATAGGTAAAATAGTAGAACAATATGAAGTAGCATTAATTTCTACAAAAAAAGTTCCTCATGTTTGACTTATATAATTCGATCGGTTACTGATTTATTTGCTTCTAAAAAGTCCAATGAATTTTAATTTTACAATAAAAAATTTTATTCTTTAAACGTATAACAATAAAGTATTTAAAGTAAACAAAAAAAAACTGTAAATGTTCAGAATATCCACAATTTACTTCAATACACTATATAATCCGGTTTCGCAAAGATCTCTTAATACGAAATATCTCTTCTATATTATTTTTTAATCACATTTGAGGCTTCTTCTATTTTTGTAACAATTCTAAAAGATAATTTATTCTTTGTTTGTAAACTGATGCCTTTATTTGAGACCAAATTGAAAATCCAAAGGGTCAGGACTTCTAGGTGGCTAAGTAAACGAACTTCCACGACAAATCCATCAATGAGAAAACTGTTGATTTAAGTATTGAAGAATAATGTGGTCATGCCTCGTCGTGGAAAAACCACATGTTTTGTCTTAAGGTGAGAGGTATATCCTCTAGTAATTGTGTTCGAGTTTTGGCCGAAAAGTTTCAAATAGGAAAAACTGAAGTTTAGTGACATTTTAAAGAAAAATGCCGATTTAAAGAAGTGGTATAGTGAAAGTGGAAATGTTGAACAAAAAAAAAAGATTAAAACTGAAACTGTTGCCTTCGATACTATAGGTACGATTGGTTTTGTAAAACGAGAAGTAAGAACATTCCATTATCTGGACCGATAATAAAAGAAAGAGGTGGAAAGAGGCGACGATTCAATTCGAATTTTAAAGCTTCCAATTGTTGAAGTTGACTTGCTTAAGACACAACTTTAAATTTAGAGCAATTTCTGGAAAAGCTTCAAATCTTAACCTTGATGTCGTTTAAGAGTGAGAAAGAAAACTGCCAAATTTATTACGTGGCTATTTACACGAAGATATTTATAACGCTGATGAGACTGGTCTGTACGAGCTCTGTACGAGAAAAAGAAAAACCTTTGGTGATTGGTAAAAGTAAAAATCCTCGATGTCTTAAAAATTTTCACGTTGATAAACTCCAAGTCGACTGGTACTACAACAAGAAGGCCAGCATGGCCAAAGATTTCGTGACAGATTGCCTACACAAATTTGACAGAAAAATAAAACATCAAAAAAGAAAAATTCTTTTATTCCTAGACAATGCAACATCCCATCAGGATATTCAGTTATCTAACATATCGATAATATTTTGCCATATAATACTATAGCACATTGGCAACCATTGGACCAATGAATAATTAAAAACTTGTTATTTCTGTAAATTTCTTGTAAATTTATTTCAATAATCTATAAATAAAATCAATAATAATGGTTACTTTTCCAATTTTTTATGATGATTAAATTTTATGGTCAAATGAAGGACGTTGGTATTATCTAAGATTAAGTTAGTTGTTTTGAATCGCTCCTAATCTACTGCGTGAATGTATTTTTTCATTTAAATCACGATAATATTTGCGTGATCGATCTAAATTTAATGCTATTTTTGATTAGCGTTATCAAAAAATCCCAATAAAAAATGAGATTTATTTTGGATTGAATATCAAAAGGATTATTGTGGTGACGAAAATTTATTTTGGCTGTTACCTAGAAAACAGTTTACATACATGCCATATAAATAACAGTTTAGATCTATTTAAAATGAAAAATAAATATTTAATTTCATAATTTTCTATTCATCATGGTAGAGCAAGTATTTTTTTTAGAAAATATTTTTAAATACCAATTTTATAAATTTCGAAAGTAGAAACCCGAAGATTTCTATTGACGAAACCAAAATTAAGATTTTTCCTTTAATCTGTGCCTTCTATAAATCTGCAAGACAAAACAAATGATGCTAACGATGTACTGTCCTTTCTTTTGCCAATTTTATATTTTAGCATTAACGCTTTAGTACTTTTTTTAACATTTTTTATGGTGTCTGTATATTTTCATTTTTACCAAGCTGAAATATTTGTTTTACAATTTTATTAATTGTATTTGTTTACTCTTCATTTTCTTCTGCCGGTGCCTACGATTTCCATCCGGAATATGGCTACAATATTTGCAAGAACTGTTGCGAAGGAACTTCTGGAGTACAAACTACTGTTACATAGAACTTTTGTTTATGATTCTCCAAATGCAGATATTTTGCATTTTAGCAAACGCGTTCACACATTCGGCTTGGACATTCTACTTTTCATAACACGCTCTAAATTTAAAAAATTTCCTGAAACTCATAACAAAGAAAACTCAAAAATCCAGTTAAACTATTTTACATCAATTATAATATTCAACGGGGTAGTGGGTAGTATTCTTCTACAGTTCCCAGTAAAAGACAGACTACTTCAGGACTTGGCAACCCTGCCCCTACGCCAGCTACTGTTTCTCTCCTAAGCTCCCCTCCTAGGAGAAAACAGGTCCTTATCCTGTAAGTAATATCCATATACCCTTTTCGTCCCACAGCACGACCGACAAGTCGATAAATATTTCTGACGGAGGGCAGCAGCAACCGGCTGTACCAAGATAAGGCGCATAGGAAATGGTCCTGGATCGGCGGACCGGCTTATAATTTGATTTTCGCAAGCGGAGCTGTGTCAATAGAATGGTTGTGATACTGCGATAAAATAGATGACATATGGCAGGGGAATCCATTGCATCATCATTCTCAAGAAAGTTATGCGAGCTATCCAAGAGAATGCCTCGGATGTTGCCACGCAACCTGAGTGACGACCAGAGTTACCTTGTGTTCGGATCAAGGGGTGCGAAATTGGCCACCGGCCATTTGACTGTTGGTCTGAACTCTAAAAATGAGGTTGGTCAACTGCTTAATATTCCCAGTACTGACGAAAAATATAACAAGTTACGTGGACCGACCACAGGACAAATAATTCAATTCTAAATGAGTTAAAAGTCAGCAAACAGCTATCCAGCAAAGTCTATCTCCAACAATTAAAATACTTTGGACATGTTATGAGAGCAGACACAGAAAACATGGAAAGACTATTATCCGAGGAAATCTAGAAGGCGGAAGGCGGAATTTTATAACTACATAAATCAAATGAACTAAAACTGTAGAGATAAAGTCGTATATAATATTTTGAATTTATAATTAAAAAAATAAGGTTTATTGATCGAAATTTTACTATAATCGGTTCAGTGGTTTTTGAATATTAGCTTGGACAAAAATCATGACACGAGAGTTTTATATACGTATAAGGATTTACACGAATTTTCTAATGCTAATAACACAAACTTTGAATCAGACATAATTACAATTTCATGGTTAGAAATTTTTTTATGACAGTCCATTCTAGAGCTTGATACAATCTCACCATTAAGTTTTTAACTAACTTGAACGTTAGCGATTCTTGGTGCCCCGAAATATATACAGCACAACCAACTCACAATCTTGAGTTTGGACCATCCGAGAAAATCCGATATGGATTATCAATCTTGGCTATCTGATGCTAAAAATAAATTGGATCTTCATTGTCAAAATTTGGGAAACAAACATTGACTTTGACATACGAGAGAGATATTGAAATTCGATTGAAAGAAAATTAATTCATCTGGACTGTTTTATGTATTGGGAAACGATAGGATAAGCTACTGCCAGAAATGGAGAATTCTGGTTATGTAACCAGTTATCGCCTAGATCAGAAACATACACACACCCAAACTTATTCGAAATCACCATGTATTTCAAAATAAATATTAATTTCTTTTAAAAAACTTATTATGGTTGCGAAGAATAAAGGTTTTTATTGGAAATAGACAAACCGATAGGACAATCAGATAACACAAGCCCAGTACGTTATAGATTTATTTGATTTAGTTGTAAATTAAACGAAAATAAATAAACTAACTTTTGTGTTCAGAAATGAAAATATGCCTTATGTGGGGTTAACGGATGTGCAAAGGGGAAATATTATTGGTCTTGTAGAGCAAGGAATGTCTCAGAGAGACATAGCTGCCGTGGTAGGCGCGTAACACAAGGCGTTGTGTCAAAAACCTATGCTAGGTATCAGGAATTAGCAACGCTGAAGAATAGACCAAGATAAAGTGGCCAAATGTAACAACAGCTCGCCACGATAGTTTCATTGTCTGAGTTGCTAGAAGAGACCCAACAATTTGTCACCAGCAGTTCCAAATGCAACTTTTGAAAGATACAGGTGTAAGTGTGTCAGTTTAAACGATAAGAAAAAGTCTTCGTGCCCAAGGACTATACAGCAGTAGACAGTTACGGGTTCATAAGTTATCCGGGCAGCACAAGATTAATTGCCTAGATTGGTGTCTTCAACACCAAAACTGGAACATGTAGCAAAATACTGGGGTGTGTAGGAGGAGAGAGGTATAAGAAGAGTGGTCTATATATATATGGGATAAAATAGATAACAATTAAGTAAAGAAGTATGAAAAAAAAATATTGAACGGAATGTGGCTAGGCTAGCAATGTAGGCAAGAGAATGACCACTAGAAACTCAAGGATGGATACGGCCAATTTGCATGCCTTTTAAAGACAGTAAATCAGGAAAATATGTATGATAGATAGAAAAGAAGATAAGAAAAATGAATAGATATAATGAAAATTAACAAAGAAAACAAATTGAGGGCGCCAGAAGAGGGATACTACTCTAAAAAGAGTAACGGTCACTCTTCCAGGTATCGTATACTGCTAATATTAATTAAAGTTGATGTAATAAACAAAAATGCTGTAAATGTAAAAAGGTAAGGAAATATTAATAAAAAAAAATTATATGCAAAACAAATTCAAGTTTATTAAATATAACTTCTTAGATTTTGACAATCTCTAAGTTACCAAAAAGTATATGAAAATTTCACAATATAATATTTTAAAAAAAAAATGTTGAAAACAACTATAATAAAAAGTTGAAAACTAGACAGAATAACTCTGATATAGAGTGTACAACCTACATCTAGGTTAAAAACAACCTTAAACAAAATAATGCTAACGTTGGAAGAACGTATAGCCAAGTAAATATATCAAACTTACCTACAATATGACCAACAATATTGTTAAACAACTCTAAATGCACATACAAACAAAATAATATATATAAATGGGAACAAGCCAAATTAAACAATTGAAACGGTATATTATCCTGAAGGGATAATAACCGGAGTTAATAACGCAAGATGAAATATAAAAAATTAGTTAAGTAGACAAATAATGAAATAATTAAAGTTAATAATGAAATAATTAAAGTTAATAAAGAAATAAATGGTTAATACAAAAAACAATGGAAGATAATCTCTGGGTAGAATTTGAGCTCAAACTTACCGATACCTTACACCAAGGGGAGTTATATTAATTAATATATATATATGTTATAAAAAAAAACTAGAACTGGTGAAACAAGATATATATATATATATATAGTTCTGAATCAAAAACCAACTGTCCTCCTACAGCTGTCTGGAAGGATACTCCCGAATGGTTTCGGTGTCCCAGCGAAGTCCTCCTTGAGGTCCGAAATGAGCACGGAGCTGGTGCTAATTGGCTCAGTTCCGATGATGACTGTCCTGCCCTACCTCTAGGTGCAGGCTGGAGAAAAAATGAGGGTGGAGTAGATAATACTCCCTGTGGCTTGTCCCAATGACCCTGATTCTAATAGAGTTGAAGTGGTACTCTCCCTCGGATGTTCTGAGGGAAATTTATAATTCCATGGTAGGTGGCTGAAAACAATTCCCCGTTACTTCTAATCTCAATATTGATAAAAAGAAATCAAAGAAGAAGTGAGGAAAGTTTCTTTCAGCATAAGAAACCGGAGCAAAAAGATAATTATGGTAGATAAAAAAACCCATCCAATCGGATGTAGCGTGACCTTGCTTCACATAGAGTAAAAATATAATGGCCTTGGACAAAATACTATATTAAAATATGAAATAATGAATCTGAATAATAGGATATAGATAAAATACTCTAATGTTTATAATATAAAAAATTATTATTTACCAGATAGCTAATCAATTCCGTGCTAGAAATCTCACTTCACCTCCCGAGTTTGCGAAAACACCGTCAATTAAATCGTTATGGTATACTGAGAATATTTAACTTCTTGAAGTGAAGGAAATTCTATGCATTAATTGGATTTTCTTTCGCTAACTGCCACTTGTACCACTTCAAACTCTAGATCAGAAGTGAATTTTAATTCACAGTTAATTAACCAAGAAGAGCCAATTTCCACCTCCCTTAATCTCCTGTCATCTCTTTTGGTTCGCAATGGTACCAAATTAGAACAGAGTGACAACTTAAATTATTAACAATACACACTTAATGGGCAAATGAACACTTAAAGTTAGGCAACCCATACTACATCTCTGAAATTATTTTCATATAAATTGTTTATTATTTAAATACAAATTGTAATAAAAGTAACGACTGT
The DNA here is from genome assembly GCF_040954645.1 of Diabrotica undecimpunctata. NCBI lineage: Eukaryota > Metazoa > Arthropoda > Insecta > Coleoptera > Chrysomelidae > Diabrotica > Diabrotica undecimpunctata. The sequence goes on from NC_092808.1 coordinate 51,467,459, forward strand.
TACATTCCCCTACTAGTCGGGAAAAAAATTTTAATCAAAATTTTTTTTTCATAAAATTAAAGTATCAATAACTAAGTGTACTGGCCTAACATTACACGTTGATCCGTAAGTTTACACAAAAAAAATAACCACGAACTAAAGATCACGGGAAAAAAGAATGGTCATGGCGCCAGACACCACAACCTCAGATGACTCGAAAGTCGAATCAAAATCTCAATCGACAATATGCTTAAAAGCCAAATATTAACTAAATATACCAACTAAATTCTTGTTGACAAATAAATGTCGAATTGGGCACTAAATCCAAAATTGAACTATCCATGGACATCAGATCTATAAGACTAAGTATATCCAAGGACGAACAACCAGGCAAATGTATGAGCCAATTCAACCAATATCTCACCCGGAGATATACTAAACTAAGATCAAAGAAATCATAAACTAAATAGGTTAAGAATTGAACACTTAATCCAAAATTGAACTAACAATGGACACCAGATTCATAGTAATATATCCAGAGAAGAACAATCAGGAAGATTTATGGAGCAATTCTCACCAAACCAAATAACACAAATAGTAATCTAAATCGTAAACATACCAAAGTATATCAAAGACGTAATAACCAAAATAAATGTGAAATAGGACGCTTAATCCAAAGTCAGACTATCAATGGACACCAGATTCATAAAAGCATATCCAAAGAAGAACGACCAGGAAGATTTATGGACCTATTCACACCAATACTAAATCTCAAAACTAAATGAGGTCTACGTACACCCACATCTGGTGATACGAACCTACATAACCAAATAAACCAAATAAGTGAGGAATCAGACACTGAATCCAAAATCGGACTATCGATGGACACCAGATTTATAAATAGAGCATATCCAAAGAAGAACGATCAGGAAAGGGCCAATTCTCACTAATGCTAATAACTAAATTAGCTCTTACCCTCATCCGGTAATATGAGCCAATGCCAACTAAGTAATTACAATAAAGCAAAATTTCCTAAAGTGTGAAGCAGCATTGTCACACTTATTCAGACTAAGTAATGTAATATGTAACTGAACTAAACCAAAGATAAAGATAAATACCTAAAGTCTAAAGTCTAAAATGGACTAAAGGAATTCAGAGGCTAAATAAATTTTGAGGGTGCTGGTATTCGCTAACTATAGCATGGGGCTACAACAGATGTATGAGAATAACCAGACACCGATAAAATTCCAATAGAAATCCTAAGAAAATATAAGTGGTGGACTTTTCCTATAATACCATTACTAACGATAGAAAAAAAATATGTCGAGAACAAGCAATCAATTTTGAACAAAACTGTAGATTTATAACAAGTTCTCGCAGCATGGAATTATCCGGGAATAGTCCTAAATCTAAACAGCAATTTATGCCTAAGGAAAGAAGTGGGATTACACTAAGAGGACAACTCATTTGTCTAAACTCTTAAATAGTGAAAATGACTAACTTGACATGTGTAGGGATAGTTAAAGATAAAAACATAACCTGAAGTAAGATAACTAATATGAACTAATTAAACTTCCCTATCAAGTTGTGAAAAGGTAACTGGAATATTTGGACAATCACACAAGAATGGTTAGGACATGTCGCGAGCATTTCCTGACCAGAAATATTATGAGGCATAAACATCTGCCTACTCTGCAATAAACACATATAGTACGAACCTAATTGAGCAGCAGTGATCAGTTGCTGAGCAACAATCTCGAACCCACGTATTCACTAAAGCTGAGTATTGACAGATTCATTGACTGAAAATTCAGAAGAATAAATAAGAAGAAATAAGAAGGACACCGGTCATCCTTACCTACTTCAAAATTCCAAACTAATTCCAAAACCATCCTGTATATGGAATCAGGACATAAATTATTGTAGAGTATTTAAGATTTTCGTGACAAGTGAGAATAAAGCAGACCAAAGATAAAAAAAAATCACAACATCTTTCCAAATTGGCAAATATTGAACAAATAGATCAAAACAAATACTAAGGAATCAAATATCAAAAATATAACACACAATATATGATCCAGTAGTGTAACAACATAGTTCCATAGTTCCTTATCAGCAATAGGATTTACTATAAGTATAAATCTAAATATGTAAATATATACTAAACAACCCTCGTATCATAAGAGGTTAAAAGGAGTAATTCTCCTGGGAAGATTAGTACCTAAGAATATTAATTCATTATGAAGTGCATCATTTATAATACAAAAAAAAATGGATAAGTCATACATACTAATTATCTAATAAGTTATAGAAGTCATTAACCAATGCCAAAAGATACAAAAAATAGCGGTGTACCTACGTTATCTGGTGATTAAGAAAATCTTAGACTAAAATGCAAAATATAATCAAAACAAGCTAAAGACAAACAGAGAAAGAGATTAGCTTAAACGAAAGTGTTAAGTTAGTCTTCTTCTGAGGATGAAGAACTAACCTCGTCGATGGTGTTATCAGGCAGTAAATCCTTTACATGAAATTGACCAATTCGTTTGTTGGACGAATTGTCCCTTAATTCATATACCAAAGGAGATATTACCCTTACAACCGTACACGGAATGTATTTCTGGCAAAATTTTGCCGAAATAGCATCACCTTTACTTGATTTTACAAAGTTTCTCTTTAAAACTCTATCGCCAACAAAGAATCGCAAATCTAAAGTATTTGATTGGTTATAAATATTATATGGTACAACCATAGACATATCATCATCATCAACAAACCTAAAAGTTGATACTGATAATGGAACTATTTCACTACTGTAATCATTAGAATTGTGTTTAACGCTACTGGGTAAAGAAGAATTGGTAGTTGACCATCTGTGATCACTTAAAACAGGCGGATTCAACGTTTCATGATTAGTAGTTAATTTCGGGACTGATTTGTGAAAAAAAATGTGGCCAAGTTATTAGCAACACACCACCAAGATCAAAATAGCCAGCAAAAATAATATATATATATATATATATATATATATATATAATCAAATAAATACCTTAGTTATCTTACTAAAATACTCAAAATAATTTCTAGTTATATGTAAATTATAACTATTCTAAACCAAATATTAATATATATGCAACAATTAATAGTACCTATAAGTATAGTACTGTTGGCTGTAGGAATAAAAGTTTATATAATATACGATATAAGTATGTGTAGGTAAGTAAGTAAATATAAGTTCTTAATAAAAATACAAAATTCAACCTAGAATGTAAGTTGTACTACTATAACCTATCACTGAGGCCTCAAAATATTAATAACTAATAAATCTAATAAATAAAACTAATAAATCAATACAGCAGTATAAGTATACCTGTTTAGTATTAATAAAAAATTTAAAGATAGAATAAATCAGCAATAATATGAGTAAAAAAAAAGAAAAAGCAAAAATACAAAAACTCAAGTAAGAAAAAAAAAAAATCAGCTAAAAGCTACTGTCTTAAAACCAAAAACTTGGAAAAGGCACTGCGTTGGGACGCCGATGTAACAATATAATTAACTCTAGAATCAAGTTCACCCTCCAATGTAAGTATTCTCAGAGAAACAGTCCTTTTAAAAGATTCCTGCTCTTCAGTAGTGCAATGTAACAAATGTACGCGGCCAGAAATATGAGCTAAACGAGAAGTTAGTCGCGCATACAAGTTATCTTGTACAGTTCCCCTGAAATCTCCTATTCTCGTCGACAAATCATCTAAGGTTTCGGATATTCCCTTCTGTTGGTCATCGAAAGGGATGTGTGTAGCAGAAATCTGAGTAAAACTCCTATTTTCCTGTTTCTGCTTTAAATCTCCACGCAAAAGCTTGCGTTTGTCTTCAACCTTTGCCGACTCTGCAGGCGTTATACCCCTAACATTCAATTCGTAATCCAATTCGTTTACCAAAAGATGCTCAACTTTGAAAGCACACATGATGAGAGGAAAAATATGGACAAAGTGATACCAAGATCAGAAATATGAAATACTAATTATTAATTATACCTAAGTTGTAAAAAAAAATGTTGAAAACAACTATAATAAAAAGTTGAAAACTAGACAGAATAACTCTGATATAGAGTGTACAACCTACATCTAGGTTAAAAACAACCTTAAACAAAATAATGCTAACGTTGGAAGAACGTATAGCCAAGTAAATATATCAAACTTACCTACAATATGACCAACAATATTGTTAAACAACTCTAAATGCACATACAAACAAAATAATATATATAAATGGGAACAAGCCAAATTAAACAATTGAAACGGTATATTATCCTGAAGGGATAATAACCGGAGTTAATAACGCAAGATGAAATATAAAAAATTAGTTAAGTAGACAAATAATGAAATAATTAAAGTTAATAATGAAATAATTAAAGTTAATAAAGAAATAAATGGTTAATACAAAAAACAATGGAAGATAATCTCTGGGTAGAATTTGAGCTCAAACTTACCGATACCTTACACCAAGGGGAGTTATATTAATTAATATATATATATGTTATAAAAAAAAACTAGAACTGGTGAAACAAGATATATATATATAGTTCTGAATCAAAAACCAACTGTCCTCCTACAGCTGTCTGGAAGGATACTCCCGAATGGTTTCGGTGTCCCAGCGAAGTCCTCCTTGAGGTCCGAAATGAGCACGGAGCTGGTGCTAATTGGCTCAGTTAGCTCAGTGGAGTAGATAATACTCCCTGTGGCTTGTCCCAATGACCCTGATTCTAATAGAGTTGAAGTGGTACTCTCCCTCGGATGTTCTGAGGGAAATTTATAATTCCATGGTAGGTGGCTGAAAACAATTCCCCGTTACTTCTAATCTCAATATTGATAAAAAGAAATCAAAGAAGAAGTGAGGAAAGTTTCTTTCAGCATAAGAAACCGGAGCAAAAAGATAATTATGGTAGATAAAAAAACCCATCCAATCGGATGTAGCGTGACCTTACTTCACATAGAGTAAAAATATAATGGCCTTGGACAAAATACTATATTAAAATATGAAATAATGAATCTGAATAATAGGATATAGATAAAATACTCTAATGTTTATAATATAAAAAATTATTATTTACCAGATAGCTAATCAATTCCGTGCTAGAAATCTCACTTCACCTCCCGAGTTTGCGAAAACACCGTCAATTAAATCGTTATGGTATACTGAGAATATTTAACTTCTTGAAGTGAAGGAAATTCTATGCATTAATTGGATTTTCTTTCGCTAACTGCCACTTGTACCACTTCAAACTCTAGATCAGAAGTGAATTTTAATTCACAGTTAATTAACCAAGAAGAGCCAATTTCCACCTCCCTTAATCTCCTGTCATCTCTTTTGGTTCGCAATGGTACCAAATTAGAACAGAGTGACAACTTAAATTATTAACAATACACACTTAATGGGCAAATGAACACTTAAAGTTAGGCAACCCATACTACATCTCTGAAATTATTTTCATATAAATTGTTTATTATTTAAATACAAATTGTAATAAAAGTAACGACTGTTACAAACACTGGAAATTTACTAAATGTGCTATTTTCAGACGAAACCAGGGTTTGCGTGAAATAAGATGACCGACAAATTGAAACCGACCGATGAAGACAAGCAAGAACGAAAACTGCTAGACCTGTCACAGATATAAAGTAGGAAGTGTCATGTTCTGGGAAGCTATTAAGATCGGTGCAAAAATGACTTTAATTTCTATTCATCTAATTATCGTAGATATGTTGATTTGGTTCTAGAATCTTAGTTAGGCTCTGAAGTGAGCAGAGTAAGGGCCACCTCAGCCTGGGAAAATTTTACCGACCGTGGCAAAAAGCGGCATTCTTTGATGTTTGCACCTGTTCAGGTGTTCTCACTGACGTTGGAGCCGATGAGCAGCCGTGGCGGTTGGAACCGTACGCGCAACAGGTTTCGCGCAGCTATGGGTAATACTGTTTTGGGGGGGACGGGGGTAGTTCAAACTTGAAGATCGCGTCAATTCTTCTTCTTTCAAATCGTTCAAACTTGAAGATGGCGTCAATTCTTCTTCTTTCAAATCGTTTAAACTTGAAGATAGCGTCAATTCTGCTTCTTTCAAATCGTCCAAACGTGAAGATAGCGTCAATTCTTCTTCTTTCAAATCTTTCAATCTTGAAAATAGCGTCAATTCTTTTAAAGCGTAAGAGGTGGTTGTTGGAAACGGTGCGTTGGCTCGGCGGAACGTGATGTACAAAGGGGTCGTTGTAAATTGGGAGGGAATAGTGTAAGTGGTATTGCCAAAAACGGTATTATATCCGGATGTTAATTTGGAGCTTGTGATATGTTAACGGTGTGGGGAGTATCGAATATGTTATTTAATCCAGTAACTAACCGTTACGAGCTGCATACTATATTTTATCTACGACCATAACATAATTTAGAATGTTCTGTGATAGTTGTTCGATTTTAACGATAAAAAGCGTTAAATGAACGAGGACGGTATAATGAATATAAAAAACAGACCTCATCGAAAAAAAAGTCTCTCTCTCTATCTCAAAACAATTCATATGTTATTGAAATAGGAATAACGTACAGCATCGGCTATCGCTGGAAATGAAACGAATAGGAATGTATACCATTCTTAAAATATGTCCAAACCAGCAATCATTCACTATATAATCTTCTCTGCTGTTTATAAAGAGGTATGGCTACATCATAAAAACACATCTTACTTAATATAGATATCTGATTGCTCACTGCTCAACATGAATCTTATCTGAACGATAACTACTATACATCGGTCTCCAATGAACGTGCATTACTATACTACAATGAGGGAAATTTAATTTTCATGCATGATAATGCACCTCCACATACCAGAAGAGTGACTACAGACGTCCTTGAAGCAGAAGATATCACTGTTCTGGAATGGCCTGCTTGCTCACCCGACCTTAACTCTATATAGCATTTTTTGATCTTGCTATTGAAGAATGGAACAATCTACCATAAAAAATGCTGAAAATTAGTTTAGGAGCATGCCCACACGAATTAAAGCTTGCATAAGCATTGCATGCATTAAAAAATAAATAAGAACAATTTAAACATTACTTATTTTACATTGAATTTTTTTATGCTATTGCCTTTAAAACAAATGGTTTCAATTTGCCTTTTCAAAAATTTACCGTGTTCTTGAATTTTTATGTCTTGATGATGAAATTGCTTTCAACTAAGTATTGTTCAACTTTGTATGTTGGTTTTTATAAATTTGTTTGAAATAATAAGAAATACCAGATGAATCCATATAAATTTGGTTGTGTGTATATGTCACATATTTTTTGTAGTAGTTCAGGTTTGAAAGGAAAAATAAAAGATCCGTAACACCACAACTTGTTTAAGGTATCATAAGCAATTCAGTATAGACTTAATTTATATCAAATATACAAAATAAAATTCAGTAAAACGTTCACGTTATCATTGTTTAATAAACACCTCAAAATCACCTGCTAAACCCCTCTGTTTAATGTAAAAAAACGTGCAAATCGTATAATAAATATTAAAATTAACAAGGTCAATTCACTTTGATTACAGCAAGAAACATAAATAATAGTAAATGATAATTCTACAATTTTTGATCGCCTGTGTATCACGAGAATTTAACCGGTTACGTTATAAATGTGGGTTATCGCCTTTATAATAAAAGCACCAATTGGAGTCACGTGCAAATTATCATACAGATTGTTGACGTACTCACGTGATTAATCAGTTGTAAATAAAGATTTACGAAATAAATTAGTCTGGTTAACAAATACAAGTTTGTTTCAAAATCCAGTCAACTAATTCATAGTACAGGGAAAATACAATATAATGGTATTAAAAAGATTGTTTGAGAAAGTATTTTAGTATTTTTTTAAATATTTTATTTTTCATATTCTTATTACTTTATTATAATATGGATACATAGTATATTATTTTGTTATAATATAATAAGACTTTAGTTATATATTTTAATTACTTATTCTCATTAGATATCTTCTTTATGTTTGTTAAATTCTCAGGTTAAAATTGGCTGATTTATATTATTTTCGTCAAATTCTGAGAAACCACTTGTTCCTAATTCCACCGAAAGATCAAAATCTTTTAAACAATCAAATTAGTTGAAGAAATATATATACAATTTTTAACTATCCCGAGACCACCTCGTAGAATCTCTAAGTACGGGTCAGAGAACAACCGAACACAGTGTGTTCGGTTTTTCTATGTACGGGTTTTGTATTAGAAATTATACCATAGAAAGAACTGTTCTCTGATTATAATCACAGAACCAAGGCAGTTTGGCAGTAGTTAACACGAACTTGAGATGATCACATCTAGTGTCGAAGATGCCGCTTCTCCTCGTTGAACGCGTCTACAGCGATCATCCTCTTCACAGCATCGCTACGCAGATACTTTAACCAGATGCTGTCTTCAATCTTTCTGCCACATGCAGTAGTCAAAAGGTTTTTCTGAATTGATAACAATTTATGTGTTGTGCCAAGTATTTTCTTCTTATTTTCAACGATATACATCTTTTATTTTATCAGTTGCTATTTTAATTAATACCCAACTAGTTTGTTATTTAATGTTATTTTATGTTATTTAATTTTAAATCGTAACATCTCGTATAAGTTCCGAAATAACTGGCACGTTTAAGAACTCTTGGATATGAATGGAACAATACAATATGGACAGTTGTCAATAGTTTGAAAAGAATAAAACAGTAAAAAATTTAAAGAAAAAACTACGCATTTTACTAAATGAAAAAAATTGCCTTGTAGACTCCCAAAAGAATGTAATAGGATTTGTTTATTGACAGAAGTTGGAAAAAATATCTTATCAATTTATGGCTTATACGTCATCTATACAGGTTGAGAATTTAAAAACTTCTTAATATTTTAGTTAATTATTTATATTAATTATATAAATAATTTTATATTTTCGTTCGTTAATATTTTCATTTTCGCGTTAATATTTTCATTCAACAATGCGAAAAATCACAGAAACGCGTCAATCTTCAAGGGGAAAACTTTCGGCGAATACTTTTAGCCTTTAAAGTGCAACTCCCTGCCAAAGGTAAATGTTGCTCTTAGAATTAGAAATAGAAAGACGGTCAAGTAGCACTACATTTTAAAAGACGTTTAATTTTCTCTCAAGTCGTAGCCAAATTTAATGGTTTATGGTAAATTTATTATGTAAATATAAATTATTTTATTGGGGTCCCTTGTTAGGTGGTTAGTTGAAATGGTTAGACAGTAAATTGGCACCTTTAATAACAGAACAAATGTAGTCTTCAACCTATACTTTTACTTATAGTTATTTTACTTTTTTAACATTCAACTCTAAATAAAAAAACAATCTTAATAATTATTCCAAATATTATCTATTTTACTTCAAGCAATAATAAAATCTGTTTCTAAACTCCTCTCTGATATTTTGGAAAACTTCTTCAAACATATTGAATTAAATAGCCATTAAATCCATTATCGTAGGATCAGTCATTTGCCTGATCAGTCTAATGGTCATTTTATTTTGGGGCGCTATATTGTAAACAATAGCACCATTTCTATCATAAACTATTTAACCGACTCTATATATAAAGTTGAATTTTAAAAGTTTAAGTGTTATGATATTGAAGTGAGGATTTCACATTACAGTGGAGAGCTCATCGGCCCTCCCTCCAAATGAAAGTTATAATTAAAAACAAAACAAAGTTTTTTTTTATTTTCTAATATTCCGGCCCATTATAGCCTACTCGCCCACCGTGAAAAGTCCAGACTAATAAAATATATTTATATAATTCATATACTGTAATTTAAAAAGATGTATCATTATCCGTTTGACAAAAAAAACTGTATTTATTTATAATGTTTATATGTAATTAAAAAGAATTAACTCCCTTCTTTTGGGGAAAGGGGGCTCTAGAAACACATTATCTGATATTTTGGAGCAATTATGGCGATACATTGTAGGTTTATACATCTATCTACACATTTTTATTCTCAGTAAAGGTCATTTGTGAGTCTGTCATTTTTTAGCACACCATTTTTATTATTTTTTTCTTCTATTATTCTTTAGGTAATATTTATTGGATTGATGTACATGAGTTTAAAAAAAGTCTGCCATGTAAATAAAAATTATTTTGTATTTACTGTGCATTTTTACTATATAAATCTTCTGTGTAACATTATGTGTTTTACTACAGTAATTAATTATTCCTCCTCTTCTTAGGGCCTGTTTCTAGGGGGTAGTTCCTAGGGTTTGTAGCAATTTTTCTGCTGTTAACCATTTCTTAACCAGGAGAGTTTCTTCCATATTTCTTTCCTTCAATTTCACTGTTGAGAATTAACCACAGGAACTCATACCTTGGTCCTGATTGTATGTCCGTATGTATCAACTTTTGTCGCTTAGTGATATTTAATTGAGTTTGTTGATGATGATTACTTTGCATTTACAAATGCCTTGCTTTTATTCATGGTATCGACATTTAAAGTCCAAGTTTCACATTCACACTAAAGTACAGACCATACATAGCATTCTACAAACTTTTAACGGATTTACAAATTCAACGAAATATTGGAAAATAAGGGCCTGCATTTTTTTAATGTGCTTCTTGCTTGTTCAGTTCGACATCTGATTTCGAAGAACGGATCTAAATTTTAGATTTTGATATTCAAGTTATTTGAATCGTTGTACTCTTTCCAGGTCACAAGATTTTAAGTTTTATAGATGTTTATCTTTAACTTCTGCATTCTATGTCAACTTTATTGATTAGTTCATGCATGTCGTCGTTGTTTTCAGCTAGAATCACAGTGTCGTCAGCGTATCGTATAGCTACTGTTAATTATTTCTACTCCTATGATAATTCATTTTTGATCTCTTAAAGCATTTCTAAATATTTGTTCAGAATACACAGTAAAGAGGGTGTCAGAGATTATACACGCTTTGTTCAATACTGACTGTCTTCGATTTTTTGTTGTTTGTACTAATATGGCTGCTAGGTTCCAGTAAAGTTTGGTAATAAATTTGTTGCCTTTGTCATCTAGTTGTACGCTCTTTAAGGCGATAATTAATGTGGTATACTGTACGCGATCAAATGCCTTTGAAAAATCAATGAAGCAATTGTATACGGGTTTTCTTAGTTCCACACACCATTGAAGAAGTGTTTCCACAGAAAAAATGCTTCTCTAGTTCCAAGGCATCTCCTGAACCCAAACTGCTCTTGACAAATTATTTCCTGTTTATTGTTAATCCTGTTTAGAAGGATATGCAATAGTACTTTGTTTATTAGCAATTAGTCAATGTGATCATTCTGGAAACTACCTCCTAATAGAACGTAACTTGCTTACTGCTAAAATCTGTATATTAAGAAAATAAAAGAGAATTATAAAAAAGTTTAGTTCTTTTATCATAACTACTAAAAATTTATGTCGTTCCATCACTATTGCTCAAAAACTGGCCTATTTATGAATGAAGCAATAATCAGTAAAGTACAATTGCGTATTTTACTCTTTATTGCCATTAGCAAATATATACCATAGCAGATTTATTGATTGCATTATTATGTCATTATATTTCAAGTGATTTTCGGGGAAATTTAAAACTTTTTGACAATAAGTTTATAAATTTATTAATTTCTATTGCAATTACGATTTTGAAGTAGCTTTTTTATTTTTAGTATTGCGATACCCACTTAGAAAATGGCGTGTCTTGATTATTTTAATCTATGTAAAAGCATTAACAAATTACTTTAAAAAAATTACCTTTAAATTACCGTAAAAATCCCTAAGGTTTCCCTTCATTTTCGTAACGATGTTAGGCATTTTAGGATAGCCGATAACGACTTATAAAGAAATTTATTCTAGTCATAATTATAGTTCACATAGCTAAAATTTGTGACTATTTCACTTCTAACAGTATTTATATACGAAAAAAAATTTTAAAACAAGTGGTACAGAATTGCGTTCCTTACCCTTTAGGGTCCAGTGTATACACCGAGTTTATTTTTAGTTACACCTTAAGAGGAATTGAATAAACGTGACTGTCAACAGAGTTGCAAGTAATTAATAGCTTGCTGCAAATATATGCAGACGATTGTTTTGTTAACTACCAGTATGAACATCCGTCAAATGGTAGAAAAAATCTGTAAATTCAATCAACACATACACAAACTATTTATAGATTTCCGACAGGCATACGACAGCATCATCTACGTCGAACTCTGAAGCGCAGTGGTTGAAATCTATTTCACAATGATTATTAAAAACTATACAAGCCATCAGACATTATAAGAGAGGCCAAAACGCAAAGATTAAGATGGGCAAGTCACATCCAATGAGGATTGACTTTTTAGATAAAAAAGACTACCAAGACAACCAGGTACCAGATGGGGAGCAACATCGCTCAAAATCTGAATACCAAGGGCTTAGAGATGAACAAAGACATTTTAATGGATGTTGATGCCATTATCTTAGTTTTATTTTCATTTACTTGCAGGTCCATATTTTTTGAGGCGTTTGACAAGGTGGTATACATTTCTTCTAGCTTGCGTGTTGTGCGGGCAACTACATAGATCAACATCATCTGCATATGCCAAAATTTGGGATGATTTATTAAAAATGTTTCCTCTGCTGTCTATTTGGGCATCCCCGACCGCCTTTTCCAAAGCTATGTTGAAAAGGAGATACGCCAGCGCATCTCCCTGTCGCAGCCCAACATACGTTTCAAATGCCTGTGATTGTTCGCCCTGTATTTCGACTTTGCAAACAACTTTACGCATTGTAGCCTTAACCAATCTTATCAGTTTATCGGGGATGTGGAATTCATCCATGGCTTCATACAATTTATTTCTTAGGACACTATCGTAGGCCGATTTAAAATCTACGAAAAGATGGTATGTGTCGATATTGAATTCATTGGCTTTTTCCAGTATTTGCCTTAGCACAAAGATCTGGTCTGTTGTTGATCGACCAGGCCTAACACCACTTTGATATTCGCCAAGAAGCTCCTCTGAATATTCACTCAGGCGACCATATAAAATACTCGAAATACTTGCTTTGCTTTATTAACTAATTTAATCTGACTTGCTTAGTAGGGAATAATTGGAAATAAGGAAACACGTAGATCTGAACAAAGCGGTTCTTTCTGAGATCATTTGTTTATTAAAAGACTATTGAATTCTGGTTTGTATTACAGAAATTATATAACCACATTTCTTTTTTTTAATTTTAGATTTCTTAAAATTTTGTACATAATCAAGGGCTAATATTAGTTTTAGCTCCATTTATATGTTGACGTTTACAAGCGTAATTCACAGTAAATGTACAAATATGGTCTCGTGATAAAGATTTAAACTTATTAAATAAGTGTGTTTAAGGATAATAAAGATGTTGTTCGTTAGAAAGGTAATAATTACGCTCAACGAGTTTACCGCATAAACATACATGACGCAAATTTTTAATGAATGGTTAACACCAGGTTTTACGACTAAAAAAGTTGTTTTTGCTACTACGTTTCTATCTTTATAATCATAATCAATAAACATTAAACGTATGTAAATTGTTTGAAAAGTCTTAATAATATTTTATTAAATATCTTCTTCTTCTTCTTTTTCTTTTTATGTAGACATGACTCTGCCTGTTTTTCAATGTGCCTCCAGTAAGTTGTCGTTCGTCGACGTTGTTGTTCTTCTGCTAGTGTTATAATTTCATTCAGTTTATTTGTTATCACTTTGGTTGTTAATTTTAGTGTTGTGTTTAATAAATTATTTCCTATGTACTTTTCCGGGTTCCGATTTGTCTCCTTTTTTTGAAGAGAGGCATTATGAAGCTTGATCTACATTCTTGAGGAATTCTGTTTTGTTCTATTATTTTTTGGATTAGTTTTAATAGTTGTTTGGTGAGATCTGGTCCTCGTACTTTAGGAGTTCGTTCGGAATTCTGTCCTCTCCTGGTGATTTTCTATTTTTTAATTTCCTTAATGCTACCTTCACCTCTTCTTCCTCTATATTTATTTCTTCGTTTATCGTCAGCTCTAGCAAATAGGGATCGAAAGTAGTCTACCCATGTTTCCTTCTGAATGTGTTTCATTTTTATTAGTTCGTTCATCTCTTTTCTTTGTCCTCTGATCATTCTCCATATTTATTTTTGTGTTCCGTAGAAGTCGTGTTCCATCTGATTTGAGAAGCTCTGCCAGTGTTCCCTTTTATTTGTCTAACTAAAATATTCGTTTCATTTCTGATTCGTTAATAGTGGTTATATGCCTGTTGTGTTTGTTGTGTTCTGTATTGTAAAAAGGCTTTCTTCTTTTCTTCACATTTTGTCTTCACTTCTTCTCTAAACCATGGTGTTTCCTTTTTTGATATGTTAGTGTTCGTTACTTTTCTCTCTCCAAGTGATTCTGTTGTGCGTTAATTATGTTATTTTTGAGTTTTTTTTTTTAGCTTTCTTCGATGTTATCGTTTTCTAATATTTCATTCCCAGCGTCTTCTCTGATATTCCTTTTCCTTATTTAGTCCTTCGACTTTGATTTTTGTTTGTGTTGGTACCGCTCTCTTGGGTGTGAAGTATTGCAGAATGATTCTTATTTTACATAATACCAGGCTATGGTCGCTACCTATATCTGCTGATTTAAGGCATCTTACGTCGATTATTTTCGATGGATGTATATCTTTGTTGGTTATTACATAATCTATCATAGATCTTTGTCCACGGGTGTGAATAAATGTATATTTGTGTTGGTCTTTGTGGTTAAACAAGTGCTGTTTATTCTAAGTTCGTTATACGTGCAGAATTTATCATCAGTTCTCCATTTTCGTTTTTAACGTCCTTGTCATGTTTTTGCTTAATTCCGGGTATTACTTAATTGCCTATTCGAGCGTTAAAATCCCCCAATATTATCATCTTCCCTTTGAGTTGATCTACTACTTGTTGTAATTGGTCATAAAACGGTTGCCTTATTGCTTGAGACTTGTTATTTTCTCGGTCGTATACTCCGATGATGTTCAGGTCTTCCTTATTCGTTCTTAACTTTTGTGTTACAATCCTTTCTGATATATATTAACACTCTTTGATGTGATTTTGGTACCTTTGGCCTTTGGTGTATTAGTAAGGCTTTGACCCTGTTTTCTTTTGTTACTCCACTGTAGATTAGTATGTATTCACCTAATTTTGATTGTCCTTTTCCTTTCTTTTTTGTTTCTTGTTTATTAGTTATAAAAACAAAAGATAATAAATTCATGGATCATTCCTGAATGCGTTATGGATGAGCAACTTATCTAAAACGAAAAGCTGTTAAAAGTGAAACTGGAACAAACCATGAAGTGGAGATATCCAGGAGTTGCTAGTATACCAGTTGAATACAAAGCACGTGGTGTTCGTGTGTATTAAGGTATAAAAAATGCTTATTAAAAGCTTAAAATTTTTAGTTACCAGTTAGCCCAAGACTCCAGCACAGATCAGAGGTAATGTAAGTCGATAAAACCTCAAAAGCTACAGGTGGTCATGTAAGATGCCCCCATTTTCAGTTTTTATTAATCAACAAGTTAACAGTCTATTGCATTTACCTTTATAAATACCATGAGGATTGTTTTTTAATACGGATGTCCTTCCAATGTTTTTATGTGCCCATACAAAGTTTTTAACAACTTTTTATTAAACTGATGATGGAATGATTCAATTCCGAAAAGATCCGATTCCGATAAATTTTAAGCTTTTAATAAGCATTTTTTATACCTTAATACACACGAACACCACGTGCTTTTGAAAAGCTGTTACCTTTCTTTTTCTGGAAACAAGAAAAATATCTGACCATGTTTTCAACTTACTTGGAAGATCGCTCATTGAAAGAAAATATTATATCTCTATTTAGTTTAAATACTTTATATTTAAATACAAATCAATGCTAACGATAACAAATCATCTATGTGCCGTTGACGCACTGGCGAGAAAACTGTCATCAAATTGTTTTGCTCAGAAAATAAAATAACTACAGTCAAAATCGTTTATAACGAACTTCACGTGACTGGTGGTTTTTGTACGTTGTAGCCAGTGTTCTCTGTAAGCGGTTCTATCGGTTATAGTGAACAGGTTGCTATAAACGATATTACACTGGTATGAACAGTTAGTTCGTTGTACCTAGGTTTATGACGCAAAAATGTGTTACTTTATCTATACTTATTAATATGTTATAATAACATATTATACATACCATTTAACATATGGGTTTATTGTACTTACGTAAATCTAAATATGTACATACTGTTATGATATGTAAAATCGAGAAAAATATTGGTTTGTTTAAAAATATTTCAAAGTTCAAAAACATTAAAATAATTCAGATAAGTAGGATAATATCCAACAAACATTTCGGAGAAGGAAAGTTATTAAATCCTTGAATTACCTGTACCAAACAAAATGTAAGCTTTACATCAATCATTTCTTTGTTAAACTTGGGTGACCCGCATAAGTTTAAGTGAAACAAAAGACAAATTGAAACGGGTTTTTACAAATGCATTAGTGCAGTGATTAAAGACAATAGAAGATATTTTAGAAAGAGGTTTTTGTTAGTTTTAAGATTTATAGAAAAATATTATTTGTAAATAAGTTTTAGGAAATTTATAATTATAGGTAAAAATTTGTTTGTTATCGAAATGAAGAAATGGGGGAATTGTGACGAGTTGTGATTGGCGGAGATTGAAAAAGGTGGGATAAGTGTGTGGGAGAAAGTTTAGCGAGATTGAGGAGAGAGAAAAGATAGCGGTCAGTTGGTTTTCCAAATCTGTAAGAGGAACAAGGATTGTTCTCTGGCGGTTCCTGAGAGGTAGCAAGCAGTAGTGTTGAATGTTAGTGAGTTTTTGTGGAGTTAGTGTATCTGACAGAAGCTGGAGCAGCAAAATATTGTAAGTCATATTTTCCTACTTATATTCCAAGAGTCACTGTTCAGGCCAACGAGAGATTCAGTTTATCGTAAAGAGAAGATATTCCAAGAGTCATTTTTCACTCGGGCCAACGAGAGATTTATCGAGAGGAGAAAGGCTATCATAATTTGAATGATTTGTGCTTTTGAAGGAGATCATTAAAGACGATATACTTGCAACAATCTGTTGTACGATTGCTGATTACATAGGGAGCGGTTGAGAGGAGATAATATAGTCTACAAGGAACAAGGATTTGGACCACTCATCATCAGAGAGAGATATTTTGTTTCTGCAGTTTTTTTTTTCTTTTATTGATAACACAATTTTTACACGTAATTTAGAAAGGATATAAATATTTTGATTAGGAGAAATAGAATAGTTTGGATTTTGAGTTTTCAATTAATATTGTTTGTACCATTAATTTTGATTGTTCACGTACGGAGAACAAAATTTTGAGAATCCTTATATGAGATTTGTTTATTGAAAACTTTTGAGTGTGAATTATTTCATTAATTTTTTTTTCAATATATAGTGTTAGATCATATGTGTTTTTTATTATTCCGGTATTCTCTGGACATTACCTTTCACATGTAATAGCATAGATATTGAAGCACGAATTTTAACCCTGAGATAAAAGAATTATAAATTGTGATAGAGTCATAATCACATCATTAAAATAATTTTAATTAATCAAAAATTAATTAGCTAATTATTCCTTGGCGCACCAAGACTTTAAATATCACAATAATACATATATGTATAATATGTATTGAAATAAGTATAAGTAGTCAATAAAGTATATAATATCATAATATAACGGCTTCTCAAAATCTTTGTATTATAAAAATGTAGGCATACATATACTATTTATTTTTAAAAAGACAAAGAAAAATACCTACATTTATGTATTACAAAATATGTAAATACAACATTTTACCTGAATATACAATGAAAAAAGTCTGTAATTTTTGTTTGTCGCCTTCCTGAAAAAAAATTTTTTTCAATTGATGTGGAAATAATCGATAATGATTTTTTCACACTCTGGGAAGTTTCAGCAGTCTGAATAAATGGTCTTATGGTGGAACAAGCAGCATACGCTTCAGCAACAGTAGATTTTGCCGAAATCTTCCAATTCTTTATCAGCCTCATCAATACTTTGTCACTAGTTTGGTGACTCAGTACGATGTCAATATCTGACAGTTCTTCGCTCGTACTTATTTCGTCATCCACTCGTACATAGTCATCTGCAGAGCAGTCAGAACTGAGACGGGAAACGGCATCCTGCAAATCCGTTTGTGCAATATCGTTGTATTCGATTCCTAATGGTTGTAAGTCGTTAGTTAGGCCGGAAAAAACAAAAACAGTTGATGATCGTTTCCTTCCGCACAGATTCCCATGCCTCTGATATCATTAGTATAGCGTCAAAAATACTGACTTTCGTATCTTCGTTATTCTCTCTCTTTTCGATGATTTTTTACACCAATTCTTTCCGAAAGCATACTTAGTCTTTAAGACTTCTTATAGCTCATTGGTCCATGAGCTGCAGTACGGACGTACAATTTGAAGGTAGAAAAGTGAGTTTAATTTGTTTTAACCTGTCAACTGGGGGGTGGGACGGACAGTTGTCGACAATTAAAATTATGTGTTTCTTTTGTTGTAAAAGTTCACTGTCCCATTTTATTAAAGTCTTTTCAAAAATAACCGACGTCATTTAGGCTTTTTTATTGAAATCGTAATCAACAGTGAGATATTTCACGTTTTTAAAACAGCCCGGAATTTTACTTTTTCCTATTACCAAAAGCTTCCTTTTTATAGAACCGGACATGTTGGCTGCAACAAGAACTGTAACTCGCTCTTTTAAGAGTTTACCACCGGAACATTTCTCCCCTTTAAACTTTAACGTGTGATCAGGTGTCAGTCTAAAAAATCACCCCATCTCGTCAGCATTAAAAATTTCATCATCGCTATAGCCGGACCTGAGTGTAGGTCACACATTTTCAACCCAGTCATTTGTAATAAAATTAATCTGTCAACAACTGCTGACTCACCTAAAATTTTTTCATGAACAATATTGTGGCGAGCTCGGAAACGTTGAACCCAGGAAGCATTACACTCAAAATCCTTCTTCAAAATCACAGCGAAAGCGTCAGCCTTTACCTGAAGCATCGCCCCACTCACGGGTACATTGTTTGCGCGTTGTTGTTTGAACCAATCGAGCAAAGCACTTTCATTGTCACTGTGATTTGATGACCGAACGTGTTTTCCTTTTTCACACTTATTAAATTGCATAATAATTTTCTCTCGCCGTTTCATCATTCCAGCAATTGTTGAGCGTGACGTTTTAAATTCCCGGGCAATCGAACTCGCGGAATCATCGGAATCGACTTGGCAAATTATTCCAAACTGTTCCTCAATAGTAAATTGTTTCCGTGACATGTTTTCTATGAAGGCTAGACACAACTGAATTCAAACTCAGAAACTCTTGGCTTGGGCCAAATGGTGTAATATAAACAAAATTTTGTAATACAATGGACCCGTCTTGAGAGGTCTAAATGTCTAAAGAACAAGTAATCAAGTGTACTTATTTATTAAGATGTGGAAACCATATTATATTGAACATTGTATCTACTGTCATTTACATCATGCGTTGGTTATAATTATTTATTATTTATTTAATACACAGTGTGTAAAAATGTCATAATTGAAAAAAACGGATGTTGTATCATCTGAGATACAGATATGTACTTGAAATTGTACACCGTAACCAATATTCTAACTACTAGTGTTCCAAGAACTACGTTTGCGCTAACCAATTTGTTCATTATAAGCAATATAAATGCGTTTTTTGTATGTCATTTTATGGGACCTACTATTTTGTTTGTTATATCCGATTGTACGTTATAGCCGGTGTCGTTGTAAACGATTTTGACTGTAATTCAAATAATTAATATTATTCTAATAGAAGAAATTCATGGACAAGACTGTATTTGTTTCTTCAGTTTTTTTTCATTTCCAAGTTCATTTCAGTTCATTTCTGAGTTCAGTTCCAAGTTTTTTTATATCGAAGATTGTTCAAGGTGATCTATGACAAACTATTTTTTATATAAAACTATCTGACGTAATGAATGATTTCATTATTTCAATATTTATATTGGATATGCTAATTAAATTTATAACGTTTAATAAAGTTTGATCTACTAATAAATATCAACTTTTCTATTTCATTTGATGCATCTGAAAATGTGAAAATTGACCAACAAAAGATATAAATTGGCAAATTAGGAAATATGATTATCCTAATGATTTCGTGTAATACTTGAAACTTATTTAGCATAATTAAATTCTAATAAACGTTACAGTTTAATTGAAATAATAAATAGTTCGTCTACATATAATCATAATAGTTTTTATTGCGTTGTTATAAAATAGTTCACACTTTTATTACATGTAAATGAAAAGGAATTATATTATTAAATTAAAAACATTCAGAGAGAAAAACATATTAGCCCCCTGGCGCCACTCATTGCTATAACTGCGGGATCTCTGAAAGGTGGGACGAAAAATACGTCGCATAAAGATAATACTTGACACGAAAGTAAAGTTTATAATGTATCCTCACTACAAATATTTGGAAACTTGTCTATGTAAGAAGTGGAGGTTGAGCATAAAGACGAATTATCTGAAAGAAATGGTAGCTCATTTTTCTTTTCTTTATAGTGTTGAGTATTTCTTTCTCTTTTTTCATTCTTCGTAGCGTTTCCGCATTTGTTATGTGTTGTGGCCAAGATATTTTTCACATTCTTCGATAACAACACATTTCAAAGTAAATGAGTTTTTTCTCTGTCGGCTCTGAAATTTTCCAGGCCTCAACTCCATACAAGAGGATAGAGAACATGTAGCATCTCAATACTCTAGTTCTAGTTTCGATGTTGAGTTTTCCATTGCATAATATGGCTTTCATCTTATTAAAAGCACTTCTAGCTATCTCAATACGCCGTTTTATTTCCGTACTTCTATCCCATTGTTCATTTAGTTCGCAACCTAAGTACTGATATCTGTGCACTCCGCCTAAAAGTTTGTCTTTAGCATAAACACTGTCTTCTTCAAGTGTTCTTGCTTACCATCATGATTTTTGTTTTATTTGTATTTGGTGCCATTCCATACCTTTCGCAGTATTGGGTAATGTGATCAACCAAAATCTGTAGTCCTTCTCTGCTGTCCGCAAGGAGTAATATGTCATCTGCGTATCTAAGATTATTCAGAAATGCTTCGTTAATAAATATGCCTTCATTTACGTCTTCTAATGCCTCTTTAAAGAATTCTTCTAAATATATATTAAAAAGTATAGGGGAAAGCACACATCCTTGTCTTACTCCACAATTTATAGGTATTCCTTTCGATTTTTGTTGGTCTATTCGTATTATGGCTTTCTGATATCGGAATAGATAGGCAATGATTCTCACGTCTTCGTCATCTAATTCTGTGTTCTGCGGTATTTTTGCCATTCTTCGGTGTTGTACTTTGACGAAAGCTTTTTCGAAGTCGACTAGACATATGAATACGTCACAATTTGACATCTCGACATGTCTTTCTTAAAATGATCTATTTATGCTATGTTTCCATTTAGTAGAGAAGTATACGAACTAATATGTAACTTTTTATTTAAAGTTGGTTACATTATTTAAAAACTAATATCTTACATTACAATTCTGTGGCTAAAGGACTAGTTTCCAAGCCAACTCACCAAACACACACACACATATGTTTCCATTTCATTTTTGGTATTCCTCCTTTGTGTCGCCATAACTCTACGACCTCTTTGTCACTCTAAGACCTCTTTGAGTAGTGTTGTTTACAGCGTACTTTGAACATGCCCATGCCTTTTTAGCAGTTTCATCTCTTACGCCAGTAAATGACCGCTTTGGAGTGTAATTTTCCTCGTCACGACGATTTTGCTTGAAAATTTGGATTTTGGATTTGTTATTATTCTCTACTTCACTTTTGGACTTAACAGGGTTACTTATAATTGGGAGTGAAAGCTACCCCTTCTCGGGTGAAAAACATACGTTCAAAATAAGTTCGGAAATGGATAAATTAACTAATTCTAAGCAACTTTTGTTCTATAGAGTTTTTTCACTTCGTCAATACTTTTTAAGTTATTTGCTAGTGAAAACGTTTATTATAAAAAAAACACGTTCAGCAGAGCTGTATCTCATGAAAAGTAAGCTCTTATTTGTCAAATTCCAAATTGAATATTTCAACGTGAAATAACTAAAAAATGATGCAGTTTTTGAGGAACTCATCAAAACTTTATTAAAGTGTTTAAAAAAAGCTTTTTAAAAAAGTTTCTAGCATCAAACCTAAGCGAGTTTCATTTATAGCTCAGTACTTGCGAGAAATAGTAGCAGAAGGGAACAGGCGATAATGTAAAAGAAACAGATAATGATGTCTATGTGAAAAAGATATAAACATAAGTGGTGACGAATGCTGTCAAGATTCAGGGTATTATCATTAACCTTAAGACTGTGGTGGGAAAATCCCTACAAGAAGCCGTACATCTGGTACAGGATCTCAGCCAATGGAGACAGCAAACCAACAATATATATTTGGAGTCTCAACACGCCCTGACAGGGGTACAAGGAATGAGGAGGAAGGAGGAACTCCGTGTAAGAAGCAGTAAACACTAGTGTTCTATCGATATGCTTAGCTCTACCGGGAGTGACCATCCTTTCCCTAGCTTTTCATGGAACGAACATCCCTACCCTAAGAATTTACCAGGAACAAACCTTACGTATTTGTTAAAGTAAGTTATCGATCCAAAAGTTACAAATATATATGTAGGGTATATACAAAAAATGTTTGAGATCGCAGTGTGCAAAAGTCTTTCACTATTTGTACGAGACCTAACGACTTTTTTTTGTACATCCATTTGTACATCTTAAATATACAAACAAAATGAACTATTATATAAATCTCCTATCTCAGTTTCTCTTTAAAACAGATTGGCAAAGAGTTAAAAAAGAAAAAGATGTATGTATATTGCTAAGGAAGATATGTAGGAACTGGAAGCATACTTTGTTTATACGCTGTCTAAATACAAAACGACGAGAATCTGAAAAGGAAATATGTGTGACGAATAGAGTGAAAAGTCTGGATTAATAATTGTCTTACGGAATGTAAGACAATTATTAATCCAGATGTATGTATCCGAGATGAAAATAGTAAAATACTCATTCACGAAAAGGATGCCAAAAAGAGATGGAAAAAGGACTTTGAGAGGTTATTAAATGAATAATTTGAGAGGCAACCAGTTGAGTTAACGGAGACAGTAACAGCAATGATGACCAAAATAACAAACGAAGAATTGGCTCAAGCTATTTAAAAAATACAAAAAGGAAAAGCAGTTGGACCATGTGATATTCCTGGGGAAGTGTGGAAAGAATTAGGAGAGACAGGGTCACATTAGTTAACAGGTGTATTGAATAGAGTTATGGAAGTTAGACAAATGCCAGACGAATCGAGAAACAGTGTATTAATACTTGTCTACAAAAACAAGTACTTGAGTACTTAGGTCATGTTATGAGAGGACAAAGATACTCATTATTGCAGCGTATTATGCAAGGTAAAATTCGAGGAAAGCAAAATATGGGAAGACGAAGAATATCGTGGCTTAAACTTAAGGGAATGGTTTGAATGCAGTAGTGCAGAACTTTTTAGAGTGGCAGTCAACAGAGTCCGCATAGCCATGATGTTTTCCATCCTTCGATAAAAGATGGAATTTAAAGAAGAAGAAGGCAAAAACAAAGGAGATATAAAACAATGAACAAACTACAGGGCAATAAAACTGCTTAGTCACACCATGAAAATATGGGAGAGAATAATTGATAGACGGATACGTGAAGAAACCGAAATATCCGACAGTTTGGCTTTATGCAAGGCCTATCACCAACAGACAAAATTTTCATTATAAGGCAGTTGATGGAAAAATACAGGAATAAAGAAAAAACGCTCATATGGTATTCACTAATCATGAAAAAGCATATGATGAGTTCCTCGGGAGATTCTGTGGTGAGCACTTAATAAGAAAGATAAAATATAAAGATTGTGAGAGTTATGACATGTGTGAGGGAGTAATAACTATGTTACAACAGAAGTGGGAGAGACTGATAAATTTTACAAGAAAGTAGAATTACACCAAGGCTCGGTGATTAATCCTTATTTCCTGGAAATAGTAGGAGAGGAAGACCAAAAAAAAAGACCTGGGGGGAGACGCTTAGACAGGACATATCGATAAAGGTATTAATATTGATAATATTGATATTGATAAGCCGGCCCCGCATAGAGATAAAGGCAAAGATAATGATGATAATGAAAGTTGAAAGAGAGATGCAAAGGAACAGAGTGAAAAGAAAGCAGTGAAAATGTAGTAGTAACTTAGTAGATGGAATAGAAAATGGTTAAAGGAATAGAATACTACAAGTATGTGAAAAAAGATAAGGCCATGGTGAAATACTACAGCAGGATTTTTTTAACTGCCTTTCCAACGATTGAAGGTTTTCAGTGGGTAGTAGTTACACACTTCTTTCTCTTTAATAAAAATAGTTTTTAGTATCTGTAAATCGCACTGAAAATCCCTGCAATAGGCGTTAACGTATTTTGAGTATTTTCCGTCTTTCGTTTCCTTTATAGATTTCATCCATTACGCTAATTAATTGTAATCTTGTTTGTGAAGACAACACAGAAAAATTTATGTTTTTCTTCTCATAAATGATGAGCAAATAACTTTCACCATCAATATGAATTAACGTCACATAGATTTAGGTATATAGTAAACTTTTAATTACAATAAGTAGTCTTTAAATAAAGAACAACTTAATTATACTTAAATATGTCAACATTTTAAATAGGTTAGATCTTTATCACGAGCCTATTTTTTTGGAACTAATTTTGTTTAACCTGCATTAGTGTCATAAACTTCATAATTATCGGTAAATATATGAATGAAGCTAAAACTAATATTAGTGAAGGATTAACTTATCTATTTATATTTTAAAAAATATTTAAAATATTACGTAGGAAAACAGCTAGTTCGTAGTAATATTAGAAGGTATTAATAAATACAACTAGAAGACTCTTTAAGTTAAAAAATAAAGAAAGGGACCGTTTCTTTCTTTATTTTTCTTTACTTTTTAGATCTGTCTACTTCTTTATCTACAGTTATTCTTCTGTCAGCCCAATGAGATTAAAGCCAGTTTGAGTTTCAACCATTATTGTATTAAATATTGTTAAACAAAAAGAGAAATCAAACGATATCTACCTGGCGAAACCGAATTCAAATGTTTACCACTGCGCTTCCTAAAACTTGCGAAGCAAACAGCTTGGTGAATTACTCGGCAAGGGAATCTAAAATTGCATTCCACATGCCGTTCGTCATGGTCAAAATTCGTAGTGAATTCAGTTTCTGGTACTCCAACCGAAGTAAAGTAATAAAACATAATGACGGTATTAGATTTTTGTTTTGATACAGGACAGCGACAGCCGCTTATACGTATTTTGACCTCTTTAGGTCTCCTCAGAGCGGTATAGCCACTACTCTGAACCAAAACAAAAATCTTTCCCGTCCTAGACAATAGTTATCAAAATAACCATAGTTATTTTGATAACTTTTTGATAATAGATAATTTTGATTTTTGTTTTGGTTCAGAGTAGTGGCTATACCGCGCTGAGGAGACCTAAAGAGGTCGAAATACGTATAAGCGGCTGTCGCTGCCCTGTATCAAAACAAAAATCTAATACCGTCATTATGTTTTAAATATTGTTAATTTGGGATCAAGCCACAATTGATTATAATGAAAATTTCATTTTTATGTAATGTTTACGTTTCGATTTCCACTTCGGAAATTCGTTTTCAAAAGAGATTATTTTCAAACATTGTGCCAAAATTAATCCACCTGGTTTTGAAACATGTACTTATTATGTAGAATTTGATTTTACAACAACTACACGTGGTCAGAGATCCACCAACATAATATAAAAGCATCGTTCAGACTAGAATAATTACTTAACTCAATATGTTTTAAGATTAAAAACAAATTCTTGTTTTGTCGAACAGAGGTATAACACTTGTAACCATAAACGACTATTATTTGTTAAAAATTGTTAAAGTGTTACAAAATCTATTTATTGATATATATCCATCTCCATTCCATCCATTCTCAATCTACTGAAGAAATAAAATATGACCTGGCAACTTTTTGGTGCCGGTTGGTACCAATTTAGGCATCAGTTAATTCCATACGATTACGCGTCCCCTCTCTTTCCGTCTAAATTAGGCGCTAATGGGTTAACATAGTGCAAAAATCTTTAAATTTAAACGACATAAAAATATAAATATTGCTATTTATGCTATACTAGCGTATGTGTGAATAAAATGCTAACCCAAAAATTGAGAAAAATATTAACTAATAAGGCAGTGAATAAAAGTGTAGAAGGTCATCAAGAGTGTCTTCAGAAATCGAATAATCTAAAAATAAGGAGTGTTATTTAATATCGAGATAATTATTGTCTTCCAAAAAAAAAACATAAAAAGTTTTAACAAAATAATATATTTTTAAGAGATTAATACCAACAGACAGTAATTATATTTACAACACTAATTGCGTATGATTATTGTTGTCTACCATAATTATTATAGTTATATTCATTGTAACATAATTTAAAACGCATTAATTTTATTTGATACAATTTAGCGTATTCATTTTTGAAAAACGAAATTAGTTGCTTAAGTACCGTAAAATTGAGTATTACAGATAATTAAATCAATTGCCTACTTTATAATATAACTAAAAAAGGATATCATAAAAACATATTTTGATGGGTACTTTCAGATGGAAAAGGTATATTATGGTTACATACTTATATGATATGGTTACATATTTGTTCTGTAATTGTTCAGCAGATATGTTCCTAATTGTAACACCAAGACTATGAAATTAGTAGCAATAGATTTTTGTCTGACAGCCAAGTTCCAGGTTCTGGACAACTGCAAGGAAATAGAAGAATATGATAGAAAGTACGATAGCTTTAACATGCATAAAAAGATCAAGGAAATAACAGGTAAAAAAGTGAAACAAGCATCCATAGTAAAGGACAAAAAAGGTAAAATAATTACAGATTTAAATGAAAAACTGGCAAGATGGACAGAATACATTGAAGAACATTTTGCAGAGGAAAGACCAGAAATAGCAGTGGCAGAACCTACAGACGACACAACAGGGCCTGAAATCCTAAAAAGCGAGGTAGAATATGCTATAGGGAACACAAAAGGGGGTAAAGCTGCAGGACCAGATGAAATTGCTGTAGAATTGTTGAAACTAATAGACGACGACGCACTTGAAATAATGGTGAACCTCTTTAACACAATTTATAGAACAGGCATCATACCAAAGAAATTACTCTCCTCTACCTTTGTCACAATCCCAAAGACGAATAACGCCAGAGAGTGTTCAGACCACAGAAATATAGCATTGATGAGCCACACACTAAAAGTATTTTTAAAAATAATTCACAAAAGAATATTTAATAAATTAGAAGAGGACATAAGCGCCAGACAGTTTGGATTCAGAGGTGGACTGGGAACACGGGAAGCTTTGTTTGGTCTGGGTGTGTTAATGCAAAGATGTTTGGATGTAAACCAAGACCTCTACGTAAGTTTCATAGATTTTGAGAAGGCCTTCGATAAAGTCAGACACCAAAAGCTGTATGAAATCCTAAGAAGCAAAAACATCGACAGTCGCGACATTAACATCATATCCAGGTTGTACTGGGGACAAACAGCAAAAATCAAAGTTGATAATGAGTTAACCGAAGAAATTGAGATTCGTCGAGGTGTGCGTCAGGGTTGTGTGCTTTCTCCACTATTATTCAATATATATAGCGAAACAATAGGTATGTCAGGAAGCGCTCCTAGAGCAAAACATTGGTATGAACATTAACGGAGAGTTAATTAACAATATACGATACGCTGATGACACGCTAATACTAATAGATAACCTAGCAAATTTACAGTTTTTGATGGAAAACATAAACACCCATACTAAAAAGTATGGTCTAAAACTGAACATTAAAAAGACTAAATTCATGATTGTAACAAAGAAGCTATACACCAATGTGAATTTAACCATAAATAATCAGCCAGTTGAAAGAGTTACGTCCTACAAATATTTAGGGGTTTGCTTCACTGATACTAATGACCAGACAAGAGAAATCAAGAGGCGAATAGAGATAGCTAGACAATCGTTTGTCAAAATGAAAAAGTTCCTATGCAGCCGGGACATAAATATAAACTTAAGAACGATAATGTTAAGGTGCTATGTTTTCTCCGTTCTGCTGTACGGCATGGAAGCCTGGACACTGAAAAAGATAAACATCAAAAACATTGAGGCATTCGAGATGTAGTGTTACAGGAGAATGTGGAAAATACCATGGACAGGAAGAGTAACAAATCAAGATGTTCTGCTGAAGATGGGGAAGGAATGCGAAGTCATAAAAACCATACAAACGAAAAAACTGGAATATCTGGGCCACATAATGAGAGGAGAAAAGTACTCTCTGCTTAGACTCATAATCCAAGGAAAAATCTTGGGAAAGAGAAATGTGGGACGTAGGAGGATTTCCTGGTTGCGAAATTTAAGGGAGTGGTATGGGTGCAGTTCAATACAGTTGTTCAGAGCTGCAGCCAACAAAGTAAAGATTGCTGTGATGGTAGCCAACCTCCAATAGGAGACGGTACTGCAAGAAGAAGAAGCCAAGTTCCAAAGCCCTATAATACTACAATACAACTTTTGAGCCTGTTATAGTTTAGAAGGAACCAGAGTTTTAACCTTGTTTAGGCTTTACGCCTCTTCAAGGAAGGGGTACTCCTTTTTTTTGCGGAGTAGTGGTGGTGTGACAAAACGTGATGATTGATGTTTTATGTGAAGAAGTAGTGGACTACTAAGGAGATGGGTTTCAGAAGGTGGAGTATATGTGTGAACGATGTTTAAAGAAGCGCACAAGAAGAATTTTGGTGAGGAAAGCCAAACATGTCGAGGGAGGCACTTCAGGGGTTACCAGCTATACAATAGGAGCGGCTCTTAATCAGCGTTTTGGGCGTGCAGGACACTCATCAGGAAGTTCGTATCCAGTGTTATGTAGAAGTTTAGCTGGAGGGAACGGAACTTTTGTTTGAGGAAACCTGGTGAGTATTTGCCCTCAGCGATTGCAAGGTGTCTTTAATACTTGTTTTGCTCGATTATTCGAGCCTGTGATGACTCGAAGGACATACCTCCTGCTGAGGGATAGGTGTTATATTTGCCAATATGTGTATGTGTGTGATGGATAGTGACTGCCCACCCTCATGCAGGATCTGAGGATTTTTCTTTCAGTAGCCATGATAGCATTGATTTGGTAGGTTTTAAAGAAGGCGTAGATACATGCCTTATACTCGATAATAGGTCTAATGAGTGTTTTATAGGTGTGCAATAGTGTGTTAGATGACGTCCTGCCCAATTTACCGGATAGCACTGCCAGGAGTTTAAACCTCTTTCTCACCCTGTCAAGGGTATCTTGAATGTCGGTTTTCCAGTTGAGAGTCCTAGTAAAATGAACTCCCAAATAGGAAACCGAGTTTCTGAGAATAAGGTCCTCTTCTAACGGAGTTATTTGGCCATGAACATCATGACAATTTAAAGATTTAAATAAAAGTAATTGTGTTTTGGAGGGATTTATGGTCACCCACCATTTATTGCACCACCTAATGACTCTATCTAGATATGTAATTTATATAGTTCAGAACTGTAAACAGTCTTTTAACCAACTGGCAAAGCACAACAAATTACCTTTGTTATAGGCGCTAGGACATAAAGAAATTATTGGTAACGAGATTGCTTAGAATCTTGTTAATTTATGGGAACAGAATCAATCTGCGGCGTTTTAAAAGGGGAAGATATTCGAAAATAGAAAAAGAACTTAGTGCAGCCGTCTTATTACAATCCTTTGCGTGCTTATTGCGTCCTATGCTCCTATGAGAATGAAAGAATTAACTATCTCTATCCCTATCAATATCTATCTCTATCTCGTCACTTAGTATTTAATTAAATAAATATAATATAATATGACCTTATTTTTAAATGTCTCTCTGTAAAACTAGCTAACTCATATATTTGTTAAGTTCAGAGAACTACTTGTCGTTAGTTACCTCGAAAGACCAAAATGATTTTAAAAGATCAACTATTTGAGGCTTTCGTCTAATTTATGGCTTTTTAGAAATACATATAGGTACGCTATATACGTAATTTTGTACCAAAAGTTCGAGAGATCCTTGGACCATCTAGGTAAGGAAATTCGTCCCTATGAAATCTGCAGTAGTTAACAAGAACTGCAGATGATCACATCTAAGGTCTAGCGTCGAAGCTTTCACTTCTCGGTGATGCCACATCCATTCCTCCTGTAACGCGACGCCGGCCACCGAGCTTAGATGCTGTCTTAGTTAGATGCCAATTACCACATTTCAACAAAAATGGTGAGTGCGATTCTCTTACAATATGATAACAATTTATGTGTTATGCTAATTGTTTTCGAATATCTTAAAACCATAAACATCTGGTAGTGGTGAAGAAAAGTATCTGACAGGGCAGAATGGAACAACGTTGTTAAGAAGGGGAAGACCCACCCAGAAGAGGAAAAAGCTAATTGTTTTCTCTTATTTTCCAACATATATATTTTATTTTATTATTTATTGATTTAATTAATTAACCAGCTATTTTCAATACTTCCTACATAAACACCTTAAATTCAGCTCTTTCTTGATCTTTCAAGTTTTCCGTGTCCAGGCGTATTAAATTTAACAGTTAATTCGGTAGCATATCTTCCATTATCCTATGTACATGCTCATACCATATTAGTTGTTTTGTCCTAATATCGTTTGTGATTGTGTGCCCTATCAATATCTCTTTGATACGGTTATTTGTTGTGCTTTGTTTTCTGGACTAGTTTACGAATATTTGCCAAAAATGTTTTATGTCATAAGATATTATAATGATATATATGTATATATATATATATATATATATATATATATATATATATATATATATATATATATATATATATATATATAGAGAGAGTTTTGATAATTTAAGGTTAATAAGGTATATGTAAGGTTGTATATAAGGATGATAAGGTATAAATAAATGTAGCGTATTACACAACAAAGGTTGGAAGTCCCAGAAACGAACAAACAGTAGATACATTTAGTGACACAGCAAATGTTGAATACTTTATTATTCTACCACAGTTTATAGAAGGAGAACTGATAAACAAATATATAAAAAATTTAAGTATTTTTTAAATGTTAAGTACTTAAGTAAAAGAATTTGATATTTATTTTTGGGAATAATGTTATAAAAAAACCAAAAACTGTAACATAATCACAGATTTTAAAATTTATAGAAAATTGTTATAATCGTTCATTATTATTAATATAAATGTGATGGCATTACATATATAAACAATATACATTTTTATAAATAATATCATGGAATATAATTAATTTGTGATATCATGGAATTAATGATTTTTATTGAAAAAGTATTAGAGAAGAGTCGCGAGAAGTTATCGATCTATCAAAAACATAAGTAAAGTACAAAGAAATTACTTTACTCGAACATTAAATTTTAAATAAAAGGAAAAATAAAAAAGATCACGTTTCGCAAAATTTTAGCACCTTAAAACTTGACACATAAGTTTCTCTTCGTTCACGAAAGCCATTGAATTTGAGGTCGATAGGATAAATGTCAAAGTTGCAATGAAAATTGTTTACGTTAGTCATTCAGCAAAGACTTTCGTTATGTTAAAACATATTTTCGGGTCCTTCGATACATAATTGTATCGTGTTATTTATAAATAATATTCTATATTATCTTTAAACATATGTACTAGTTATAACTGAATCGATGGAACGTGGTCGACAAGAACAAACCTGTTGTGATATGGGCATCTTCTTAAATACTGTTACCGATGTCCAAGTCTCATTTAAACTCCTAAAAATTATCTGACCCGTTCCCAAGTAACCCAAAAGAAAGTAACGCCAAAAAATTAACCTCAATTAACATCAAAAATTAAACAAAAGAAAAAATACAATTTTAATTGCCCACAGTTGACTATTCTTTATGTTTGTTGCTAAATCTGTTATTGCGATATATGTTGCAATTATTCATTAAACGCTATTTTCAGCTCTTTGCTGATAATGGTTGCCTCTTTTTCATCTTTTTCCCTACAATGTCCCTTAAATGTTCTAATGGATTTAGATCAGGACTACAACGGGGCCAATCCAGAACGGGACTTCCGACAGTATTTAGGTAGTCCATGACGATTTGCGCAGTATGTGGACGCGCATTACTCTGCATAAATAAGAAATTATCCCCAACGAAAGGGGTGTAGGGGACAACATTGTTCTCCAGACACTGTCGTATGTATTTGTCTGCTGTTAAAGTTTCATGTATGATGAACATAAATTCGGTGCGTCCGTTGAAAGAAATACCCGCCC
The DNA here is from genome assembly GCF_040954645.1 of Diabrotica undecimpunctata. Lineage (NCBI taxonomy): Eukaryota > Metazoa > Arthropoda > Insecta > Coleoptera > Chrysomelidae > Diabrotica > Diabrotica undecimpunctata. The sequence goes on from NC_092808.1 coordinate 51,499,969, forward strand.
ATACCATAAGGAATACCCGTCCGTTTGTGATCTCCTTCTCCTGTTAGCTCGATGAGCTGCTGTTCATTTAGGGCATGCTACTCTCTTTTGAGAACATAACCCACTTTTATGCAGGACCCTTCTTGCAGCGGTTCTCTAATGAGGAAATCTACGTTCATCACGCTGATCTCTACACCTTTTTCTGTCCAATCCTGGTGTTCTAGTGTATTCTCCAGTCTGACGATACTTCGTAAGAGCATCACGGATGGTACATTTGGCAATATTCAAATGATTTGCAATATAACATATACTGCGACCATCTTCATATAATGCCACCACTTTTGCATTATATTGAGGAGTCATAGTAACACGATTTGAATAGACTAATGAACAATGATCTCAATAAGAATAAACGTGAAAGTCATCGCAAATGCAAAAATCTGTTTCTAGTAAACAAAATAAAGTATAATTTTTTCCAAATTTCAACATTTTGTTCCTATGGTGACGCGATCATATAAAAATATTAAAAGAACCGTTTTTATTGTTATGAATAAACGTTTTTTATTATTATTGTTTACTTCCTCATAAAAACAATTGTACACTGACAAAATTTACAAAAAGGGCATACAAATTACCAGTCTCCGGATTTTTTTGACCAGGAGTGTATATAAAATGCATCATGACCAGTACACACATATGGTTTGATTTTCATTAATTGGTTTGTCTTCTGATTTCGGCATATCAATAACTACTGTGTTACTGTTAGGTACTATTTTATCCGTTTTATTAAAATTCTGTTTAAAGCTAATATTAAATTTAAGATAAAATGAAGCATACACCCGACGTGATCAGTTCAATGATTATTTATTAAGCTAGACAGGTAGGATTATTTTTGTCTAAAACTTGAAGCAGAAATTTCAAGACGTGAATTAAATATGAATAAATGTTTTGTTTGTAGCATAATTATAATGCTGAAAGTTTCGTTTCAAGATGTTTATATTAAAACTTGCATTCAAGGTCAGACAAATCTAGAATATAAAACCAAAATATTATTTATGGGTATTTTGATTCATGAGTATATTATTATTTATATTTATTCCATAAACAAGAACCAATTAGGAAAGTGAATTAAACCCACACAGTGTTGTTTCGAGCTATGAAATAGGATGGAGATTGCACTAGTTGGTACTATAAAGAAAATTGCAAGATTAAAGTAAAATTTTAACTACATTTTTTTTGACCTATACATCATCTTTAATCGCTGAAAATAACTCAAAAAAATTCTAAAATAAATTTATTTGACGCCCATTTTACTCTGGAATGCAAATCCTAATTTAAGGATACTTGTTTATATTGTGTAAGGCCATAATGTCTACAATCTGCCAATATTAACAACCGTCAGAAATGGTGCGATCAGAGGAAAGGCATGTTTATAGTTTTTAAGACAAAGACATGGTATTTAAATTAAAATACTCGGTAAAATGACAAAAAATTGATTCTGAAGGCTTAAGAATCATACAGAATATAATATTGGTACCAAACTGAAAAAAAAAACCACTGTATAAAATTAGTATCAAATACCATAATACAAATTATGGATGTTTCCAAACGCATGCCTGAAAAAAAAGAATACTAAAAATATTGACTATTTTAATTTTATATTAAATTTAATATAAAGTATTAAAAACGACTGTTCGAAGAAAAACAATAAATACTTTAACTATTTTACTAATGCAAACATTAGTATTACTCTGTCTTGCTATGAGAAAGCACTGCAGACAAATAAATATTTTCAATAATGTCTGATTTCATAGTTTCGTTCGTAGATTGACGTCTCCAAATAAGTGAGTCAGGTTCATGAAATTTTGTAAGGCCAATACGTAGTCGCCTCTGGCTATGTAGTAAGTAGTCGTACTAAAACCTGAGCTAGAAGGTTACAGGAATAGAAGATGTACAATGAGCCAATTGACAGCAGTACAACCCATATCAACATGTTTTCAAAAAAAAACATAATACAAATAATACAAAGTCTAGGTACGGCAAGGATGTATATATACTACCCGCCATATGTTTTTTTAATATATATATACGTAAAAAATATCTTTGAATAAGCTTTGAATAAACAACCAGACTCAAGGAATAAAACCCAACGAAATACTAATTAATAATCTTCGTTTCGCTGATTACACTATAGCCATAATGGGGGATGACATACAAGACCTCCAAGATGTTTTAACTAAAATAAATTGCATTAGCAATATTTATTGACCAAAAATCAAATAAATAGATGATTATACGCACATAGGACTTAAACGAAATACAACTATTACCAGACAATAAACTCATACATACAGAGAGTTAAACAGTTTTAATACTCTAGAAGTTATATATCGAATGACAAATAGGCGGCGACGAAGAACTACGGATAAAACGTATTTTAGTATACCAATAAACATATACTACGTTGAAATATGTAATGTCAAATGTAATATGTAATATTTCAGATTTGTATAGATGTTTTTAAAATGTAGACGTTGAGGAGGCTTAAAATTACTACATAACCAACGAAAACGACAAATAGCCTATGCGCTCTAAACATAAAACACCAGTAGAAGAAGAAATAACATTGTGAGAATGCATCACATAGGGGTTTAGATGTGCAATTTTAATTACGTTACAATTATGTATACATTATGGCGAGCACCTAGGTTTACGGTTAGCACTATGGAAAACTTCATCTGGTCTTTTATCTTAAATAAAAACATACTTTAATATTTAAACGTGAAGTGAATATTTATTATTTTGTAATAACAATTGATAACCATCGCTAAAATGTCAATGATCTCATATATCCGGCAAACAACTTAGTGTTCAATTCGCAAGCTTCATTAAAAAACTGACTTCGTCGAAATTTAAATTTTATACAACATGCAGTTTTTAATATTCTTTGTTTGTTTACGGTTTGAAGTATAAACACAAACAAACACAACCATAACAACTGTAAAAAAATAATAAAACAACTAATAAATTCAGAAAACAACGTGATCTGAAGTGAAGAACAATAAAAATGTTGACCGCGAAAAGCTAAATATGGACATGGAGTATTGTTATAAAAATTATAATTTAATTTTAGAAAAATCTATATATATATATATATATACATATATATATATATATATATATATATATATATATATATATATATATATATATATATATATACAGCGTATCTAGCTTATATTGGATCTATTTAGTTGGAACATATGGAAAACCTGTTTATTATTAATTTTACGAAAAAAGTTATTCTTCATTAAAAGTTCTGCCTGGTCTAAAACCTAAAATGCAACCATCAGATATTCATTGTTATGAATCTTATACGAGGTATGTCAAAAATTAATTTCGCTCAAGACTTACCTTTATATTTCACAATATCAAAAATTGTTATGAAAATTGTTTAGAATTAAAAACTATGTTTTAAAATGAAATTACATTTAATTGAAATTTTTTTTTTATTTACCGCTACCGAACATTATTTTTATTAAATACAAAAGTATGATAACTCTTCCGTTCCGATGAAAAAGGATAAGCAAATTTTTAAAAAACATTAAAAATGTAATGAACATTAAAGAATTAATAACCTTTCAATTAGCTAATGTCTGTCTTATAACATTTTAATAATGCATTTAAATTAGTAATACCATAATCATTCATTGTGTTCTAATTATTTAACAAACATTATTAACTCATTTTTTTCTATAAGTAAACCACAAGAAAAAATCGAGTGGCGTCAAATCTGCAGACCGAGGAGGCCAAAAATTTCAGAAACGAGATGTATAATTTTTCCATGAAAATATTTTCAAGGTTTTGCCCTACCACTAACTTTCTGTTACATACTTAATACTTAAATGCATCACAAAAATGTCACAAGGCAGACAGTAGATAATTGAAAGATTACAAAGGATACTCAACGTTCATTAGATTTTTAATGAATGTTTTGTGAAAATTTGCTTATCATTTTTTATCATAACGGAAGAGTTGTGATATGTGTAATAAATAAAAATAATGATCGGTATCGGCAATTTGAGCAAAATTTGCATTTTTCAATTAAAAAGATGTAATTGCCTATTAAAACATAGTTTTTAATTCCAAACCACTTTTTATAGTAACAATGTTCGATATTGTCAAATATAAAGATACTTCACTCTTGAGCAAAATTACTTTTTTTTTAAATACCTCGTATACGATTGATAAGACATGATAATTAAGGTTTTAGAATGTTACCAATTTAAGTAGACACAATGTATTATATATATATATATATATATATATATATATATATATATATATATATATATATATATATATATATATTGTTATGTAAATTATTTGTGAATGATGAACAATGAGTGTTTTTAATAATATATATAGGGTTTTTATCGCGGTTCTCAAAGAATTAGTTTGTAAGCACTTTTTGAAAATTATCTTTATTATATCTATTATGAAACACACATATATATCTAACATAAATGTAAAATTTAAAATAAACTATCTTTAAATTTAAAATTCTTATGAAACTAATTAAATTATATGGATAATGTAAATTTTAAACAAACTATCTTTAAAATTGAAATTCTTATGATACTAACTAAATTATATTAACAAAATTTTGTACCTTTCTTTCAGTGAATGCCTAAATGATTTGTGAAATTACTTTTTCCAATTATCACCTTCCACCAATTTAAAATATTTTTCTTCTTAACAGCATTTATAGTTATTCTTCTTTTCAATATACCAATATCCAATCACCAAATATATTATATAATTTTAATTTTCAATTAATACTTTCTTCCATTATCCAATTACCATTTTTACATAACATAATTTTTAATCTTCAATAATATTATCTTTATACTGTTTATTAATCTTCATTGAACTTATTATATTGAACATCTGGACCTTCTGACTGACTATCTTGAACTTATTGAACAACTGACTTCACTAACTAAATGTGTCTGTCTTCTAACTAACTTTCTTACTAACTGACTGGTCCCATAGTAACTGTAACTGAACTTGAATCCAGATCACCGGGAATTTATATCTTTTTCCATGTTCCAGAATCATCTGGCAAGAAATCATATTCGAATTGTTCTATATGATTGTTCTCGAAAAAGTATATGTTCTGGTTATGTCCATTTCACAGACATAACCATATTCGAGAACGTTCTACCGTAAACAAAGGTTAAATTCTGTATTCTAGAGAATTCTTTACTAATCTATCGAGAATTTTATCGACATTTAGGCTTTTCAGATCAGAATATAAACTTAATTCAGTAACTTAAACACTTGTAAACACTAATTTAATAAACTACACATTTTAAACAACATATAACCCTACTTTATATTCGTAATAATTATTTAAAATGTCATTTAAGTGTATAGTTGGTTGCCTATGCACATGGCTCACTTAAATATATTTAAAATATTATAATTATTAAAATAAAACTTTTTACACTTATTATATGCTAATTTCTTAAGAATACCCTCATATAAATAATTTTTATAAAATTCTCTAGTATATAACTTATTAAAATAACCAAATACTTTTTATATCTAATATTATCTAGTATATAATTTATAAATTATTTTCTTTAAACACCAATCATCTCAATATATATATATATATATATATATATATACATACATACCTACATACATACATATATATAGGTATATATATATATACATACATATATATATATATATATATATATATATATATATATATATATATATATATATATATATATATATATATATATTGTATGTATTTAATCGTCTCAGTTCCGAATAGAAGAACAGCCATTTTAAAATATCACGAAAGTTTACGAAAAACAAACATCAATCCTGATCTTAGAGTTTCTTTATGAGGTGGTAATACTGCCGCAACCGTAAAGTCAGTCAAAACTACAAAGTACATAGTTTTGTTTTTACCAATTGAATGAAGAATATTAAAATCATTTTAATAGATTGCGAATAAAACTCGAGTATATTCGTAATAATGCCAGTTCGAGTTGACGTAACGACAGCGTCTTTTTTTGCTTTATATCGAAAATCTTGTTAGTTAAATCAGCTATAACTTAAGTACTGCATTACCGATTTTCATAGACGATAATTATTATTTATTCATAATACATGAAATAAACTTAAGCCAGAAAACCAAAAAACACCAATATACAAAACCATTACACTGCCAGTTTCTGACCTATAGATCAGAAACATGGACCATCGCCAAGACAGATTTTTTCTCATATTTTAACGAAGAATTCTAAGATTTATATGCGGTGGCATATGTGAAAACGGAACTTGAAGGAGAAGGAGGTACAACTATGATATATACCACAAATACAATCAGATATCTAGCAATATCACAGTAGGACAACCCTCTTAGATGAATCTTTATCTCACAGCCAGTGGGAAGTAGACGAACAGGTAGACCAAAATTTAGATGGAAGGATGGTGTAGAATGCTACAAACATAGGTGAAGCAAACTGGCAACGGTTGGCAATGGATAGGGTTGACTGGCGAAATAGACTTGGTAATGTCGTGGCTGTACTATAGGGCTATAGCACCAATGATGATGATTTATTATTCCAATTTCGTGTCCAGATTACGTATTTTTCATTGTTAAAATATTTAACTTTTTTTAACTTCATTCCATCATTTCTATATTAGTGAGATGAAAGGTCCAAGACCCTCGTCAGTGGCGATAGCACCAGATTCTCATTCGAGTCATGGGATATAGTCCATCCGTTGATATAAGTGAAGAGAGAACACACAATGAAAAAGCACGCTTGAGTATCATGAGTACCATGTCATTGAATGCAGTTCTATGTGTAGCCTTTTCTATGCGAATCTTGATTTTCTTAGAGTGATACCAGTTTTCGTTTAAGATACATTCCAACCACAGAACTTTTTCTTTTTGTTCTTGTTGTAGTCTGTTATTGACATGAAAGGGAATTATTTATTATATGTGGTATACATGGTATATGGAATACATGGCATATGGTACGTAGATATGGCATTTATGGTATTTAAAGTATGAGAACTGATGTTGTAATGTATACTCTGGTTTTTTAGCGTCTTAATCTCTTTCGGACTGGACCGCTTAATGGACGTTACCAAGAAGTAAGATCATATTCCCCACCGTACCCACTACTCAGCCATAGACGGACTAGATTCATTTGCAAATTTTAATTTAAGGCTCCAGATCAGTGTTAGTAATCCTGGGGTATAAGAATTGTGCCAGGGCAGTAAAATTATAGTAAATTAGAAAAAATTATAGTAGATGAGAAAAAATAAATCATCAAATTCAATTTTATCGTATTGAATAATGGTTACTGGTTATTAATGGTTTTATGATTAATGAAAATATTAAATTGAAAGTTTAATTTAAAATCAATAGATTGATTATAAGAATAATTACCTTTAGTTGAGAATCTTAATATTCGTACTTTCCGTATAAGTATAAAATTCAAATATACTGTTTATTTTAATTGACTTTTTACTGCAATATTCAGATAGTTGACCCATAAACAGCATACGAACAAGCTAACTTGTGCAGAGAATATTAATTTTAGGGCCCCCAAAAAAGTTGCAAGAAAGTTTACCACTTTTACCTCCGGGATTCCTCCTAAAACCCCCTCGCAGGGGGGTAAAAACGCAAAAAAATCGAATCACTAAGAATATGTACGCCGTAGATAAAATGTTTCAAATAAAAAAATGTAGCTGAGGTATTTTCAAACAAAAATGGTAATTAATACTTTTTGTGTAGAATGAACCGTTCTCTCACAAATAAGGCTTGAAGCGACCGTCGATTTTAAATGTCAGTGACGCGCGAAATCAATATTCAATAAAAACTTTATCAACTCGATGGTGAAAATTCGATATCTTTTGATCTAATTATCCTATCGACAGAAATCAAGATGCGTTTTAAAGGTAAAGAGTACAACTTTCATATGCAGTTTTTGTATTCTGCCATTTGATTGATTTTTGCCATTTTTTACGATTCTCGTGAGATCATTAAAATTGATCACTTTCATTGACCTGTTGTAGTAAAACTTCCATTTTTAGAGATAAATCTTTAAAACCTATTACATGAAAATTTAATTTTTAGCTGTGGCTACAAATATGAGGCATTTGAAATTTAAATAAAAAACGCAGAATATAATGTTTTACACTACAAACTAGTGTTGCCCAAATGCAAGAACAAGATGAGACTAAGACAGTCTTGGCCTTGGTCTTGCGCCAATACACCTGGTCTTGGTCTTGGTATTGCACTCCCGGTCTTGGTCTTGGTCTTGCTGCAAGAGTCTTGCAAGTCTTGCAGTTACCCATTAGACTATTGCTATTTATTAAACGGGAGTTTGAAGCCAGGATCTAAGCGATCCGTACCTATGCTCTACCTAACCCAGCTATCTACCATGCCCCACGAAAGTTAATCAAATATGGTTAAAACACAAAAAAACCAAATTAATGACATAAACTTGAGACTGTATTTTAAAGAATATTTTCTGTTTAGAAAGGTATTGATGGACCTCCACCATATATGAAATGGAAATCTTAAAAAAGATTGGTACATGGCAAAAGTTAACATACAGGTATCAAGGGCACATATTCTTTAGGTGATAAGATAACAAAGTATAATCCACTTATTAAAGCAACATAAATGTTATTAACAATCTTAGCTCTACTTTTAATTAAAAAACTAACTTGAAAAATTAAAGAATAGGTAAGAAAGCAATGATAATCAAAAGAAGTTATTTTAAATTAAGGAGATATCTACTTAATAAATACAGTAATTTATCAAAATAAAGTAGTAGGAACATTTTTTTAGGAACCAGAAGTTTGGTTTTTCAGGAAGAAATATTTGTAATTCTATTTGTAAAAAGATATTAGATGCTTCCTTAAACCTGAAGTGTTTCTGTTTTTCATTTTCATTTGAACCTTTCTATGTAGGCACAATTTAAACAAAGCAATTTGGGATGCATGAATTATTTTGAAAAACTGGCAAATGAAGTTTAGTGATATCGAAAAAGTTACTATTCAATACCCCAAGTATCTAATAATAAACCGGGAATCATATATCGTTACTTCGTTATTCTAAATATTTCGGTATTTTGTTTACATGGTAAGCGACATTATCTGTTATTAATAAACTTTTGAATATTAGTCGCGCTCTTTCAGCAAATTAGGTTTAATCGAATGATCTCATCGCACACTCAGCAGAAATAATGTTTAGTCTTAGACCGATAAGATTTGTTTATTTAGATTCCTCCTAACTAAATTATAATGGAAAAAAAATTGAATTATTAAGTGGGTGTCCTTAATAATAAGTGTTATATTTTTTATTAGCTAAGGTGACATATTTTTAAAAAATTTCCATACGTTACGATATTACTGTCGGCGTAGCAATGCAAGATTATTTTATGATTAGAGGGCGGCTATTCTCAAAATCTGGACAATTAATTTCAGAGCGAAGAAGTCGTATGCTGGAAAAGAATGTACAAAATATTTTATTTTTACATTGTAATTATGACCTCTGAGCACGTGTCAAATGTGTTGTTTTTAATGAATATTTTGATAGATGATTTTGATGCATGTTTATGGTATTGTTCGTAATGCGCATAAGTCCAGTTTTTCAAATTTTTATTACATATTTTTTTGCGTCTCATAGAGTCTTTAAGCATATACCCGAACTAAAATACTCGCTAAAACGACACTCCGTCCTAACTGCAAGACGGAAGAGTCTCGCAGGCTTAGTCTTGTTCTTGCGTAAATCTTGCACGGTCAGTCTTGGTCTTGGTCTTGCTAAAATTAGGCGGTCTTGGTCTTGGTCTTGCGAAAACGCAAGAACAAGACCAAGACTGCAAGACCAAGACCGATTTTGGGCAACACTACTACAAACGATCGCACGACATAGGAAATGCCTACGAGAAGACAGTTTTTAGGTTAATTTATAGCAGAAGTTTGTTCCTTTGGAAAAATGTTCGAGTGTAATTGAAAAAACAGTTTTAAACACTTTAGATCGTTTGTTATATAAAAGTTTAAATCCAGCGTTTTTAAGCATATTTCAAATGCCTTACATTTGTTGCCAAAACTCAAAATTAAATTTCATGTTATAGGTTTTGAAGGTTAAGCTCGAGTAATCGAAACGTAATAGTGGCCAGTCAATGAAAGGTATAGATTGTATTGATCTCATGAGAATCATAAAAAAATGACAAAAATCGCGCCACGTTTATTTATGTAACACTTTTATAAAATCTGAGTTTATTTGCGGCAAAAGACAAAAATTGTATACGAAATCTGAACTTTTTACCTTTAAAACACATTTTGATTTTTGTCGATAGGTCACTTGAATCAAAAGATATCGAATCTTTACCGTCGAGCTGATATAAATTTTATTGAACATTAATTTCGGGCGGGTAACTGACATTATTTGTGAACAAGCCTTATTTGTGAAAGAACGGTTCATTCTACACAAAAAGTACTAATAAACATCTTTGTTTAAAATCATCTCAGTTATCTATGTTTTATTTAAAACATTTTTTTTACGGCGTACAGTTTCTTGACAAATCGATTTTTTTTTGCGTTTTTATCCCCCACGAGGGGGTTTTTAAGGGGAAGCCCGTGGGTAAAAGTGGTTAACTTTATTGCATCTTTTTTGAGCTCCCAAAGTTAATATTCTCGGCAAAATTCAGTTTGTTCGTATGATTTTTAGAGGTGCAGTGCCATTTTCGTCTCTGATGACTGTAGTATAATACATATAAACACAGATTGCCAAGTATATAGTTCACAATTGGGGTTATATATATTTTAATTTAATTGGGAGTGTTCAGTAGTTTGCATATATACATGCATCAAATTAAACTAATTGATGTGCTGTACGCCAGAAGTGCTATATTGTCTATATATATATGTATATTATATTGTATCAGTAGTCATCATTTCGCCGCGAAATTTGAAATTAGTTACGTTTTTTTTATTCTAAAAATATGGTTTATGAAAATTATAGTATATTTAAGGATTAAGGTAAAGGCATGACAGTACATAGGAAAAAGGAGTGTCATTATGATATGTCTGTTTTAATTATAGCATGGTTGCTAACACTGCCCGAAATTCGTTTTCGATTTTATGCTGGTACGTTTGAGATATCTTTCTCATCAGCCTGTGGCTTGCATCATGAACACACTAAACTACTTACTTGCTGGCGCCATCTTTAAAAGATATTTATATCGTATGTAAAAGTCTTAATTTAATGTCTATTTTCCAACTTGTTCCTGCAATAATGGCAAGAATTGCATTCAAAATTATAAAAAATGTAACTAATCCTGAGGTTAATTTAACCGGACTGTCGCCTTTTCTCTAGTTGCAGTGAACCATGTAATCTCTTATGTAACAGCGGGCGTAATTTTGTCAAAAAATTCGTTAAACGCATTCACTGTGACCGCTCTTTAATTAGAAATACTATTATATTAGGCTGTCACACTTATTTGGTAAAGTGGCTGCCAAACATCAATTACAAAATAATGATATAGTACGATCACATTAAAAACCATAATCAATTTACTTTCGGGTTTAATTACATCCTGAAGTATTTTCGATCACCATAATTTCTGTGAAAATATCAGTAACTTCTCAAACTTAAAATTGATAAGAATGTTTGAAAGCGTATTTTTTTTAAGCTTTCTTCTCTATTAGGATTGCCGAATATAGGCCTCGCCTAATTCTCGCCATTCATCTCTGTTGTTTGTAAGACGTTTCCACATTGGTCCTGCAGTTCTTTTAATATCGTCGCTCCATCGCATTTTCGGTCTTCCTCGTGATCTTTTGGCTTCATATGGCCGCCAATTCCCGATTTATTTATTCCATCAGCCATCCGTAAGACGTTCGTTATGTCCAGCCCATTTCCATTTCAGTTTAGCTGCCAGTTCGACAGCATCTTTTACTTTGATTCTATTACGAATGTTTTCATAGGATTTATGGTCTTTGAGTGAAATACCCAGCATCTGTCGTTCCATAGCTCTCTGAGTTTTTCTGATCTTCTCCATGTATATTTTAGTGAATGTCCAGGTTTGAGCTCCATATGTAATTACAGGTAGGGATACAGGAATTAAATACTTTGGTCCACAGTCTTTGAGGTATATTTTTATTTTTAAGTACGTATGAGAGTCTTCCGAATGCTGCCCATCCCATTTTTTTTTGAAAGCGTAGGTATGTTGAGATTTAATTTATGGGTAGGAAGGAGAAGTTACGATCGTTTATTTAACGTTAAAACACGTATACATATATATATATATATATATATATATATATATATATATATATATATACATATATATATATATATATATATATATATATATATATATATATATATATATATATATATATATATATGTTTCGAGCTATGCAGCTCTCATCAGAAATAAGTTATCATAACGTAACATGCCTGAGTACGCTAGCAGCGACCTCTATATGAAGCCATGAGAAGTCGGGAGACTTTCATTAATTTTAACATTTCTTCTCTAGGTAAAGAGTGCAACAGATGACGTTTGTAAGAGTAAACTGTAGATGTATTGTCGAAATAAAAGGTTATTTCTAACATCGTCCAATAGCTTCTAGTAAGCTTGGATTTGCAGTTCAACTCATTCGCCTAATATAACCTCACCAACCAACCAACCATTTAAATCTGTAAAATATTTCAATTTTCTTTGTACAGGACCTGACAACCTTTATACACGATATGCATATATATGTAATTAGACTAGCACCAGGTGCATAGACTTTCATCTAAGTTTCAAAACATTGCATTCAGTGATCCACCCGAACTTGCTTAGTTGCTGACAAGAATGAAACGTTGACAAGAATGAAATCGGAACTCCCAAGTGGTAGTTAAACATCCCACCGTTTAAGGTCTGAGTTTTCAGTTTTTAGTAACCAGAAGTAATCACAAGATTAAAGAACTTTCAAGTTATACAGAAAAAAAAACAACATTTAGAAATAAAGTACAAGAAAAGATCAGGCAAACTAAATTCAACGCTGAATTGATCTGTCTTTTAATATCAAGAAGAGCACCATTATTTTAAGAACCCGTGCTTTAAAACTAATCTTACTCTTTTATAGTGACATTAGAATAATCGAAATGTGGGGAAATTTAAAACGGCCAACATGGCCTAAATGGTTTATTTTATAAAAGTATGTATAATAATTTGTTAATAATAATTATTAATTTAATACTGTTTAAAAAATGTTAAAATATCCTGAAATGAAAACAGTACCTGGTGTACAATGTGGTGCCATTGTGGTAGCCAACATCCATAGAGGATAGGCACTAGTAGAAGAAGAAGAAGATGTACAATACTGGTATTATTCATATAATTGTTTACCAAAAGAAGATAGCCACTAGTTAGAATAATTAATATTATTATTTTATTTATAACGTCCAACTTATACAACCAATCCAAAAATATATTAATGAAGGAAGTACTTACACAAATAGAACAATAAAAACTTCATTATATTGATGGCGTGTTAGTTGTATTCAGAATATTAAAATTTGTTACAGATGTTTATAATAATTGGGTTATTAAGAACATAATTTAATAATTTCTATATTTTTAGGATATAAATGACAGTTTTTAGTTAATGTAGGAATGTGTATCAGCATCAGTCTGATTAGTATTTTTTATTTGGTATGTTATTAATTTGTATTGTGAAAAATGTTAGTTCAATATACTTTCCTTTTGGAAACACTTATTGAAATAAATATCCACTTTTGAGAAGTTACTACAAGCATTCCTCCCAAGTTTTAGGAAATTGTCTAAAAGTTAAAAATGCTCGAGATATTGTACAAAAACAATTCCTATATAACCAATTCCAGCAAGGCATTGTGCACCAAAGGTGCAATGCTCGCACCTTTACCGCGAGCGAGAACGATCTTAAATATTGTATTTAGCAAAAAATTGGAAAAGATCAAAATTGAACAAAATATAATTCTTTACATTGTGTGCTTTGTCACTATTCCCCCCCCCCCCTAACTCGGAAAATATCGAGCACGTAAAACGAAATTGTAGGAATTCGTATTTAAAACAATTTCAGTCGTTACTATTTTTGTCGAAAAGTTGAAAATGGCGAAGATATTAAGCAAGAACGGTTCTCCTCTTGGAATGGTGGGCACTTCCACTCGAACATCGACAAGAAGCAGACCATCCAGAGAGACTTGAAAATGGCAAGTGAGATCTTGCCGAAACGTCGTCAAAATGGTTTTTATCAAAACCAACAACATTTAACGCGGAGTCAAACCCGGAATACCATTGATATATTATATATATATATATATATATATATATATATATATATATATATATATATATATATATATATTTATATATTCCGAAGAATATTTGTGTACCCATGATCAATACTGCACTATGTAAGAGCTCTTAACATGGAGCTATGCTGGACTGAGTCAAACAAAGTCAAACAATTTCTCAAAGTCTACAAATATTAATCTCAATGGCTTGTTGTATTCTGTAACTTTCTCTATTAAGGATTTTAATACTTGTAGGTGGTCACTCATTCCAAAGCCACTCCTAAGTATATGGAGAAAAATACAATATTATTGATCATCCTAAAGGATAGAATACTAAAATTTGGGGTAGCTTGCCAGGCTTAGGCTTTTTTTTCGTCTAACCCGAGTGGACTATTTTATTGCGTTGGAGCTATAAAGCGATCCCCAAGAAACGTCAAATGTTTGTTATCTGTGATAAGTGATTATAGAAAAAATATTATTTATTATTTTGGTAGTGGTAAGTTGTAATAGTATGTAGTTGACTTTTTCATTTTTTCACTGATAGCTCTGTTATACACTGGTTGTACTGCATGGATTCACCACTATATTACAATATATATTCTGAATATATAATAAAAAGTACTAGGAACGGGGACCATGAAATTTTTGGTAGTGGAAGGAAAGGTAAAAGGCCGAAGACCAAGAAGAAGATCTCCAACACGATGGGCAGACCAAATGAAAACTCTGGTGGGAAAATCCCTGCATGAAGCCGTTCATATTGGCACAGAATCGCAGCCAATGAAAACAGCAAGCTAATAATATTTAGAGTATCACCACGCTCTAATAAGGGTTTAAGGAATGAGGAGGAGGAGGCGTATCCAAATACTTTAAAAGCAAAAAAATATTTTGACCAATATTTATTGCCGGTGCTTACATTTTAGATCTGAGACATCAGCTTTTAATAAAAACAGTCCTCAAATTTCTAGTCCATGTGTCTAAGAGAGCTCTGGAACGAAAAATGCTCAACATTAAGGCCAGCGATCGCATATCTAATAAAGAAGTAAGAAATTATTAAATTATTAATTATTCCCGTAAAATGGAACTGAGCAGGACACATAAGAAGAATGAAAGACAACCGTTGAACCAAGCGAATTGTTGAATGGCGACAACAGCAAATAAAAGAAGTAGAGGCAGACCTCAAACCAGATGATGATATCAAGTAAATGGCTGCTGAAGTTGATTTTGCCCATATTATAATTTTTTCTGACTCCTTAGCAATGTTAAAATCTATTGGTAAATATGGACTACCAAACTTACAAGACTGCCGAGTCTTTTAACTAAAGGAATCAACGTACATTTTCTCTGGATTAAAGCACATGCACGATTTGAACATAATGAATATGTCGACTTATTAGCCAAAGAAAGCATTTCAACCGATACTGGTATTCTACATAAAGTAACGTTTTCTGATAGTATTATTTATTGCAAGTTAACATTGCTTCGAGAGTGGAGCTACCAGTGGAAGGAATACTCTTTTGTAAATCAAAATAGATACTCGTTAATTCAGCCAGATATTCCTAAATTTCCTTGGTACAAGTCTTGTAGAGCTTCCAGGAGGCACATAACTTCCATTATTAGAATACGATTCGGGTACGCATGTTATCCAAAACACTTATTTAAAATACAGGTTTTGGATGATGACAAACGTGAGCATTGTGGAGAGGAAAGTGATTTACATCATATATTTTTTGGTTGTTCTAAAAATACAGTTTACTCATCCAAACTTATAAATGATTCATTAAAATATAAAATAGCAGTTCCTTGGAACATGCTATATTTATTATCACTTGGCTCTGTAGATGTTTACAACTCTTTAACTAAATTTTTAAAAGACAGCAAATTATCATTATAATTCTCTAAAAATTATTTAGTTAATCTTTTTATCTTTGTTTTAAACCATTTGTATAACTTCCTCCTCTCCGTGACCTAATGTTATTGTGCCTTATATAAATCAATGCCTTGATAGGTCCCTAGGCGAGAAGAGTGTGTTCCTGTTCTCCTAATATCCATGTAATCTTTTATTTGGATAGGGCATTTAGGTAAATTATAATGATGGATACTCTCTTATTCCTTTTGTGTCTGGCTGTATGACGATAAGTCTAAGCAAAAAATTGTTGATGATAATGATGATCATAACCAAGAGCAAACAAGAGAAGTAAAGGCAGACCTCAAACCAGATGGACTGATGATATCAAGAATGGCTGGTCACGAATGGTTGCAAAAAACAACTAACAGAAATGAATGGACACACGTAAGAGAGGCTTACATTCGATAATGAATGGAATAGCTGGTGATCAATATATCTCGAATACTTACGTCTTATCATTATTTAATTTACCCAGTGTGAATATTCTTTTGCAACCAATATTAAAGATATTACAAAAACAAGTATACATCCTTGATAGAACCAAACTTCGGTTTATTTAGAAATTGTAAACGAATCATTAACATTATTGATCAAGTTTAAAAGTAAATAAAAGTCAATGTACACTTTGAAAACACATTGAGACAATTGCTGCTTCACTTGTATTTGTTTATCGATTATTTTCATCATCACTTTAAGCGGAAACTAGTACCTGCCGCAAATATGAAATTTATTGATTAATTATTAAGTAATAAACTATAAGTAGGCTTGTAAAGTGTAAATAAACATTGTAAACTTTGTACAAATTTATTTTATAGATAGATTATAGAAATATAAATTCCTAATAAAATACATAATTTGTAAAAGGCAGAGTTCCATAGATATATAACCTAAAGACAATATTTACATTTGATTTTAAATACCTATTAAAAAATGCACGTCATTGTATCTTCGGCAGTAATTTTTCTATTATATACTATAGAGTGTGAAAAAAAGTATGGACCAACCTTAATAATTTTGTAGTATTCAGCTTTTATAAAAACAAGTTGATTTATTTTTTCAGCTTCCCACATTGTGACAGAATACGTTTGTTTTTTCTCTGATAATAATATATAGCACATATACAATACAATGATTTAAAAGTTTCTGTTTTATTTACTATGCTCGTACTAGTTTTATGCGATTCTCTCATAGCAATCGGCATGATAGAATCAAATGGCAACCGTTGAAATGTCAAAATAATCTTAAGTTAATTCCTTGTAAACAAATACCTTTCTTGAACAAAAAACAAATTGCTGAACTGAAACTATTAAATTACTAGTAGTTTATTATATAAGTAAGTAACATTAAATACAAGAAAACAAAAACACAACAACCAAAACTCAATCACAAAAATACTAAAATAATAATGATCTATTAACGATAACACAGATAAAAAGCAAAATATTTCAATCAATGCTAAAAATGCAACGTTGGCAACAATAACCCAGTTTAAAAAAGTTTTTTTTTTTTTAAATATCGTATCACTTCCGATGAAATTTTTAGTGCTTTTTTTAGACAGTTAGCTGAACAATATCCATGTGCCCCAAAAGGAAGTTAACGAGGGTCCATTTAGGTGACTTTGCTAACCATTTAATGGGATCCTTCTGCCAATCCATTTTTCTGGAAACGTCAAATATCTATATATTTCCGAATTTCTCTTGGGTAGTAGAACATAATTTCTTCTTCTTCTTGTCTGGTCTCACAACTTGGGGTCAGTCTTAGCCACATTCCTTATTCAACAATCTTCTACAATCTTGTGCTTCCATTTCCCATCGTTTTACCACAATTATAGACAAATCTGCTTCGACATCATCTTTCACATTTCCTGTGACAGCCTACTGATCCTCTAAAATCTGGTCTCTCAAAAAATACTGTTTTTAGTACTCTACTGTCCTCTGATCTTACCATATGACATGTCCATCTCAGGGCCTTTGAGGGCCAAATATCATTCGGAGCCTTTTTTTGAAATACCAGCAGCTTATTTATTTTCTTTTGATTATCCACGTTTCACTGCCCTAAGTAACAACTGGGCGAATAATTGACTTGTACAATGTTAGTTTAGATTGTCTTTTTAACAGTGTAGATCTCAATAATGTTAAAATAGAGTATAATGATTTATTTCCAGCAGTTCTTCTTGTTAAGATCTTTTTTTTTACTTAAATTCCATATGTGATTACCGCTTCAGGATACTCAAATTCCTTTACTACTTTGAAGTTGTCATCGTCGATTTTTGGTTACTACCATGTATTTCTCTTTTTCTACTACCTTTTTTTATTTATTTATAGACCCAGATTACCTGCTTCATACTCGTGTTATGACAACTCTAGTACGTCTCTCGTAGAATCAGCTACTATATCTATGTCATCATCAAAGGCCATCTCATATATCAGGAAATGCGTTTGGATATTAATATTTTTTTTTGGCCATGGATTTTTAAAACAAGTGCATTCATAGAAGCTAAAGGGGAGGAAAAATCAAGCATTAGACCTGTCTTAGTCTGATCGATTATTTTTGTGACAAAATAAGAAAGTGGACTCCTACTTAACTGGGGTAAACAGAATTTAAATAATTTTTAAGACGACTAATAGACATATTCTTCTTCTTCTTCTTTTGGCATCATAACCCTGGATGGGTCTTTGCCTGTCTGGCTATGTCCTTCCATTCAGATCTCTCTTGTGCCCTTCTTCTCCATTGTCTTATGTTCATTGTTTTCAGGTCGTCTTCCACGCCATCCAACCATCTCGTTCTGGGCCTTCCTTTTTTTCGCCTTCCTATGGGCTTCCATTGTAACATTTTCTTTGTTGTTTTTGCATCGTTTTGTCTCTGCACATGTCCCAGCCATGACAGTCTTAGACTTTTCTCCGAATAGACATATACTCCGATGCAAATAATATAACAAAAACTTTATTTTTTTATACATTTCCAATAAGGTGTTTGTTTTCTGTACCTTTTGAAACTATTTTCTTTAGTAATAAACCCTTTGGGCATCTAAAGTAAAAAAAGAATAATTTATCAACTGTTATCATAAAAATAGCTGTATCTATCAAGCCGTACCGTCTTTATTAATTTTCTCAAAACCGAAAATGAGTTTATCCGTTTTGACAATTTTTGCCGTAATAACTTTTTGACAAGCAATCGATAGGATCGAAATTTTATTTTCGTATTTTTATCTCGACATAATATTTACACGCACTGGTAAAGATGATAATCTATAAGAGAACCTGTAGAGAAATTAGTAACGATTTAAAGAAATTAATAAAGATTTAAGAACCAGTTCTTATATTAAAAGTTAATATAAGAACTTAAAAAGGACAGTATCCTATTGCCTTACTTGTTCAAATGTGACCGGAGAAATTGCCCTACATTCTGCAACAATTCGTTGTTTCAAAATGTCAATGGATACTGTCGGGTTTTGTAGCGTAAACCTTAGATTTCAAGTGAAAATCTAATGGTGTGAGAACCGGTAACCGAGGTGGCCATTCTATCGAACGTCATTCTCTAATACATCTATCACGATATTCCTCATCTAGGTAACGTCTTCCTGCAACATAATAGTGTACAGGAGCACC
This sequence comes from Diabrotica undecimpunctata, assembly GCF_040954645.1. NCBI lineage: Eukaryota > Metazoa > Arthropoda > Insecta > Coleoptera > Chrysomelidae > Diabrotica > Diabrotica undecimpunctata. Next base: position 51,519,833 of record NC_092808.1, read on the forward strand.
ATCTTCTAGCAACCTTGTTGCCAAGTTGCCGAATTTATCTGGATTATCTTCCAGAATTTCAAAATTAATAGGTTAATTTAGTTTTGTAACATCTCCAGATACACTTTAAAGGTTAAGTTAACATTGAGAAAAATAGTGCCGACTATGTGGTTTCCTAAAATACCTTATATATACACCGTGTTTAGGCGCCACGCCCTTCCGGTAGGGATCTGTGGAGGAGTATCACCGAGACGCAAGCCCTTATCTCTTGCCGTACTGCTCCACCATAGGCCGATTAGACACCAGCATATTCTAGTCTAAGCCGCAGATTCATCTAGAGTTTTAAACTGCTGCGTTAGCCTTTTTTATTTTTCTGTACACCGAGCTGGGGCTCGAACCCACATCCACTGAACCATTCGACAGTGAAGCGGCCGCCTAGCCCGTTTGGCTATCTGACCGACCCCTAAAATACCTGCCGAAACATTTACTTTTTCTGGAAATTGGGTATGTTTTTCACGAAAGACGTGAGGATTTGTGTCACTCCAATACCTCACCTTGTGTGTGTTAACATTTCCATTAAAAAAAAAGTACTTTCGTTACTAAAATAAATCGTTTTTATGTAATCTGTCTGTTAGTTAATTTGATTGGACATATTTTGAAAAAGAGAAAAGAGACTTGTTTTTGAGTATAACTCTGTGTTTTTTATATAGCGTTAAAAGTGTTTTTATACTATTTATTAACTCATATTCAGTTTTAATGCCATATTTTGTAACGAAATTGCAACAATTTGATATATTTTTTAATGATATAATGAATTAATCATCTTAATGTTTATACTGACTGATCTTTGACATAATAGACTACTGGCTTAATGTAATAATTAATTATACGCACATAAATTGATCAAAGGATAAAAGTTTGAAGGTTTATGGATTATAATGATATAGTTGTGTTTTTCGGATGTGTATGACGTTGCTTTCGTGATTATTAAAGGTTGATTTTACAATTCGTTATGTTTTTCTGTAGAATGTTTAGGTTTATTCTATATATCTATATCTATCTATATAAATATATATATATATATATATATATATATATATATATATATATATATATATATATATATATACTAAATATGAAATGAGCCATGAAATAAAGCCATGAAATAACCATAGAGACGATTAGCGGAGTAATCGGGCGCTTCCTTAAAGTGAAGGAAACGATTAAGTGAAGAGGGAATCAAGAAATAACAGATGCGATGAACTCAGGAAGCCTTACAAATAAAAATTAAGTTTTATTTCTAATCTGTTTCGTTTCAGAAATCAAACATTTCATGTAATTCTGATCTTCTAGTGGCATCCATGTTTACGCAAACTCAATATGCTCAAGCCTTCTCTCAGTCAGAGATTTGGGTTTTGTGTTATAGGCCGGAGCAACTACAACGTCAGCAGTGGAATTATTTATGGAAAGCACTCTTTGTTTCTTCCTAGTACTACTGGTAACTTTACTAACATTGACGGTAGAAAATTCGGCGCTGTGATCATTCAGCTTATACTGAACAGTAAACATGTCTCCTTGCATAAAACGTTGTTGACAAACTTTAGTGTAGGATATTTGATTATCTTGGTACAATGAGGCTGTTTTTTTTTAAGTTTTTAAAGTATGTTGGTTTCATGTTCATCACACAGAATGGCTTTCGTTTGTTAACTTTTAACAAAAGTCTAACAAGCGCTAGTGGAGACCAAATACCCGTAAACTTCATAGCTTTTCTATGCGAGAATGGATATTATCGACAACTTGTATGCACGAATGATCAAGTATGGAGTATTTCATAGTTACCATTTGTATATTAGGATGTTTGTTCAGGAAGTCAGTGATTGCTACTGAGATCAATGAGTTCCTGTTCTGAGGAAACACAACTATCTCTTCCCGTGATTATTATTTCCGGATGTTTTAAAACTGCTTTCTCTAAAATTTGTATTAGGGCACTAGACAAATCATTGTCTGATCTCCCACATAATATTTCTGGCTATACTGCACAGTAATCTTCTGAATCAACAAAACTGTGATAATATATATATATATATATATATATATATATATATATATATATATATATATATATATATATACAAGAATTACTGGATATTAGTGACTGTCAATATAAACAAACAACACAGTTTATTAGGGTTGCAGTCAGAAAATTGGCCGGGATGTTAATGAAACACTCTTATGACTTTTCGTCTAGCTTTCGGAATCGTTTTGTTCCTTTTTCAAGACTCTATAATAAGAAAAAAGTGTAAATATTTATAAAAAATATCACAAATCTTCCGTACAACTTACTAGTCGTTGAGATTATTTACATTACTATTTTATATTTTATGTGTGTTGTTATTAATGTTGAGTGTCATGCTTTTGTAAATAATCTCAACGACTAGTAAGTTGCACGGAAGATTTGTGATATTTTTTATAAATATTTACACTTTTTTCTTATTATAGAGTCTTGAAAAAGGAACAAAACGATTCCGAAAGCTAGACGAAAAGTCATAAGAGTGTTTCATTAACATCCCGGCCAATTTTCTGACTGCAACCCTAATAAACTGTGTTGTTTGTATATATATATATATATATATATATATATATATATATATATATATATATATATATATATATATATAGACAATGATTTGTCTAGTGCCCTAATATAAATTTTAGAGAAAGTAGTTTTAAATAATAATCACGGGAAGTGATAGTTGTGTAACTCAGAACAGGAACTCATTGATCTCAGTAGCAATCACTGACTTCCTGAACAAACATCCTAATATCCAAATGGTAACTATGAAATACTCCATACTTGGTCATTCGTGCGTACAGGTTGTCGATAATATCCATTCTCGCGTAGAGCAGCTATGAAGTTTACGGGTATTTGGTCTCCACTAGCGCTTGTTACACTTTTGTTAAAAGTTAACAGACGAAAGCCATTCTGTGTGATGAACATGAAACCAAAATACTTTAAAAACTTAAAAAAAACAGTCTCATTGTACCAAGATAATAAAATACCTTACACTAAAGTTTGTCAACAACGTTTTATGCAAGGAGACATGTTTACTGTTCAGTAAACATGTAAACATGTTCAGTTAGTAAAGTTACCAGTAGTACTAGGAAGAAACAAAGAGTGCTTTCCATAAATAATTCCACTGCTGACGTTGTAGTTGCTCTGGCCGATACACAAAACCCAAATCTCTGACTGAGAGAAGGCTTGAGCATATTGAGTTTGCGTAAACATGGATGCCACTGGAAGATCAGAATTACATGAAATGTTTGATTTCTGAAACGAAACAGTTTACAAATAAAAGTTAATTTTCTACTCTTCATTAATTTTCTTTTTCCTATGTTTTTAAAAATTCTTCTACATCATTGTACAGGCTATTATTGTTATCAGTGCTAGAAAGGCAATAAAGTCTAAATAAAACTTCAAATTTATTTAGGGACACAAAGTTCCAAATACAGCGCTTACAGTACCATAAGATTCCAATTACAAGTGTACTTGTTTTGTCAGAACCGTTTTAGTTAACAGCAAACTTTAAAATTCGTTTCTTAAAATTTTTTGTAAATGTCGCTTGGAACCCTATGGTCTCAGCCCTTCATTGATTCTTAGGTTAGTCTGTTCGATGTACGGTTTGTCACAGTCCCTACAAGGAATCCCGTATACTCCTTGATTTTCTAATAATATCTTTGTTTTGGCGGGTGGTAAAATAGGAGGTTTTTCTGTCAGTACCAAATCGTTTCTATTTTGTGTTTTCTTAGAACTCTCCGTATTTTATTTGTTGTACCCTTTACATATGGTAGAAAGGCTTTTGCAATCGGTTTTGCGTCTATATATATATACATAAAATTACGTTAATCGAGCTACTATTATTTAAATTCATAATCGTTTGTACAAAATTTAATGTTGTCTCTCCTAAAGTTCGTCCTAAAGTAATTCGCCTAAAGTTATTTGATTTACTGATATATGTAATTTTTTCAAAGGCTAAAAGTGGGACGTACCATCGATAAGGTTAATAACGGGGATTTCGAGAAAAACGTGTTACAGAAATGATACATTAACCTTGATAAGAACAATTTTTGTTTTTTAATCCAAGAAGTAGTTTTTATAATGCAGTCTTTTATAATTGTAAGTATTAAGACTAAACACTACCATAAAACAAGTTAATATTTACCTACAAGTGGTACTTTTAGAACGTAGCAGTTACAGGTACCACCGGAATATGTACTTCGTAGGAAAGTAGTATGGGATATTTGAAGGTCATATAAAACAAAAAACCAGTGAGGTTTGTGTTTTATAGATATTAATAAACAAGATAGTGGCTAAAAATATGATACAACGTGAAACTGGAATTTACATTCCACGTTTATATGATAGTATTGTATAATTTTTTTAATGATAATTCTTTCTCCATAAATGCTTTCAGTAATTCAAAATGTGCATTTAGCCCTATATAAACAAACATTAAGATCAAAAGCTGCCTCAAGAAAAACCAAAAAAAGAACTGATAAAAGACCTGTCACATTATACTGATGCAAACGATGGATACTGAACAAAGATTCAGAAAAGAAGATTAAAATATAGGAAAAGAAAATACTACTTAGGATATAGGCAGTATTAAACTAAACGGAAAGTGGTGAAGAAAAACAAATTACGAATTAATAGAAATGTATAACATTTCATTGATAATAAATTCATTAGGTGTACTTACCTATCTAAGCATTTGTTTTCTGCAACACCTTATTTTTAATAGGAAACCAATATTCAAATCAGTATTTTAGATATTCTCTGTTGGTCCTACTACGCTTTAAACCTTTTTCTTTACGAGCCTGTCTCTACTGTTTTCCTTTTTCAGACAAAAGATTCAAATATAGATATGTCTCGATAACTAGTATTATAAATTAGTTCCATTTAAACACAAGGCACCATAGTTTGTGTTTCTACAAAGTTCACCAAAGAAAGCACCTGGTCCAGGTTGAAGTATCTTTCTTCGAGAGCTATGGTATATTTGACAAACATAACAAACACAATACTAAGATACAGGCTCTTCTCATACCAATAAAAGGAAGCCCATTCATTATACCAAATCCAGGAAAGAATCACATATTTCTACAAAATTACAGTCCAATTAGCTTACTTCCAGCAGTCCGTAAGATAGTAGAGCGAGTTATTCAAACCAGACTCCAATCAGAGACAGACAGGCTAGATTATTCCCAGAAGCACAATTCGGATTCAGAGCTCAACATTCCAGCGAACTACAGATACTCAGACTCACAGAATACATAGGAGCTGGATTCAACGATAAGAAATATACAGGAGCAGCCTTCCTGGATATAAGCAAAGCCTTCGACAGAGTGTGGCATAAAGGACTTACATACAAGATGAGAGATTATGAATACAGCGGAGCCATGACGAAACTCATCTCCCCGTACCTAAGCGATCGAAAATCAAAGGTCCAGATAGGAGCAGTTCTATCTGAACACGAAATTCCGGAAGCTGGAGCACCACAGGTGGCAGTCTTATCACCCCTCCTGTAAAGCATATACATATACAGCAGACGTGAAGAATACCCGGAACACTAATCAGCCTTTACGCAGACAACACTGCAATCTTGGCAAAACACAGGAACCTGGATATAACTGTACACAATCTATAGATGGTACTGGATAGAAAAAAAAATGAAGTATCCAATAAAAAATAGCAATAAGTTCAGAAAAAACTTCAAAAAGAGAAGAGATAACCCAGCAGAACAGCTAACAGTGCAAGACAGGCCCATCGAATGGCAAAACGAAGCTAAATACCTAGGAGTTACAATGGACCAAGGTCTAATATTCACATCACATGTTATCGCAAAAGTCCATAAAACAGCAACGGCCATAGCCGCAATAAGAGGTCTTACATGAAGAAGAAGGAAATTAAATATGAAAACAGCATTAAGACTACCAATATCGTATCGTACTACCAATAATAGCAACAAAAAGAAGATTGTGTCCAGATACGTTGCTGAACGGTTCCTATTCAGAGACTTAAAACAACTAAGGATACTGGATATGATGGAGGAAAAAACCAGAAGAAAATCGCTGAGCTGGAAGACCACCCAAACCGGATTCTACAAGAGATATTAAGGTGTGAGGTGTACCATACATAGAAGCACAGAAGAATCAAACAGAAAATATTAGCAAACATAATAAAGTCTAGATAATCGTAAATCTATCAACAGAAGGCAACGCGCTTACCTTTGGTATTGTAGTGTATTTATGAATGTTGATTTTATATGTTTCAGTCAGCCCTCAAAAAATCTACAAAAAAACACTAAAAGCGGCTTCAAACATATTAAAAAAAACCAAAAAACGGACAAGAGGGGCCCACATCCTCGAGCGCCGAGTCACCGAACTGGGCATAGCCAGAGCACGGACTCAAGCCCCAGCAAGCAACACAGATCCAAGATAAGTCCTAGAAAGAGCAGGAATGAAGCGCCTTACGCTGGCCTGCATTGTTCGAGGTAGGATTTCGTGTGAGGACACTTTTACCCAGGACTTCCACATGATAAGCACTTTGCTGATAAGAGAGCCTCTGTAGCGCATCAAAGTGCTATCGGGGTGGAAGTGGATAGTCTGGAGCATTGCGACTGGGTGAAGTGATGATTGTTAATATGAGTTAATCCTCCTCGCCCCAATGAATTGTATCAACTGAAGGTCATTCTTAAGGAGTGTGCCCGTCTCTCAGGTTGCGTTAAATACTATTGCTTGCTAGTTTGTTTTTGTGTTTTTTACGTAGCGTATTATCCACATTAATTTTATTATTGTCCATTTGAACGTTAATGTATCTATTTACAGTTTATAATTTAGATTGCAATTGTATTATTAATAAAGGAAGAAAAAGAAAAAGGACAGAGAATGTCATTGTAATAGGTTTGCTTTTATTCAATTTATACATAGGTATATATATGTATATATATATATATATATATATATATATATATACACAATTCAGTGAAATATATTTGCTAGTCTGCAGTTTCGTCGACGCCTAGTCACTATTTTTAATAAATAATTAATGAACACCTACTTACATATATTACAATACCGCGAGTATTCTTTTGCCTGTAGCGCTTTAATAAAACGTTTTCTTTCCAGATTCACGTGTTCTGTCTAATTCGAAAACCATTACGTAATCGCGCCCGTTGTCTTATGCAGCACGAGATATATTTCCATAAATTATGCTAATATTGTTTACGCTAGTTCGAATATGACAGTTTTCACGAACTGTGAAATTGGTTATGTGCAAATATGTAATGCAATCGCTTAAGTATTGTATAAACAAATTAAAAAACCTTTAAATGTAATGGGTTTATAAATACACGTGGAATGCGTTCTATGCGGTGGAAACAATGAAATATTAATTTGGATGCTTTGCTAAAATGTTAAAACTATTCAATAATAGAACTACCTTATTTTTCCTTATTTTATGGGCGACGCTTTATTGTGTTTCTTTACACGTTACTACTATTATGCTATGTCATTAAATTAATTTAGCAACTTTTTCTTCCAAGATTTATGTTCTTTTAACAAGTAATATAAAGAACAAAATCTATTTATATATGAATAATAAAATTTTTTTAATATGAATTAGACAAAAACAGACAAGAATGTATCAATACGAATCAACTCTAACAGTTGTACAAAACACTACAAAATATTTCAACATAAGGAAAGAACACGGGAACAAATCATTCCTCTATAAAGTGAATTGAAATGTTCCAAGGAACCTTCAACATTTGTGTCAGGACTTTTTTTTAAATCTGTTGTTGATTCTTATAATTAATAATTCAAATGTACTTTAAGCTTTTTTTCAAAATTTTAGAAGCTACATTGTGGATGACAGCTGGAGAGAAAATCGCCCTTGGTCTTAACGGAAATGTTAAAGTGAAATCTGACATAATATGACAACTTAGATGAGCAGTCACAATCATTTTGATCTGCACATTTCAAAATTCTATGGTACACTGAATATTAACCAAAAGTCCTACTGTCCACTAATATAGAAAGAAAACTAATAAAAGATGAAATAATATAAATTACTTTATGTAAATTTCACAATCCAGATCCACACACAAACCTGTCAGTAATAATTTGGGTGTTAATTTGGGGGCAACTGAAGTGAACATAGACTGTGAATGTAAGTACTAGACTAAACAATCTATTAGATAGTGGTTGGTTGACTACACTAAAAAGGTCTACCATACCAAGCACTACCAATACTGTAGAAAAAAATAAATTGAAATAAGTATTGAAATACTTACACACAAAGTGTGTAAATGGAGTATAATACCCCTAGTTCAGTTAAACCCACAGTGAATGGGAAAAAGTGAGAGTTTTCATTTGTTTCCTTTGTAATTTCCAAATCTTCCAAAATATCCAACTCCAAATAGTTTTTCTTCCTACTAATGTCATGTAAAATAGATGAACCAGTGTTGAAATTAAAATTATGTTTACTGGACAATAAATGGTGACTAAAAGTTGAAGAGTTTGGTCTGTTCAAATGTTCTGTGATTCTAGTAGATAGATAACATTCGAATGGTTCTACCTACATAAGAGGCATAACAAACATCACCTCTTAATTTATAAATACCACTTTTGTCAAGAGCGAAAAGTCGAAATGGATAGTCGAAATGGAGGTATGTTGTCAAGTCGGCTTAGACCCAGGCATGTTTGTAACGCCACTGAGAAAGTAAGAGTAAATCACAGTTATAGGATTGTGCTCACGTACTGTCAACATGGTTTATATCAAAGAAAAAATAGTTGACACAGTTGCCGTTGACTTTTTTAATAAGGATTGTGCCAAAGATGGAGTAAGAATTTTTAATAAAATTAAACCAAACAAATATGTAATGTACCAACACATACAACACTTAATTGATAAATTTCAAAGTACGTATTTAATTATCATCATCAAACGAGAAGTAAGTCGTCCCGTTTAAAAGGAAAGCATTTAAGATGCAGGTTTGGGTCTAGTGGTTGATCATCATCATCATCATCATCCAGCCCCATTTTCACATCCATTGTTGGATATAGGCCTCCTTCAAACGTCTCCAGTTCTCTCTATCTCTAGCTGCTGCAATCCAGTTTGTTTCTATTCTCCTAGGTCGTCGGTCTATCGGGTGGGTGGTCTGCCTCGACTTTGCTTGTCGGCTCTTGGTCTCCACTCCAATAATCTCTGGTATTCATACAAAAAGACACAAGTTCAAGAATTAAATGAAAGACAATCTAGAATAATATTAATATAGGAGAATAATTCCTGAGGTCTTGAGAAATGTAAGACCTTGGTTTGAATCAAAATTGTGTTATTGTATAAAATAAGTGGTGCTACAAATACGATTTTTTATCTTTTTGAGCTTTTATTACTTGTTAAACTTTGAAACCTTTAAAACGCGATTTGCCGATAATTACAACGATTAAAAAAAATAATTTGTTCAGTGAAAAAATACTTTGATCATACAAATTTTTGATCATTTACAAAAATTAGCTTATCTAAAAATCAACCAGTTTTCTAATTAATCGAAAATTAAACAAAAAATAAAACCGCTTGTTTAAGTTAAAAAATGACTTCCAAATTTTGAATCATTTAAAAATTTGTGTGTAATTGCAACCCAACAAATTACTAATTCCAAATAATGGTGCAAAAACTTGATTTCCTCGGAATCACACCAACAGCAGCGCTGGAGGCCCTACTCGACCTCCCTCCTTGACATATAATTATAATCGGGGTGGCGATGATAGGATATTATAGACTGCGAGAAAACCTAAACAATGTATCGGTTAGATCAGGCCATAGTAACATAAATGAAATTAGAGATACCGAATGGATGATTTTCACAATATGGTACCTAGATATAGGTTTGTAAGTACCTTTCCAACTAACCGTTTGCCCACGAGAGGTATGGTACAGAGAAAACATTCGACCCAAACTGCAGAGATATATCTGGTATACACACAGATCTAAAACTGCAGAAGAGGTAGCTGCAGGAATATTCGGTAGTGGTGGAAATTTAAACGTTTCTATTCCACAAGAGACTATACTCTGTATTTTGAGCAGAAATTTTTGCAATCTTCTAGTGTGCAAGAGAAATTAACATGAGTTCTTTCGAACTAAAGCCGATCAATATGGGGAATGTGGGATCAATATGTAGGAATGCCAAGAAGAACTCGTGCTAATAAGGCTGAAGTAGGGCGGAAAACAAGTAGGAATAAGGCTTCCTTACTATACATGCGTCAGTCATGAGACACCTACACACCATGGAACTGTGCCATGAAGACTTAAGCTGCAGTTAACAGCCAACCATAGCTTGTATGACTGCGAGGAGTTATACTACAAGCGGCACACACTTTTTTGAGACTATCAAGTGACAATAGACGGCTTTAACAGAAAAAAATCCCAAATGTTTAATAGCCCTATTTTGTAGAAACGATCAGCAAAAAGATTAAAATGGTGTTTAGCTAATGTTTACTAGCATTTAACATTGTCTTACGGAAAATAATGTGATAACAATGGAAAAATAACCATATGGGGCAAAATTCGTAGACCAACTCCAATGAAAAAAAAAGATATATTAAAAAAATGAAATATTTGTAATTAAAATCAAGACCAATTTAACATAGAATACAATGTAAACAAGTAAACTATGTTTTTTAATTAACTAACTAATCTACATAAATACCTGTGAAGGTGAATCGACAGAATTAAACCACCTATTGTTTCAGTATAAAAAGATTTATAAAATTCCTCGTTTAACACAAGTACTGACATTAATTATTGCATTAAGAGGACTTACCGTTAATTTCGCAGTATCCCCAGTCAACAGCCATTCTAAAACAAAAATATATGCGTTGTAATATATACTACTCCATAATATAAATTTTTAGGTAAAATATTTTGATGATACTGACATCAGGGAACTAATTCTATTGACATAAACATTTAATGTCAAGTGCGACGTAGATGTATCCTGCCTTCTTACTCTACATCATATATTTTTTGAAATAAGTTGAATATTCAGTCTAAAGTAAAACACTCAAATTGATTTCAAAAATGGCATCGAAAGACGAAAAATACTTTTTGCATGAAGTTACTAGTGTATAGTGATGTATTCACAGAAAAAGTGGAAATAAGTAAAGACATGATTTAGTAGCATTCTATCTCATCAAAATTTACAATCCTTTTTGAATCATGGTCTCTTCACAGATAAGTCACTACTCCCGTCGATTCCTAGCAAATCTCCTCCATCTTCTGGTCCTTAGAATCTTAAGGTTTTCTTCCACACCAGCAATCCCCTTCTACGCAAATATGCTGAAGATCTGACTGTTATAAGGAACGAGATATAAGAGCTACCAAAAATAGTAAATTCTTTTAATAGAATAGAAGATAAATACGGTCTAAACATTAACAGTGTAGAACCAAATTTGATTATAAACAACGGACAGCTTCATATGTAAGCAAAGTTTAAAATAAACAATCAAATCACATTGAGAAAATATATAATTTGCGGCTACTTAACGACGCGCGATGCGATGTACAGTAGTAAGTGGGACAGCAAGTAAAAATACGAGCTTAAACAACACCCATAGTTTAGATACGTAATGAACTGTATCGAGTATTATTTTTTATTAAATTGTATCTATTTTGTACATATCTTCAACAATTTGACCTATTGTATATCATAATAGGAACGCCTCTGCTTCGCTAGGTTCGGCATTACTGTTTCGAGACATTCTTGTCATTGCATTTGAAACTAGCTATAACTATATTAAAGAAGTTAAGTGTATGATGTTATATAATTGTCAAATTTGGGCATTATGAATAAGCTAATTGTTGGTGACTTTTTTGACTACTCAATCTGAATCTATATTTGTATGGAATCTATATCTTGTCCGCTATAATTTATTGGCACAAGCCACAATTTTAACTGAACAAAAGTTATATTTGACGTTTCCAGATCCACCTCAAAAATGAAAAAAATAATATAAGAACGATTTTTTAAAGTGGAAATAGAAACTTCATATATAACGCATTTTTAATTAAAATTGTGGCTTCACACGTCATGTTGGTGCATTCATTGGTGCGGCTCGCGACTGCGATTAAATCGCAGCGACTACAGTTGGGGCACTGGTTTTATACAAGTTACGCATATACGTTTTGGTTGAGGTGGTTCAGTCGCAGACCGCTACGATCCAGCCTCAGCAGTTGCTATTTGACTGCTAGATGAACCAGTCAAATCGCAGTCGTTCAGTAAAAATGGCGAAATTCAATGCAAATGATGAAGGATATTGGTGGAATAAGTTCAAAAATATTCCTCGATTTTTGATTACGAACATGAAAATTATAAAAATGTTATAATTAAAGAGAATGCCTGGATAAAGATAGCATGTTCATCATCCCTTTCCTCTGCTGTAATTGGAAACTTTACACAATTCGTTCCAGGCTTTTTTTATATCCTCTTCTATGAGTGACAGAACAAAATTAAATTGCTCGGGATTTAACCGAAAATTTTCTCTACAACGAAAACATTTTTTCGTCCTCTTTTAATGTGCTCTCTGGTGGTCAGTATGCTTACTGGCCACTGAATACTCAGTCGGCACCTTCATCTGCTTGAATTGGCGGATAGCCCACGGTGCCGTTTTTGTAATGAGGAGGAGAAAACCTCCTCACACGTCCTCTGAAAGTACCCGGCACTGGCCTACCAGAGGTGTCAGATCCTGGGTTCGATTTTTATGCAAACAAGCCATATGAGGGAGTTATCCTTAAAGAGACTTGTGGGTTTCTGTGATGCCACAAAGCTACTAAAGTATAGACGTTCAGAACGGCAGGAAGGGCTCAGGCTTTCAGCCCCTACTGATTACTGCAGACCTGGGAGTCCGGAACAGCGTGCCCCCCCCCCCAGAAATGCCGAAGAATAGGTTCTTACGGACCTATTCCGTATGATAGGCGTAATACAATGGACCCGGCTTAGGAGGTCTAGGTGTCTGAAGAGCTCATAAATGGGTCCTGCTCCGATCTCCCATAACCATAAAATTGCTCGGGATTTAACCGGAAAGTTTCTCTAAATTTTCTTTTCGTTCCGTTTCTAATAATTCCAGTTGTAGTCATTCTGCTTCTTCCTCTTTTTTCTAAGAGATACTCTAAAGATCACTGTTGATGTTTGACACTTATCAGTGCCAACCCACAGGTTCGTAATGTTTTGCACGTGTTACAGATAAATGCAATATACGTTTTAATATGTATGCAGTTCATTTAACGTGTTTATCATATATCGATTATAGATTAAGATCAAAACACGAAATTACTATTAGAATTTTCTTGTTTGATTTTAAGTAAAGGTAAATATTAAAATTGATATTTTAGATGACTAATGAAAACTTAATGTGTTTTTTATGACTATATTACATACAAAACTGTATTAGCTTATAAAAACAGATAATGCACTAAAACACTACTAACTGTGAAGTCAAGAAAAGTTGACTCAAAGTTTAAGAAATGTCTAGAGCGAGACCAGAGTCCATGGTATCAGAAAATGTTTATATTAGTGCTATGATAAATATAATAAATGATAAATATAGAACTACTCCAAGAACAATCAATAAGAGAACTATACCAACAACGTCTAGACCAAAAATTAATAGAATTTAGATACGGCAACATCGAAGAAATATACGAGCATATAAAGGCGAGTATAAAGCAAGCAGCATTCGAAGCCCTTGGGGAAAAAGAACATATAACAAATAAACAGCACTATAATGAAATAAATGAACCAACAAAAAGAATAATTGAAGAAAAAAAGCAACTATACAGAAAATGGCTGACTACAAACAACGATGAAGTTTATAAAGAATATAGAGAAAAAGATAGAGAAGTGAAAAAACAAATAACACAGCAAAAGAATAAAGAATGGGAAAGAATCTGCTTAAATATTGAAATATATATAGGAGGTACAAGAACTTCGGAGTCATGGAAAGTACTGAGAGGATTGAAACAAAACTCAAAAGAAAAAACTAAATTGGGAAATATACAGGACAAAGAATGGAAGGACTACTACAAGGAACTATTAACAGAACAAAGACCACAATTCATTGGAAAAGAAAACAGGCGAAGACGAAGCAGATTCCCACAACAAGAAATAGAAATAACAGATAGGGAAATGAGAACGGCCATAAAAGCAATCAAAAATAAGAAAGCACCGGGACCTGGAGGCATCTCACCTGAGCTTATAAAATACGGATCAAAAAAATTACACCGGATGATACAATGGATATTTCAGAAAGCCATAAATGGAGAACAGCTCCCAAAGGAATGGACGGCGGCATATATGACATCTATATTTAAGAAAGGAGATAGAAAACGATGCGAAAACTACAGAGGAATAAGCGTAATATCATCAATAAGAAGATTATATGGGAAGATACTGCGAGAAAAGATAGAGCAAGCGATAAAAGGCAAAATCGGGGAGGATCAGGCAGGCTTCACGGCAGGAAGATCATGCATAGACCACATATACACACTGGAACAACTGTTGGAAAAGAAAAAAGCAAAAAATAGAGATATACACTTGGCATTTGTGGATCTGAGAAAGGCGTATGACTCTGTACCAAGGCCAGAACTATGAGAGGCAATGTACAAATTAGAAATACAGACGGAACTCATAGAAGCTACAAAAGCTCTGTATAAAGAAAATAAAGTGTCCATTAAAATGGGAACAAGAATCATAGGAGACTTCACCACAACAAAAGGGCTCCTGCAGGGTTGTTCCACATCTCCAACCCTATTAAAAATATACTTAGAGAAAGCCTTAACTACATGGAAAAGAAAATGCGAAGGCATGGGAGTACCGGTACGGAACGAATACCTATATACGTTAAGTTTTGCAGACGATCAAGTAGTGATTGCACAAGACCAAGATGACCTCAGCTACATGATGAAGAAACTACAAGAAGAATATACCAAGGCTGGCCTAGATATTAACCTCGCGAAAACAGAGTACCTATCTACAAGTGAAGAAGACATAGAAGATCTACAGATTGATGACAACGTAACAATCAAAGGAAAGGATAAATTCAAATACCTGGGGTTTATAATCACGAAAAAGGCAACAACAGAGGAAGAAATTACACAAAGATTAGGACAAACAAGAACAGCAATCCGACAACTTAACTCAGTATGGTGGGATAGACACCTAAATATGAAGACAAAAACGCAGATTTATAAAACATTAGTGCGAAGTATTATGACATATGGGGCCGAAAATTGGATCATAAACAAGAAAAACAGCAGTAAGATAATAGCAACAGAGATGGAATGCCTGCGAAGATGCTGCAGAGTAACAAGAATGGATAGGAGAAGTAATGACGAAATAAAGCAAAGAACATCAATAGAAACAGACATACTAACATATATAGAACAAAAAAGACTAAAGTGGTATGGACATGTAAGAAGAGCTAGCGACAGCAGATGGATAAAAAGAATAACCGAATGGAGCCCCATAGGAAGGAGGAAAAGAGGACGACCCCGAAAATCCTGGAGGAACGAAGTAGACGACGCCATGAGTAAGAGAGGACTAAACGATGGAGAATGGAACAACAGAGAGATGGAAACGGTTGAGCGAGGGAAGGCAGTGAATACTGTAGAATCCCTAAATAAATATAAATATAAAATAAAAATGAATGTAATCAGTATCGAGGTCTTAGAGTTTTAGCTTTCAATCATAGACTATGGCAGGTTTTTAAGAGACGCAATAGAAAACCAGTTTGTAGAGTGGAAGAAACAGTCTCTTTAGATCTGGAAGATCTCTCGTACATAACTTATACTAAGTGACATAGAAATCGGAACACCCATCATAAATTAGTTTATTTTAATACAATTATGTACTCGTATATTTGCAAAAACAAAAAAATATTAGAATTTGAGCTATATCAGTTTAGGTCTTCGTTTTTTATTCATTTTTGTTTCTTCTGAATTTACGAACCACTAAAAATTAACTTTTTTAAGTATAGTACCGATCAAAATTTAGCGGTGTGTGGTTCTTGTTTTTTTTTTGATAGTTGTTTACAATGCTTGTAGTACGAACACGCAAAAATTTCCTTTAAGTGCGCGAGAAAAGCCGGACTTTCGTTTCGGAAAATTACGAATAGGTTTCACAGAAGTTTAGATACTGTGTTAAGATTTGATGAGGGGCACACGGCAGCTCCGAAGAATAACAGAGCATCAAGATCATCGCCTAATGTTAATGACTCTAATAGACCACTTCTCGACTACTAGGTCTACTGCAAATCAATGGTTTCGGATTTCCAATTAGGATGCGTACAATTTATCGTCGAATCCTCAGTTTTGACCGTTTATCATTTCAACCTCACTGGGTGCTACCTCTTACCCCTAAACATTGACGATAATCGTCTTGAATAGTGCAGAGAACGATTAGCTTTAGACCAGGAATGGAATAGGATATTCTTTAGTGATAAATCTCGATTGCGTTTAGAGATTCATGATGACCGAGACAGGGTCATAAAATGATGCGATGTGGTGAAAGACGAAATCCACAGTTTCTTATCGGACGGTAAGAAACGTATACGTACATCGCACTGTTGGATTTATAGTGTGGGGTACCATCGATTATGGTTCAAAATCACCTTTGATCTTCGTCAGAGAGGACATAACGCCCACTTTTTAGCAGGATAACGCAAGGCCACATATTGCGGCAGTCGCGACTTCTTTGAACAGGCTGCTCCAGAGATCCCCTGATGTGTCCCCAATTGAACACGTCTGGGACATGATATGTCAGAGACTTCTTAATTTATAGCATCCTCCGCAAACTTTGGGACCACTTCATGAGCAGTTATAAGCACATTATAAACAAATCAACACTGTGAGTATATTACAATCGAGTAAACATGTATATTGTTAGTTAAAAATGCCGAATGTTTGTAAAGGGCCCAATAAATTTACTACGCATTTATGTTATATGTGGCATATTGGTCTATTTTCTCTTTTGTTCCCATTTTCCATTTGCTTATCAGCGCCTGTAATTGTTTCCATCTTATATTTTCTCTTTATAACCCTATCTGTAGATTATACTATCTTCTACTCTATGAGAAACTGTTTGCCATTAAATCCTTTTAGTTTTTTCTCTTTTATCTTCTTTTTCTATTTTTCGTATTTTCCCATATAGCCATTTTTACTTCCCAGGAAACAAAATTTTTGAATTATTTGTTATGTAGCTATTTGCTGTCGTGGACTATATAGGCATGTATATATAGTACGATCTACCTTGCATCTCTAGTACTGTTGGGGAGACGTTATAATCTGTAAACTTTAAATAATTCAGTCATCATCATCATTTAACCCGGATCTATCCACTGCTGGATATAGGTCTCCCTCAGTATTTTCCATGTATTTCTGTTTTGTGCTGTTTGCATCCAATTTTTGTCGATTCGTTTTATGTCATCAGACCATCTTGTTGGTGGACGACCTCTACTTCGATGTTCTTCTTGTCTCGTATTCAGTACCTTAAAAGTATTTCCGAAAAACAATATTGGTAATTCAGCCTTGTCGCAGTAGTGTTTCAACAAATATCAGCTGCGTCGGCTTTATACATAATGGCAATTAATAATAGTTTTTACAATTTGCATTTTGTTGTATTTATAAGTTCGGTTTATAATAATTTGGACCGCTTTTTAAATAAAAATACATTATTTGTATTTTTCAATGAACACAATGAATTAGTTTATTATTTTTGCGACTTTTTATTATTTTTGTCAGCTTGTTTACAGCAACCAAATATGTCGGTGTCCACATCGTACAGTCAGAAGCACACCTTTCCATATAAAATAAGTTATGCCTATAATTAACGTCAATAATCAAGAAGAATGCGAAACGATGACCAAAAGATCGGACAATAGTTTATCGTCCGATAAGGAGTTACTTATTTACTCAAGGTTATGAACTTTATTTGTTGCTTTTAAAAAAAGCAACAAATGAAGGTTGAGGTTTTTACAAGTATATTATATATATATATATATATATATATATATATATATATATATATATATATATATATATATATATATATATATATATATGAAACCTTGTGGAGTAGTGTAATTAGGAAACTCAAAACAAGACAAATTATAACAGCAAAGACACTAATAATTATCAATTTTTTCTTTAACTCTTCTCGATGTTGTGCAAAATTTTAAAAGTTACATTACTCTTTTAATGTTTATTCTCAAGAACCTCGTATACGACTGGAAAAATGTATTATATTCTTTTCTCAAAAATTTAAAACAAACTTAACTAGCTTGGGCATACTGTAAGTTAAAACCAGTTTAATAGCTACTTAAAAAAGTTTTTTGCGTAAAAATATTCTTTTCTGTAATTTCTTGTAAATAAATATTCACGTCATATAAATCACTTGCTCGATTTTGATTTGTATAATGCGCACAAAATGTTTTGTGTGCACAAAAACTGCAATAATCTAAATAAATGGCAAAGTTTACATGTGGTTTATCCTAAGGTTCTAGATAAATTAAATACATATGTTCAAGTGTTTCAAATTAAATTATGGCAGTTGTATGTAAACACATCAACTTTTAATTATACATGAACATTATTTGAGTTCAAAGCAGCGTACGTTTTTATAGATAATTTTAAATAAAACAATCAATCACTTATATTGTTTTCCTAAAATCTTTTATAAACAAAATTAACATTAACAAAAGTCTGGCTATTAAATTTTATTATACCTACATAAACTTTTAAATCAGTTGCTTGCAGATGGCATTAAAGATATTAGATAATTTTAGTCAGATATATATATATATATATATATATATATATATATATATATATATATATATATATATATATATATATATATTACAAGATCCAACATGTAAATACAATACATTTTGGAGACGGCTGTCTCCGCATTCCCGTTCTTCTTTACCAATCTTCCCGGTCTAAGGCATGCTCCTCCTCCAAACCTCTCGATTCCATTGCTCTTCTATAATTATAATTATAATTCCTTCATTCCATGATCGTCCAGGTCTACCTCTTTTCCTTCTTCCAGGAGGAACGTTCTTCAGGCATTCTCAATAGGTCTCCAAACCATTTTAAACCTCTTCTTTCTATTCTGTAAATGACCTTTTCTCTAGCATTCATGTTATTTCTTATAGATTTCGTGATGTTTTTTGTCGTTGTTCTCTGTTCCTAATACTTCATAAGCAATTTTTTTAATATCCTTTTGAGGTTGTTGTATTCTTGTTCTACATCCATATTTCTTTCCATCTCATTTAGTTCCTTTTCTAATCTAGATTGAAAATGATGTTTAATACCTTTAATTCCTTTGTTGGAATAAAAGGTACAATTTATATCTCTCCGTTTTGTACTGTGTAGTATTGTTTCTCTCACTTTCGGTATTCTGTTTGTAGTATTGTTTAAAGGGGCCAAAATATTAGCTAAAATAAAGTAGTGATCTGTCCTACAGTTAGCTCCTCTTTTTACTCTGCAGTCTTGGCACTTAAATTTTGATTTCTGTCTCA
The DNA here is from genome assembly GCF_040954645.1 of Diabrotica undecimpunctata. NCBI lineage: Eukaryota > Metazoa > Arthropoda > Insecta > Coleoptera > Chrysomelidae > Diabrotica > Diabrotica undecimpunctata. The sequence goes on from NC_092808.1 coordinate 51,539,441, forward strand.
GTATTATATAGTCTATGATCGACTTCTGTTGGAGTAAAACTCAAGTAAGCTGTCCCCTGAACCATTTTAAACTATTTCTCCGTGTCGATTTTAAAACCAAAAAATAATAATTTTAGAGTTCGTTCCTGGAAGACTTTATTACAAATCAAATGCTATGAAATTTCTGACGACTATTATGAAGTTAAAGTTAATTTTATGTGACCGAGTGAACTATTCTCCAATAGATATCATTTGACTTAAGGTCCCATTTAAAATTATCGGTCACAGTGGCCCTGTAACGTCATCTATGACCATTACGTCACCTGTTATGTTGGGAAGTCTATATCCGTTGATTTCCTCCCTCTAAATTTCACTATTGTAAGTATAACCGTTTAAAAGATACGAAGGCGGGAGGTGACTTGTGGCTAGCACTGTATAATAATAGAGACGCCAAAATACATAGTACCAAAATTTAGATAGCTGCGAAACTACGCAAGTAATAAGTATTGGCTAACCTAACATAGCCTATAACGGCTATGAATAACTATTCTGATGAGCTTTATTAAAGCGAAATACGTATCAATAGGTACATAGACGCTTTGAACGTGAAATAAAATCTTTTCTGTCTTTTTCATTTTAATAAGTATTAATTTGATTGGATTTAACATTAACTCATATTAACTATATTAACAGTACTTTATTATTAAATCCTCCGTGAAAATGAATCTAGAACTACGGACAGAGTTTATAGTACATAGAGCAGTATTTCAGCACGTACGAAATAATGGTCTAAGTTCACAACAAGCGACCGACAAATATCGACAAATGTTTAAGAAGACAACCCCAGTAAAAGTGCAATGTTAGCAATAGTTGGGAAATGTCGTAAAACTGATAGTGTGTTATGTCAGAGCAAGGACTCTACCGAGGACGATAAAAACAGTTCGTACTAATAATAATCAAGGATGAGTACTCGATCGGGATGAGTACTCGAGGATGAGTACCCGACGTACTGCGTATGAACTGAATTGAACAAAGTTTATAGCAATATACAAACAACTTCTATTTTTTTAATTTGAACGCCCATACATCATTGTAGACAAACCACAATACAGTGAACGAGTTACCATTTGGTGTGTTGTATCTGGTCTTGAAATTATTTGTTAATCTGTTAACCAAGAGCGTTACAGAGAGAATATTATTACACCTTTTGTTAAAAATTTACAAAATTTTTGCCAAGCATAAAATCTGCAAATGATTATACATTTCCTAGTCCTACGAACATTACGAATAAATACTGGTGTAACTGAATTCAGTAAGTCACCTGATCTTATGACACCTGATATTTGGAGGGTGCTGAAGGTATCAGTATTTGAGCCAGAAGTTCCGCTACCAGATATTGTAGAACTACGACAAAATATACCTAACCTATTTTCCACAAATTCAGCATCCACTCTTTATAAATATGTTGGATATCTGCAAAGTCGTTATTAAGCTTGTGTGTGTCACAATGTTGCACATTTTGAACATGTAAATTAAAGTAAAAACAAATAAATACAATGTTCATTTTCGGTATTGTTTATTTTTCGCGAATACTGTATAGCTGACTGAATTTAGCATTTTATTTATCTCATTACTATGTTGTCTCCAATTTAGATTTTGATTTATATAAATTCCAAAAAATTTTGTTGTTTCAGCCAGAGTATCTTTATTTTTGAAAGCATATAAATTCTGTTTTCTCTTGATTTAAAGATGGTTTATTTTTGAAAAATCAGTCTTGCAGCTGCCGACTGTCAAAAGCGGCGTAATTGGCTAAAGGAAAAATATGTTATTACTATATTTGCATTAATTGCAAAATTTAATATATTGACTGTATCATTTGCTACTTTACAGGGCTTTAAAGGTCATTTAAATAAAGTAGAAAAAGGAGTTGAATCTAAGACACTACCTTGCGGAATGCCACTAATGAATATTGACCCTCATCTAAAAGGTGTTTCACATTACTTATCTTTACAACAACAATTTACCTTCTCTGTGACAAATATGACCAAATCCATCTCAGTGATGTTTCTTTAACTCCATACGTCTCTAATTTTTAAATAAGGATTCAGTGTTACAAGGAATCAAAAACTTTTGATAAATTCAATAATACGTAATTTTCTCCAAAAAGTTACACACAGAAATCTCAGCACTTCTACCCTTATGATATTTATTCTTAGATTTACTTATAAGATTGTGACTATAAAAAATTCTAAGAATAGAGATCAAATAGCAAGTTCAAATATTTTTGAAAAAGCGGAAATAAGAGGGAACAAGAGCATCGTTCACTAGCATGAAGCAAATTCTCACATCTAAAAGCCTCACCCTACCTCTCAAAATTCGACTTCTGAAATGTTATGTATTCCCGGTTTTGTTATATGGAATGGAGGCGTGGACAATGACCGCAACATAGATGAAAAAAGTAAAGGCCTTCGAAATATGGGATTACCGACGTATATTACGTATATCCTGGACTGAGCACGTGACCAACGAAGAGGTACTACGCCGGATAGGTAAAGAGAGAGAGGTAGGAATAAGTATAAAGAAAAGAAAGTTGGAATACTTGGGTCACGTTATGAGACATAATAAATATAGAGTACTACAGCTGATCGTTCAAGGGAAAATAGACAGCAGAAGGGGCCCAGGGAGGAGAAGACACTCGTGGCTCCAAAACTTGCGGCAATGGTTCGGATTGTCATCTGCTGAACTATTCAGATCTGCCGTAAACAAAGTCAGAGTGGCCATGTTGATTGCCAACGTTCGGAACGGACAAGGCACATGAAGAAGATACGGCATAGCTGTGTTGAGGTCTTCCTATACCATGGTCTCAGGTTAGCAAGCCAGGATATTCTTCTTCGTCCTGTGGCCCATTTTCCTTCAATTTTACCTTGCAAAATGCATTGGAGTAGCTCGTATCTGCCTTGATTTCTCATTATATGTCCCAAGTACTGCAGCTTACGTCCCCTCACGATATTGACCAAATCAGCGGTTGTCTGCATCCTCCGCAGTACTTCTTCATTGATGACTTTGTTTGTCCATGGTATCTTCAGGATCCTTCTGTATAACCATAGCTCAAAAGCCTGAAGTTTTGATAGAGTTTCCGCCTTCAATGTCCACGTTTCTACTCCGTACAGAAGCACTGAGTACACGTAACATTTAAGGAGCATTACTTTTATTTCTAGGGTGAGGTCATGGCTCTTAAACACAGAGCTCATAGTCAAGAATGCACTTTTTATGCTTGCTAATTGTGTGAGGTGAGCACAACGGATTGAAATATAAGGACGGCTTAACTCCGGGTACCAGGTTACTGTACGAGTCCAGTTGACAATGTGTTTAGTTAACCTGTTCACAAGCGCAGCTCTGTTGAGAATGACTATCCTGTCTATAGCTTATAGAAAAAAAAGCTCCTTGAAGCTCGACAAGAACCTAAAATATTCCAATCAGCCAGCATGAGCGGCGAGATAAGAGTTTAAGTACGAGTTAAAGCAAGGCATCAACACAAAATAAGCACCATAATGGGCGCTAAAATCTATTCGACATCCGGACACCTACATATAGGGCATAAATCTGACAGGATCTTTTTCAATCAATCAAGTGATCAAAATGACGTGATAATATTGGCACACAAAATGTAATCGAAATGAAGTTCATTATAAATTTTATACACAATAAAAAATTAGACAAAACTATGTTTCCACTAGGTTAAATAATGACTTCCTTATATTAATAATAAAAGCCAATTAAAATGCTTACAGTAAATTATCTACATGCAGTTGATATGAGGAAGGTTATACGAGCAGTAAGACACATGTGACTGGAAACACAACTGCAACATACTGCGCTTAAAACATATTAATATCAGACAATTAATTACAACTTCAAATAATGCTAAAAATTCAGTCATATTCCATAAATTAGCCACGTTGGTTTTTCAGCATAATGAGTTTATTTAAAAATAGTTAACAAATAATTCATGCCCTCAGTCCAGTCATTTTTGTTGGCAAAATGATAGTCTCAAAAGTAAAAAAATAAATTCGTCTGAAATAATTTTATGATAAGAAAAGAAGATTCCCGTGAATTTCCCGTGGAGTGTAAGGAAAAAGTTCAACTGTGAGCCATGAAGTTGTTCGTTCGTTATACCGGACGAAATTATTAAAGTAAGAAAAGTATAGAAACGAAAATATCGGAGAAAACCACGACAGATCCAATGGTGATCCCGTAAATGAATTTAACTATAAAATGTTAATACTTTGAAGAAATATGCTAGGCATTAAAGAGACTGCAATTAAATACTGGGAAAAAATTTGAGGATAAGAAGATCTGGTGATGATCAAACCATATAACAACAATTCAACGTGCACGAACAACTTCTTCTTCTGGTGCTGGATACGATGCGGCGTGTAGGTATACATGTAGATGTAAAGTTTGCAGTGGAGAGGGTGTAAATTAACTGGGTGAAAGCTCAGTATGAATTAGGTCGGGCAGACCACGAGTTGAAACACTGAAACTAAAAAATTATGGGAAAACAATATTATTAAAGCTAAATATCAATAAATATAAAAAAAAACATGGAAGTAAAATAGCAAATTGGGAAAAGACATAAAAGAATATAAAAAAAAAATAATCAATTAGCCGATAAAAATAAAATAAAAGTAAAGAAAACGGTAAAACATGAACTCTTTGTCTAACATCAATTCACTAGGACATATAACTGAGAAAGATGAAGAAGACAAGAAAAAACAAAAACAATTATGCACATGAATTATAATAGAGTAGACAATATAGAGAAGCTTAACATAGGACATATTCCATAGTTTATTAAACAAAATAAATTTGATTAAATGGATTTATTAACGCTTCTTCTAGCTGGAAACATCTTACGCCTCCTGAGAGGCGTCGGTAATAAGTCTACTAACTTTTTATCCCTTTTTTCCAACCCTTCCGTTCCCTGGCCAATTCTATCATTTCTCTCATAGTTTATCCCCTTTTCCTGCCTATTTCGCATATTTTTTGGACTATGTTTTCCTTGGTCTTCTTTTTGTTCTGCTTGTTGTTCTTCCTTGCTTTATATAGCTTGTTCTTTTGAAAAGTTTACTAGTTTTATTCAAATGTACCAACTTAGCTGGTTATTCTCCATAGTAGAAAATAGATGGCCAAAAAAAAAAAAAATAGAAAAACGGACTCCGCCAACTAGAAGAAAACGAGGTAGACCAAGACGATTCTGGAGAGACGATGTCGACGATGCAGTGACCGCCAGACATCTAACAACTGAAGATTGCTTCGAGAGAAAACGCTGGAAATTAGGATGCGAGAAGCGGCGCCAGCTGTAGAAGACTCGCTTGTTATATATATATATATATATATATATATATATATATATATATATATATAGGTATATATATATATATATATATATATATATATATATATATTAATTTGATGAACCGAGGTTATGCAGCGTATCGTACCGAACATAACTCACCATTTCAAAAACTATAATTGGACGAACACTGAATTTTCTTCCAGGAAAGGTGTTTTTGTTCAAATCAGTTGAGTTTTTAAATACGTTGAAATTGTCTGGACTCCCACCTAACCATTAACAATTAAAAGTATGATCAGTTGTCATTATAATGCGTACGATTAACCAACCTCGACTGTGCAATAAATGAGGCTAACTGTGAAAAGGGTAATAAATAATGTCGTTGAGGCAACGATCATCAAGAAAATACAAGGTAGATGATGTCTTGATCCCGCGTATATCGATGATTCCAACGGACTTACCATTATATTTTAAGCATCTACAATTTCCCGTGTATTTGGCTTTCGCAATCACAATAAACAAATCGCATGGCCAACCGTTGGAAGTTTGCGGAATTAACTTACAGTTCCCATGTTTCGCACATGTTTCGCGCAAAATATTGTTTATTAAAAAGTATTCAAAAGCAAGATTCAACTTCTTTCATTCACAATATTTTTAAGTGTTTTGTTTGGTTTTGTAAATTTTTAATTATTTAATTTTGACACACTATTTAATTTTAAGACGGTAGGAAGTCCGCCGGATAAGATTTTCTACAAAACCACACAGAATTCCAGTTTTTCTGCGTCTTTTATTTTACTCACCAGTGTCAGTTTTGTTTTACCTGAACATCCCGAATGGAAATTTAACAAAAAATCTAAATAACATATGTCTATAAAGTTTTAGGAAAATTTTAGATTTAAAGGTATTATTGGTAGAAAGCATTGGATCAAGTTGCCATTGAAAACCAAAGTTAGTAAATAACTTAAACGGTATAAACAATGTCAGTTTTGACAAATACTGTTCGTTAAGATGTCGTACAAACTTAATATTCGTTAAAGTATTTATCGTTTAGTTGGACATGTACCAAAACGCGAGATTGTAGGAATTTTTAGTGCTCAAAATATTTCTGTCAACGATTTAGCAGACAATTAAAGAGTGCGAAAATGGTATACCATGCCTTAATTTGCCCAAAAGTGGAAGACCAAGAGTTTTAACTCTTTTAACTGCTCAAGAACAGAGATTAATTCAGAGTATGGAGAACTAATTAGGAAAGTCTTTGCGAAATGATATAATGTTTCACGAATGACTTTAAGTAGAACAATTTGTAAAAATAATTTAAAACGATATAAAAGAAAAAAGCTCCTAAGAATGCACCAGCCCCGTTAGAAAAAATTCCTAGATGATGTCGTGCATTGAGACGTATTCCTTTTCCTGGTAAAATTCTCATTATTCACGATGAAAAGTATTTTACTTTATCCAATTCTGAAATGAAATGCAACGACGGATTTTATACAGGCAATGTACAAGGTGCACCGGACGAAGTTAGGTTTAAGAGAAAAGTGAAATTGAAAAGTGTTTCACAGCCATCTGTTAGGCGTGTTCGCGGTGAAGCTCTCAATGCTGACAATTACGTTGAATGGTGTCTTACAAAGCTTGTTCAATTTATAAATACTCATCACTTCAATGATGAAATCATATTTTTGCCCCACCTAGCGTTATGCCATTACGCCAGGAGAACGACAGATTGGTTAACTGCTCAAAATATAAATTTTGTTCCCAAGCGCGACAACCCTCCAAATGTGCCTCTGGCGAGGACTATAGAACAGTTTTTGGCTGTTTGAGTCGAATGGTGTATAATATTGGCTGGGAAGCCCAAGATAAAGATCAGGTAAGGCGAAGAATTTTGCAAAAATTTCGTGAGATCAACTTAGAAACAGTCCTTATACTTATTGAACATGCAAGTCCAAATTTAGGTGCCATCTAAGATCACGAACCTCGTTCTGTTCCATAAAAATACATTATAAACCTTAAATATGTAGACTTAATTTACAATTAGAAAATACATATTTATATTTTCTGAAAACTTTAGGGACATGCGTTATGATGACTTTTTTCAGGTGTCTACCGTAGTCGAGAAATATATTTGTGAACAAAAACAGTTTTTCTTTTCTGAAAAACTGAATAAATATTTTGAAAGCTAATGTTTGAAACTGGTCTTTCTTATACTCATCATTTTAACATATTAACATTGTGTTAAAACCCAACAGAGCCAAAACCAGCAGCTCCGTGGGCGGAGACAGGTTTTATTTTTGTTGAAAACTGGTTGTAAACAGATTGCGCATGAAACTAGTTTTGAACCGTTGCGTTGTTTTAAAACAGTTGTGCCAATTGTGGACGTAATTGAGATTGTTTTTAATCCAGCAGACTCATCTTCCAAGGCTTGCCGAAAGATGTTGAGTAAATATGAAAAAGCATGGAGAGAATAAACTCGTCTGTCGCTCCTTTTTATTAGAATTTACTCTGATCTAAGGTTTCGGTATTTATATTTGCTTTTGACCCCACTAGAGGTTAGAGATTATTGATAGATCATGATAATCGACGTGAAGAGGCAGTAAAATATCTAATAGTGTAATTATTTGCTACAGTATATGAAGCAAGCATATATATCTTGCTTCATTTCCTAGAGTGTAGTCTTAGTTCCAGTGTTACCTAATTGTTTACTAGGATCTAAATCTACTTTGCTGCAGTAACGAACATAACTATTCTTATTTACTTAACACAAAATTTTAAACCGTATAAAACAACAGGTAAGTACAAAACTAAGAAAATACATTTCAAACTTCTTCAAAAACTTGTTCTAAGTCTTAGTTCGAAAACTGAAGGACATTAAAAACAAAAGAATCGTAAAAGTGTAAAGTCGGTTTACCTTTGATTGGGAAAGCACATTTCAAATACAGTTGATACTTAGGATAACCAAACGACAAAAACGGCTACACAACTGCAAAACACTTCTTACACAACACATTTATACCAGTCAATTAATTTTAACGTCAAATAATGCTAAAACTTCGAATATATTCCATAATTTATCACTGTTTGTCTTCTAGTCTAATTAGTTTATTTGATGTGAATTAATATTCTTAATGAACTAAAAGTATTATTTTGAAATAATGTATATATATCTTATATTCGCATGACCTTTGACTTTATTGCAGCCGCAAAGTTAATGCTAAAATTGTTAGAATGTAATACGTATATAAATACGATCTACAAAATTATTCTTCTTGTTTGTTTTTGTTGATTTTAAACAAACTGCCCTGACTTATTTCCTGACCGTGAATATTTAAATAGAAACTTTTTTATTTCCTGGGTTGGTCGGTCTGCTGTAAATAAAACTATTTGACTATTGCTTAAACGTTTCGGCAAATTTGCCATTTTCAATAAGCACTTTATTAACTTTATTTTATAAACATTACATTCTATAATTAAATTTCATGCTTACACTTTTTAAAAAACCATGAAAAACGCACACATTCTCGGTATATCAATTTTTTCTGTTTTTTTTTTCATACGAGGTGCGGTGGTTTTAGGAGGAAGCCTGGGGTAGAAATAGTAAACGTTTTTGAGTATTTTTTGGGGGCCCAAAATTTAAAAAAAATTCAGCTTGTGGTATGATTTTTAGGGGTTAACTGGCATTTTCGTCTCTGACGACTGGAGTATTAACAGAGAAATAAATTAAGTTATAAGCTCATATCCAGAAAGTAGCATGATTTTGTAAAGAATATTCGAATATTCTAGGATAAAAGACTGACTGTGAGCAGACTGCGACAGAACAAAAATAGAAAAATACAATAGTTTTTGATTCAATATACTTTATTTGTAGAATAGAATTAATTATATGAAATCGAACAAATTCTTTTCAAATAACGTCTTCCGAAGAACACATTCGAAACACAAAACGTCAAATAATAAAGCATGCATTTTACAACTTGAGGTTTATTGAGAGTTTCAGTCCACTCTGACGACTAGAGTATAAATTCATTTATCAAACTAACAAAACTAAATCACCTCTGGCATTTGGTAATGCGTTTTTAAATGGCTTTATTTGAGTTACGTCGAATTAAAAAAAATGAAGAAAATTTCTTGATTGGAAGCCGAGAAAATACATTTTTTTACGTGTACCGATTTTGATATTTAAAATTCAATTAGCTTCAACATAATTTTTTTTGTATTTTGTACGCACAATACCAAAGGCTTTTGTTATTATAATATGCGTTATAAGTATCTCAAAGATATGAAAATTTTTATCGAGAAAGAGCTCCGAAAGAAAAAGGTAACGGTTTAAAGATTATCATCGCATTGTTTATAACTTCGTCGCAAATGCCGGTCAACTTTGACCGTTTGTATTTCAGGAACCACTACTGGTAATTTAACTTTTTTTCTTTTATACCAAACGTCTTGCCGAGTCTTTTCCACGCCGTTCGTTTCGCACATTCATTTTTTCACAGATCCGCCCTGGTCTAGAATCCGTTTTAAACATTTTAGATCGTTTCTAACGTGAAAGTTAAATTCAGCGTTTTTTAGGTATATTTCAAATGCCCCACATTTATTGCCAAAATGCAAAACCGAAATTTTATGCTATACATTTTAAATATTAGACTCGTAATGCAATGCAAATTCCATAGTGGGAGGTTAATGGAAGTAATAAATTTTATTCATTCCACGAAACATGTAAAAAAAGACCGCGCAACGTTTATTTATTTAACACCTTTATAAAAACTGACTTCATGTGCTGCAAAATACAAAATTAAAAACGAAAGCTGCACTCTTCGCCTTTAAAACGCATTTCCATTTTTGTCGATAGGACACTCTGATCAAAAGATATCGAATTTTAACCGTTAAGTTGATCGCGGCTGTTCAAATGTCTTTCCAGTAACTTATTACGTCTCATTATGCTACAGAACATAATCGGTCATTATATTCTTTGCTAGAACGAAGATATTTGAATATTGTTCATTTTGATATACCACGCCCATTCGTGTAACAAAACTAATTTTGTAAATTTGTGACATTTATAATTATACTTACACTTACTTCATAAACATTAAATTGATTCACTGCGCGCCTGGTTAGAGATTTTTTTGTAAGTTAACAATTAAGTTATTGGTTTTAGGTCAGAAATATGCTTATCATGGCAAGTTGTAGTTATATAACTAAAGAGGATCCTAAAGATGTTGAAGAACTACAAAGATTGATGTTTGACGACTACGAAGGTAATTCACAGGACGATTGTGATCATGAAGAGGATATAAGAAGTCGAACCTCGTGACGGCAATTCAGATACCGAGCCAGAAGCTACTGACAATGATGATTAGGATGGATCTAACGCAGATGATAATAACTTTTTTTTGGAAGGTAGAAAAGTAAAGGAAAGAAGCTCTTAGAAAAAACAAAATGGAATAAAAATCCCCCATCACAAAGAGTTCGTTCAAAACAACATAAGTATTCGAATGTTACCAGTTTGCAAGAATGGTAAAAACTCTTTTGGATTGCTGGAGTTGCATTAGAATGACGTTTAAAATATTGCGTATAATTGTACAATAGACCAACCAATATGTGTCAAATCGCTCTTCAAACGCGATAGAGATGCCAAGCCTATAGATATTGTTGAACTGAAAGCATTTATAGATCTCTTATACTGTGCTGGTGTTCACAGAAGTAACAGACAGAGTGTGAAGACCTGTTGGGATCCGACGGGGAATAGTATTGAAAAATTCCGACTGGTCATGAACATCAAAAGATTTAAGTTCATTATTCGTTGTATTCGATTTGATAATCGCACTACCAAAAATAAACGAAAAATAAAAAAACCAAATTGCAGCAATTCGTGACATTTTTACAATGTTAGTAAACAATTCATAAAAATCATATAGTTTAGGACACAAGGTTACGATTGATGAGAAATTGAAAGGCTTTCGTGGACGATGCGGTTTTGTGCAATACATACGGAATAACCCTAATAAATATGGTGTGAACATCTACGCACTTGTGGATTTCCAGGTTTACTATCTATATAATTTGGAAATATATGCAGGATTACAACCTGAAGGCCCATTTCGATTGAGCAATTTATCGTTGCGACTTTGCCAACCTATTTATCAGGCAGAACGAAATGTTACTGCTGATAACTGGTTTACCAGTATTCCATTGATAGATGAGTTACGACGTAAAAACCTTTCTTACGTTGGCACGTTAAAAAAAAAGTCGAAATTCCACCTGAATTCCTTCCAAATAGGATGGGAGCTAATAATAGTAGCTTGTTTGTCTTCAAAAATGGGTTCACTTTAGTTTCTTACGTTCCCAAAAAAGAAAAATGAGTAATGAAAATTTCTGTATTGATCTTGAAACTGGAGATAAAAAGAAGCCATCTATCATCATCTTTTCCAATCGCACCAAGGGCCGAGTTAAAACAACACATAAATTGTTACAATATCATACAACGTAGCGTAGAAATGTTCGTCGTTGGCCTATGGTGGTATTTTTCGCTGTGCTCAATATAAGTGGAATCAATACTGAGGTAATATATTTTGGCAATGATCAAAATGTTATTCGAAGAAAAATTTTTTTTAAAGATTTGTCACATGCAGTACTTTTACCTCATATAGTGCGACAAAGTTCAGAAACATCAGGAATTCATATCGGCCTACAACAACTTCGAAAAGAATTTGCTTCCTTAGAAAAAGGAGAACAGAAAACAGAAAATGAACATGTCGGAAAATGCAAGAGATGTCATACACACATTGGACAAAGACGTTTGACTAAGTCTAACTGCAAACAATGTAAGAAACCCATTTGTCTGATTCACATTGACAGCATTTGCAATATTTGCAGTCAGATATTTACAGAAATATCACAAGATGACATAAATAAGGGAAGGGTGTAATACAGAACATTATGCTTTTTTACGAGTACTACGTCAGATTTAAAAAAAAGTTAGTTACCTTTTGCGTTAATGATACGTATTCGAATGTATTTTTAAGTTTTTTATATACTTACGTACATGGATGACATGTATTAAATGCATAGTATTAAAATAAGTTGTTGTTATTTACAATAAGAGGCGTAAACAGCCGCGTAATCAATTTGATACACCGCGTCCATTTTTTTTTTGAAGACCGCGCCCGACGGAAGGTTAAAATTGATTTCGATCGTGTAATTTGACATTCAAAATCGCCAGTCGCTTTAAGTGTTTTCATAGCTCGGTTTATTATACACAAAAAGTGCCAATTAACATTTTTGTTCAAAATTATCTCAGCTACACTTTTTGCATCCTAGATTTGACATTCTCAGCTTGTGTGATCTTTAAAGATTCAGTATCTGACGACCGGAGTATAAGCCCCTTTTTCTACAACGTTTTACCAAAATAGTCACCTGTAGACTATAAAATAAACTGAACCTCTATCAACTAATAAAACAAGCCGGTTTTCTGTTAGATTTCGGTACCATTAATCATATTATAGCGCTACAATCCTTAACAAAGAAAACCATAGAATACAGCCGTCGCCGTGCTTGCAAATAAGTGCTATTATGGCTTGAGGAAACATATGGCCCCAAAACTACCCAGAAAAATTAAAGTTACCATATATAAAACACTAATAAGGCCAGTGTTAACATACGGGTCTGAAACGTGGTCACTTACACAGAACGACCAAGAATTGCTTAAATGTTTCGAGAGAAAAATTCTAAGAAAAATATATGGAGGAATCCAAGAACAGGGTTTGTGGCGTAGGCGCTACAACTTTGAGTTATATAGAAGTTGTGGGGAACCTGACGTTGTAAAATATATTAAATTAGAACGCCTTCGATGGGTAGGACATGTAATTAGGCGAGATGAAGATGCAACGATCAGAAAAATTTTCGACCGAAGAGGACCAGTGGGAAGACGAGCCAGAGGAAGACCAAAACTTAGGTATCAAGATAACATAGAGGATGATCTAAAATCCATCGGAGTTAAAGCATGGAGAAGAGTTGCCAGAGACAGGGGCGAATGGAAGATTGTTCTGAAGAAGGCTTTGGCTCATAACGAGCTGTAATGCCACTGATGATGATGACAACCGTCGCCGTCACTAATACTAGTTTTTGTTGTTTACAAAAGGCTTTCGATACGATAGAATGTGTCGTGTCTAACGTCTAACCCAGTGTCGTGTCGATTACAGAACGCCCGCTTAATTTATGATATCTATAAAATAAGCAACAGCAAGTGTGCTCCTCCATGAAAAAACTAACGACTTTCCATTGTAAAAACGGATTAGGAGACACGATGTTAGCCAGGCTCTTCACAGCAGTTCTGGAGTATACTTTTAAAAATCTTAATTCTGACCGGGATAAATATCGAATCGATAAAACAATGCTAAACAACCTTCGATTTGCCGACAATGTGGTCCTCATTGCCTACGATTTACACAAAGCTGAAGTAATGCTTGATAGACTTTCACAGGCAACCAAAGAAACGATAAAAATAAACCAAATTTTATGACAAACTTGGTCACCAAAAGAAAAAATAAAATCAGAACACAACACCATGGAAGAGGTTATATAATACAGATATCTTGGTGATGACTAAAGAATCACCAGAGATCAGACACAGGTCTTGATTAGATGGACAGACGAAGAATACGGAGCATAGGGAGAATAAAGTCCAGTTGCATAACTGGATGCAACTGCCATAAAACAGAACTTTCTGGAGAGGTGTCGAGGTGGCTATTATCCAACAGTACACGCGAGAGGCTGGATGTTGATGGAGTTCAACATTATGTTCATTTAATTATCAGGGCTCATTCAATGTGTAATTACCAAAGACAAATAAAATATAAAATGTCAAATTGTAAACTTTCAAAATCTACATGCGCTTATTATTTTTAAGTACTATTTTATATACCAATGTGAATAATTTAATTTATTAATTTAATTTTCTACACATTTAAAAAAACTTTGGGTATATAGAATTATAGCCACCAGTCGTTGTATATTTCACTGTTTTTAATCTATATACTTTCAAAGTATTACAAAGAATTTTTAAGATAAACAATGTTTCCGCCGATATTTCTTTTAATCTTATATCACTTATTTTTAAGACTATTATTATTGTGACCTTTTTGGTTAAATAATAGTTTACATAACAGCCAAGGACATAAACACCGATAAAAATAAGTTAAAAAAAAAAACAAATTAAAACCTTATCGAAAGCTCCGGTAAAATCAAGAGTTGATAAAAGACTTATCGTGTCTTATTCCATAACCTTTTGTTTCGAATATAAATAGACGCATCAGAAAAATGGTATTTACGATATTGTTCCGAGTTTCCGTTCTTGATATTAGTTTCCCGTCTTTTTGAACTTAAGTGTCGTTAGCAACGATTTCACGATAAAGATGTAGCGAAAATAAAGTAATTCGATAAAGAAAGAAAATTTAGTACGTATTAATGTTTAAATCTTAGTTATTATAGTAAGTAAAAACACACAAATTATTGAAAAAGATATTCTTATTAAAAATTTCCACTGACATCAAATAACTGACATAATCATTAGAAATAATTTTACCAAAGAAATATCTAGAAAATTCAGATTAGGATGGAATTATTTTCTATTTATATGCAGATCAATTATTTACGAGTAAAAAATCATTGAGAATCAAACACATGGAATAAAAAAAGTAACGATTATAATTATAAAACGTCGAAACACTTAAAATTAAAATAAATTTTATCCAAAACATCTATAAGCGGTCCTACATCCAAACCTAAAACTCGAACTAATGGACCACAGCTTCATATATTGGATAATTATTATAACAGACTAACTAGATGCAGACAAACAAATAAAAAGCAAAATCTTTGTGTCTAAAATTAATTTTTAAACATAAGAACTTTTCTTTGCAATGACCGACGTAAGTTAAAACTAATAGAAGGGATGATAAATAATGAACAAGTACTTATTTGGCCTGGGCTGTATATGCGTAGAAGCGTTGAGAAAAAAGCATTAATAATGAATTAACTTGAAGCATTGTATATCATAAAACATCATATTGATGTTAAAAATACCTTGTATAAATTACAATAATTAATACAAAGTGTTAAAGTGGAAAGAAAGAGTGGATCACGAGAGAAACTTGGAAAAAAAAACTTCGCAAACACATTAATCTAGAACAACTAAATTCCAGAACAGAAGCAGAGTAGAAATGACTCACAAAGAGTTATAGAGAAGCGGATAAATTTGTCAAGAAGGCAGCAAAGCAAGACCAAAGAATGTGGGCAGAAAATCTTGCTGAAGAAGCGCGAGTCGCCGATGAATAGGGATCCACGCGGGACTTCCCGTCCTGCGGGATGGGATGGTGATATTTGTTTGCAACTATCTTCATTATGTTTGCAACGTAAAAATATTTATAGCTTTTCTATTTTAATAATTTATATTGATGAAACATAATTAATACATTTAGAATAGTCAAATATTTTAAAATGTTTTCGGCAATTCTATTTGATTTATTGCGATGCACGCCTAGTATGCAAAAAATGTTTTGGTTTAGGTCCTCCTAATAAAACCGCCAAACAACATTACGGCGACACCACCAGATGATGATACTTTTGAATGTAACCGTGAATGTGATAAAGAAAAATAACTTTTTTTCCCTTACTCTAATGTGTGTCAGTAATTCAAAATTAATATCATTCAGGCTTATTAGGAAGAAAAAATATGTCACGCTGTCCAAGTGCACGTGGTCATGTACATAAATTTATTACTCGACTGTCCCGACAAAAAAATATTAGAAGTTCATACTGACCAAAACTTTTTGCTTTCCTTGACATTAATTTTATGCCTTAACTGTTACAGGTAGTATGCATATTTCCAAGTAATCGCTTGTAAGTACATTGCTGATCGATCAAGTAATATTGTGTCGTCCTTGCATCGAATATTATTTATAACCTCTCCCTTAACTGTTATAGCTTCGCTAGTTTAAAAGAGGACTCCGTAATGGAAACTCTCACTATAAATTGTAGCAAGCTCTCCAAGTATTCATATGTCTTGGGATATCTTATCTTCCCCTTTTGCTTTAGATTTTAAATTCCCACATTGGTTCAGCATTATTCGCGTGTTTTATAATATGGTTTTACTTTCAAGAATTTCTCCTAGAATATGATGGATGACTCTCTCAAATTGCCAATCGTATTTTTTGGTTTATACAGTGTGTCAATTTTAAAATTTACAATGGGCTATATCTCACGACCAGAAGCTGATATAGAAAAATGCTTGAAACCGTTTCTAGGATAGTAAGGAGGAACTAAAATGACACGAAATAGAATCCCCCCATCAAACCCCTAGGCCCCACCCACCACAACCAAAAAAGTTTAAATTGCAAACCCCTACTTGTGATACGTCATTGAAAAGACTATAAAAAATGCTATCCAATGGTATAAATAATAATTATACGAGGTAAAGCAATAATTGTGAGACTTTGGCTTAAATGGAAAATTTAATGAGGTTTTTGTTGAACTACAAATTTGTTAAAAGTGTCAGTTAAGTAAATGTTCAAAGTGGTTTCCGTTATTTTGTAAACAATTATACAGCCTATTTTCAAATTCTGCACGAACTTTGGCAAATGTTGTTCTAGTAATAGCGCGACATGCTTGCGTAATTCTTTCTCGCAATTTCCCAAGTGATGCGGGTTAAGTTTTATAAACAACTGACTTGAGGTAATCCCATAGAAAAAAGCCAGGTAGCGGTAAGTCTGGTGACCTCGGTGGCCACTCAATAGGACCTCTCCTATCCATTTGTTCGGATAATCAGTATCCAACCAGTGCCTAACTGGAGCTGCATAGTGAGGAGGTGTTCCATCTTGTTGGAAGTGCAGCCAATCTTCGTCTAGAGCTAGGTTGCCTTGATCGTCTTTGTGGTACTCTAATTCATGCACAATTAAAGGTTCGATGGTGTTTTCCAGCATATCGAGATAAATGACGCCACTTTAATTGCCTGATATGAACAAGGGGCCAATTATAGCATCCCCTAATATTCCTGCCCAAACATTCAGTTTTTCAGGATATTGAGCGTGACTTTCTCTGAATCGATGCGGGTTCGCATCACTCCAGTACCGACAGTTTTGTTTAGTTACATTACCATTCAGCATAAAAGTACATTGATCAGTGAAACAAATATTTTTTAACATTCTCGGTTCAAACGCTAATTCTTTCAGTCATGAGTTCACAAAACTTATTTCGTCAGTCTGGATCATCATCGCTTAGTTCTTGAAGAATTTGTGTTTTGTACGGGTGAAACTTATACACCTTTCTGACCGACTCATGTGAAAGTTATGTCATTGCAGATACTTGACGTGTTGATGCAGTAGGCTCTATTGCAAAATTTCCAGGGACCTCAATTTGGGATGCTTCATTCAGTAATCTTGGGGCGTCCCTTTTTTTTATTTTGCACTGATTCCGTTTCTCTAAACTTTTCAACTAAATCGCGGACGTACACGTAACTTACAGTTTTGTCTGGATGCCTTTTATGAAATATGTGAGCTGTTCGTAAATAGTATTGGTTCTGGGAGGCAAATATGAAAATGATCTCCACGCGTTCAGGTATACTGTAAACCATCGTGGCAACTACAACTGAATGATAGTACCGATCGTACAAATGATGAAAACTAATGACATTTAAAATTATCAAATAAATGAAAATTTCAACTTGTTTTGTAAAAACGACGAATTAAATTTTATGTGTATTTAACACGAAAAAGCACGTTCTAATTTTATAAAAATGAGGTCTATATGGCAAAAGGTCCTATGTGGCAAATATTTAACATTAGCTCTTAAAGTACGCCTAACAAAATAATACGTATACAGTGTACACAATGAGACGACTTAACGCCTTTGAAATGTGGACCTATAGAAGAATTATGAGGGTTTCCTGGGTAGATAGAGTTACGAATAATGAAGTACTGAGAAAAATAGGTAAAGAGAAGGAAGTTGAACTTACAATTAAAGAAAGAAAGCTACAGTATCTCGGACATGTGATGCGGGGCGAGAAGTATGGCATCCTGCGACTCATAATGCAAGGAAAGATAGATGGCAGAAGAAGCATCGGAAGAAGACGAATTTCATGGCTCAAGAACCTGAGGGAATGGTTTGGATGCAGCTCAAAATAACTTTTTAGAGCTACTGCCTCAAAAATTAAAATAGCTATGATGATTGCCAACCTCCGTAGTGGAGATGGTACCTGAAGAAGAAGAACAAAAAAAAAATCCGACGGTCACTTATCATTAAAAATAATAGTCCGGGAGATAACATTACAAATAGAAAATGATAGTAAGCCAATTGATCTTAACACCCTGTATAATTAATAAACAATAATTATACAGGGTCATCAACAGAATCAACAAAAACATCATTAAATTTTCCATTTAACCCAAAGTTTCACAATTATTGCTTCACCCTGTATAATTATTATTTATACCATTGTATAGCATTTTTTATAGTCTTTTCAATGATGTATTACAAGTAGGGGTTTGCAATTTAAACTTTTTTGGTTATGGTGGGTGGGGCCTAAGGGGTTGATGGGGGGTGAGTTTCTCTTTAATGTCATTTTAATTCCCCATTACTATCCTAGAAACAATTTCAAGCATTTTTCGATATCAGCTTGTGTTCGTGAAGAACATTAAAACGAATAGTGTTTTTATAGTCCCAGTCCATGTCCCAATTCCATGTGTGTATTGCTAATATCGATCTCTAAATTACTAAAACTTCGATTTTAGATCACTTTTAAAAATTTCCTTACCAGGTAGCTAATTAGCAGTACTGTTTGATATCTGTAGGTACATGTATATACGAGTATGTATGATCATAAAGGTACATACCATTGTAATTATTTTAGTCATTTGTGTTTCCCTTTTTAGTTCAGATATTTTTCTTCTATATTTTCCTTACATTATTTCGTCACCAACCAGGTTATTTATCTTTTTTGTGATAATGTTTTTGTTTTATTTAGTAGTACTCTATGTTTATACAATAGTTTTATAACAATAGTTTGTAGACTAGTTTGGTTTCGGACTTAATTCATTAGCTATAAGTCGTAATAATAATAATGCCGTGAACATAAATCGATTTTTCAGTATAATTTGCAAAAATACTACCGTGTATATGTATGTCACGTACTTAAATTACTGTATATCACTGTAAAAAACCATAAAAATTATCTTTATGAGGGACATTTATTTTTGTATTTGTATTAATAGATTATGAATTGATTTGTAAAATGAAGTAAATAAAATGAATATAGTGACTGAACATGAAATATTTAGGCTGCACAATTCTGATAACTTTGAGAAAATTTTGAAATTTGAAACATTCTAACTATGTGTAATTTACTAATCCTTAAAATACTATGTCCTTCCAAAGTGTTATTGCATTGGCAAAAATGATTCTGCAGTATTCGCAATAAAAAAGTTGAGAAGGGAAATAAGTAGTTACGATTCCATTAAAGTCTTGTATTATTTGGAAAAATATGATTTATTAATAAACGTATTAGTTCTCCGTGCCGAGTTAGCCCATGGCTTGTTACATTATCTTTTTTTAATCTTTCCCGAGTTTTGCTTAATTTTTTTAATTTACAATTTTAAGTCATTTATATATTTGTCAAAATTATTTTTCAATTTGATTTTACGTTTACTTTTGAACTTGATTTTTCTATTTTCACCAGTTTATTTTTTTTTCGTCCAGTCTCTGGCATTGTTTGGGTATGTTCCAACCATACAAGTCTTTAGGCTTTTATGGCGAAAGTATTCGGTTCTCCTTATATATTCTCCAACTATATTATTTTTGTTCATTTTTACCGATACTAAACGCTATTGTTTGCCTCCAAAGATTTTTTAAAAACTTTTCTTTTCCACACTTAAACCATTTGTTGTACTTATTTATTTATTCTACATGCCTGGCTGTCATATTAAAGGATGGGTCCTCCTATTATGTTATATATTCCTCCTTAGCACTCTTAAATACATTTTCATCATCATCATCATCAACATCTATAGATCCATTGTCGGATGTAAGTCTCCGTTAAGTATTGTGTCATTTCTGTTCGTTGATTCTTGCATCCAGTGGATGTGCTGTAAGGTTGAAAAGATTCAACCGTTCTAATCTATAACAACATTCTACGAGTATAACCTAGCGAGAGATCAAAATTAAAACAATTTTTTGAAGTTGAAGATGTTTGAGCTAACCTTATACAATATTTTAGTGTTATGGAAAAACTTGACCAGAATCATTAAACGTGTATTATTTTTTTATTCGTTATTGAATTTTTCTTTATATAATTTGACTTATTCCTGCCACCACAAATTGTATAATCAAAAGAGATATTAAAATATTACTGTGATTTCTTGGACAATTAATTAAATATTGGCGTGTTCCGAAATAAATTTTACATTTATCTTACAGATAAGTAACCGCAACATAATTTGACGTGACAAGTCGGGCACATTTTATTTTAGAAATAAATGTCTATCCTTCAGATAACTATTTGTCCGATAGAACAATATTTATCTGGATGTGAAAAGACCGGTCCTTTCATGCAAGAAGTTTATTATTTTAAAAATTTAATTTTTAATTCTTTCAAAAATTTTGTTGATCCTAAAAAAAATTCTGCGAATTTGGTGATCGTTTTAAAATATAATACAAAACTCGAGCTTTCCCAACAAATAAATTGCCAAACTAGAATTACGCTGGTTTTATTTGTAGGTCGATTTCATAAGACGACTTTACGCAAAAAGTTCAGCGACTCTCCAAAAGTGACTTATTTGTTATGAATCTCAACCTTTTCTATATTAATATTGTCCAGAGTTATATCCTCAGTTATATCTAGAGATTCGTTGGCTAAATATTTAGTTTTGCCCAAGATTGCCCAAATTTCTGTGGAGTCAAATGCCTTCTTGTAATTCACCATAGTTATCTAAAGTGTTATATCGAACGATTTCCGAAGTGGAAATTGAAACGTCAATAAATGTATTTTAACCTTTAATTGTGGCTTATTCCCATTTAAATATTAATTAATTTAAAATGCCACAAGAAAATAGCTTCAGAACAATATCTATAGTTTGCAAACAAAACTTTTCTAAAGACTCTTATAGACTAAGATATAATGATTTACAGCCATATTTTTTTAATCTTATCTTCTTTCATATTTGGCCTTTCCTAGATATTCAAATCTTTCTACCTCTTTAAAATTGTATATTTTTCTTCTTCTTGTCATGATTAGCTAATTATCTAATTCGCTAATTATTATTGTCAGCTAATTTTCCTTGCATATACTACTTATCTGTCTATTCCATATATTTAGTGATTGCTTTATCATTTGTGTATACAGTTTTGTGTACTCTTTTCATTTTTTCTTTTTCTCCTGATCTTTGTATTACGGCATTTAATTCATGTTTGCTCAGAGATGCACTACAAGGAATGCTAGTAATAAACTAGTCGAGTCGCAAAAGCTTTCTTATAATCCATATTTACAGTAATTGTAAAATTGTATTGATAATCATTTTACCATGACGTATATTTTGGGTTCATAAGACTTGTTAATAGATTCTAGGTGGTTTAACATACTTTATAAAGACTTTCTGTTTACCACACTAAAACTAAACCGTTAAATTATTATTACTTTACATTAGAAATACAGAAGGTATTAATAAAATCATAAATAAACACAAAATTAAAGCTATCTGTAAAAAAAGCATACAGTTCCTTGTTGTTTTTCTTTTTTTTATAAGTTTGCCATACACAAAGATTAATTGAAATAGTGTCATTATCGCATTACTTTATGCTAGTACCATACCATAATTAAATTGATGGTTATCAAAGAGAAATTTATTATTACACGAAACTGACATAATTGCATTAGTAAAACAATGTAATATAAATTATATTTTTCAATTTTTCATCATAAAATGTAGAAAACACGAAAAGGTCACATAGCAAGAATATATTGAACATCAGGAATGCAGAAAATTGCGTAATAATTAATAAGCTTTTGTAAATAATACGACGAACACATCAAACATCACATAAACATTATTGTATGTAAGTGTAATTCTATATGTATTAAATGAAATATGAAATAAGTTACTTTCATAAAATGTACCACTAAATTCAATATAAAATTTTTGGTAACGATAGGTCTTAATTTCTTTACCAATTATGGGTGGCATTTACTACAGTAGTGAATAAAATTAGTTTTAATCAGTGGCGGCTGATGATAATATTGTCTACCAAGTCTACTTCTCATTAACTCAAATCTCAAATTTTTTATTATTTCATTTTGAGTCTACTCAAATTTTTTATTGGAGATGAATCATTTCATCAATTTTTAGTTGCAGTTAGAGAAATGTCTTCAACTAAAGTTTTTTAGATGATCAACATGGCATTTGCCCTTCATCTTTCCTTCAACGTTGAATCCAAACCATATGACAGTCCTCCTTTGCTATATTGTCTTCTTCGTAAGGATGTAGTGGCGTCATGTAATTTGTTTGACTATTTATGTTTAATTATCTCTCTCCTGTTATTTTGCTTCGGAGAATTAGTAACCAGTCATGTCCTTTATTTGGTCCGACCATCGTACTGGAGATCTTTCTCTGGATCTTTTACCCGCTACGTTACCTTCAACTATCATTCGCTCCATGCCTTCTCTTCTTCTTTTAGTTATATGTCCAAAATATATCAGTATATTTTGGTTGATAGTTGTGATGAGTCTAGATGAGTAATATGTGCGATAGGCGGTTCATGGTATGCGCAACATTCTACGATAGACCCACATTTCAAATGCCATTATACGCATTGAATCGGCTTCTTTATTGTCCATGTTTCTGAAGCATAGGTGGTTATAGGAAATATCAATGCACGAACAAGGCGTAATTTTGTGTTTTTTGTGATGTAAGTGTTCTTCCAAATTTTTGTGAGTTTGGCTGTTGCCGATTTTACCATTGCGATGCGTCGACGGATCTCGTCGTCGCATCCTCCACTGTTAGTAATAACGAAGCCTAAGTAATTAAATTGCCTGAACATTTTGTAACCTGCCGGGTTTCTTATCTCTGCTTGGTTGTTTCTGATTCTTTCGATGATCATCACTTTGGTTTTCTGCATATTTCTTTTTAAACCATACTCCGTACTCACAGTGCCTAGCATATTCATAATTTGTTCCAGTTATTCTTGTGATGACTCCAATATGACAGTGTCATCAGCAGAACGTAGGTTTTTGATTTTTCTTCCTCGTATCGTTGCTCCACCTTGCCATTCCTCAAAAACTTAACGCACAATAAATTTACTATATATATTGAACAGAATAGGGGATATTATACATCCCTGTCGAACTCCAGATTTTAATTTGAAGTTTTTTGAAACCACATTATTAACTCTTACATTAGCAGTATTATTTACATATAGTTTTTGTAATAAATAGATTAGATGTTCTGGCGTACCCATTTCTCTAAGTATATGCCACATTTTATCCTATTTTACGGTATCAAATGCCTTGAAATATTAAGAATATGTTCTCTTGTTCATCTACCTGGGACGAATCCGCATTGTTCTTGGGGAATTTGTGGTAAAAGAATTGATTTTAGTCTTTCATTGATGATGGTTAGAAGTACTTTGCTCGCCTGTGATATCAATGCTACTGTACGGTTATTACTGCAGTCTGTCGGTGAACCTTTTTTATATATGGGAATAAACGTGAGTTTATCCCAGTTATTTGGCCACTTTCCGGTATTCCAGATCTGATTGCAAATTGTTAGCATTACTTCCGTCCCCAATTCTCCCATTTCTTTCAGTGTGTTTCAGCTGTTATTCCATCTTCTTCTTCTGATTTAGGAAATGTGTATTATTTATGACAGTATTAAATTAAAAAATAATATATGGTTGAATGCTCGAATATATGAACTTTACAAATAAAAGGCAGATATCGAGCACAGTTTTTTATGACTGTCTCCTGTCTTCTGCCGTTGCCCACAATGTAGCATGAAAATAATTTTTAAACTGTTTGTCCTTTGTTAAGTTTTTGTGTAAATGTATTTAATTTATATAACATTCATTGACGTGCTGGATAGCCACCAATTTTGACGAAATGCCCCTGAAGATGCTCTGAGAGCGAAAGTACTTGGACAAGATTTAATAAAAAACCTTTTATTTTTAAAGCATTCAATTATATGTAAGTAAGCAACCGATTACATTTTCTTGTGTTAGGTAAATATATTTTATTGAAATAAAGTCATAAAATCAGATAATAAGGACAATTAATGAGATTAACAAGAACAACAAGACCAGAGTTATAATGCCAACAGGGGAAACAGAATGCATAGAACTAAAAGGAGGAATCCGCCAAGGAGACTCGCTCAGCCCATTGTTATTCAATATGGTGATGAATCAAATAATTCACGAAGTAAGAAAACGACACGGATACCACATGGGAGCGCATAAAATCACGATACTATGCTATGCCGATGATGCAGTACTAATTGCTGATAACAAAGATGACCTACAAAGGCAGCTCCACACCTTCGATGTCACAGCAAACAAACTTAATATGAGAATATCAGTAGAAAAAACTAAATGTATAGTGATCAGTAAAGAGCCGCGTAGATGCAAACTAGAAATAGACGGCAAAATTGTAGAACAAGTAATGAAATTCAATTACCTAGGAGTAGAGATCACTAGTGACAGGGATATAGGAACAGAGACCACAAGGCAAGCATCAAAAGCGGCAAGAGTAAGTGGTTGCCTCCGAGAAACCATATGGAGAAACAAATATCTGACCACGGAAAGCAAAATGAAAGTATACAAGACAACAGTAAGACCAATCCTAACGTATGCAGCGGAGACAAGGACCGATACAAGAAAGACGAAACAACAAATCAACAATATCGACATGAAAGTATTAAGATCAATAGCGGGCATATCATTAAGAGACAGACAAACCAACAGAAGTATACGCAAACAATGCAAAATTCAAAATATTAACAGGTGGATAAAAACAAGAAAAAAAACTGTAACGAACATGTAAAACGAATGGGACCAGATAGATTAGCGAACATCTGTAAAAACAACAAGCCGTATAGCAGAAGACCCGTTGGAAGGCCGCCAAAAAGGTGGAAAGATAATGTACAGTCAACAATGACTGAAACAGAATAAGAGGCAGACAAACAGGAGTAATCCTAGTCGTACGAAGAAGAAGAAGAAGAAGAAATAAAGTTAAATGCAGTTATAACAGAAACGTATGAATATGAAATAGCTAAATATAAAATACTAAATAATAAAAATAATAAAATGAATTGTTTGTAAATCATTTTTGTAGGGAGGGGGCGCCCCGTAGACCTCGCTAACCAGGCCCCACTGGTTTTAATCAATGAATAGATTTACCAATTTGTCTGTCCGTGTGATTTAACGAGAGTAAGTCATTGCTATTGTTATTCCAAATTTTCACACCGTTATCGGTCATGTTTTCATTTTCTAACTTTTTTTTATCCCTGGGGTAGTTCATCTCAACCGCAGTGAACTTACTTAAGCCGGCATCTCACACAACGTGGAAAGCCGCTCTTCGGTGGTTTACGTCGGCCAAATAAAAAAGAAAATAGATATTAGTGAAAAAAGAGAGACCACGGTTAGCACCTTATGTTAGTGTGAAATTAATAAATATTTACTTTTTTTTGAGAACTACGAGTACTTCGAGATCCAGGGTTAAGTTTAGTTTTGTCCACCAGTGTTGCCGGTAGAAATTTTAGTTAGTTAGATAATTTAAAAATGATAAAAATTACAACACAACTTCGTTAGACCAGTCCATCGTAAAATTACCACGACACTGACCGTATCTGTTCCTAGTCATGCCAGAAGGGTTAAAGGGGTAAGTACATGCTATAAATCAGCTTCCAACTCTATTTGCAGCGTGTGAATTTACCGACAAACGACGGAACTAGACGCGCTGGCCACAAATAAACAATTTTGTCCTATCCCAGGGATCATAAACCACAACTATTGAGAGTGAATAGTTGTAAGTGAAGAGAGTGAATAGAGTGAAGAGTTTGTCTTTTTATATTATATATTTTCTATTTCTCTTCGCCAATGAAGAACGCCGCTCCACTTTCTGTCAGATCGCGGCTTTACGATCAATTTCAGTTAGCAATAGATACACACCCTGAAACCCCTCAGTTAAGATATAATACCTACTGCTTCATATAATAATAAGCCAAGATGTGCATGTAATGAACAATTTAGTAAAAGTTATGCAAATACGCATTACGAAAATATTGTAGAATTTTTAAAATATTAGGAATTTTTTTATTTTTCGTAGCAAAAGATTTCAAAAAAATATTTTAGGGTATGTAGATTTTTGGCATGAAACAGACGATTGATGTTAGTTCACTTAAATATGCAGAATTATTTTTAATTATTATCTAAACTATAATTTTGTATACTAGTCAGAGATTTGACCTTTAAAAATCATACCAACAAGCTGAATTTTGCTGAGAATGTCAATTTTTGGACCTTAAAAAAGATACAAAAAAGTTTACTACTTTTATCACCTGGCTTCCCTCTAAAACGCCAACTCCTAGGAAGGGGTGGGGGGAACTAAAAAAATCGATTTACCAAGAATCTGTATACGCTGTGGAAAAAATATTTCAAATAAAAAATGAAAAATGTAGCTGAGAATATTTTGAACAAAAATGTTAATTAGCTCTTTTTGTGTAGAATATACCGTTCTCTCCAAAACAACACTTGGCGACAGACAATTTTCAATGTCAGTTACTCGCGCGAAATAAATATAATTTGTATCAACTGGACGGTAAAAATTCGATATCTTTTGATCAGAGTGTCCTATCGACAAAATTCAAAATGTCTTTTAAAGGTGAAGAATGTAGCTTTCGTATGCAATTGATGACATAAAATTTCGATTTTGAGTTTTGGCAATAAAAATGGGGCATTTAAATTATGCCTAAAAAACGCAGAATATAAACTTTTATATTACAAACTATCGCACGTCACGGGAAAGGCCTTCCGAAGACAATATGCGATGGAATTTGTAGCTGAAGTTGTGTAGTTTCGAAAAATACTTGCAGATTTCAATGTTTTTAGCGTTTTTATGCATATTTCAAATGCCTGACATTGGTTGCCAAAACTCAAAACCGAAGATTCATACTAAAATTTTTAAAGTTATCTGGAAATTCCATAGTGACCGGTTAATAAAAGTAATACATTTTATTATTGATCTCATGAGAATAATAAAAAATGGCAAAAATTGCGTAATGTTTATTTTATGTGTTAATGTGTATTTATTTAACACCATTATAAAAGTTGACTTCATTTGCAACAAAATACAAAAACTTTTTATAAAAGCTGTACTCTTCACCTTTCAAACGCATTTCAATTTGTGTCGATAGGACACTCTGATCCAAAGATATCAAATTTTTTCCGACGAGTTATTAAAACTTATTTCGCGGGCGTAACTGACATACAAAATCACCGGTCACCTGCTAATAAACATTATTGTTCAAAATTATCTGAGCTAATGTTTAATTTTAGACATTATTTCTTCGACGTATATATTCTTGGTAAACCCCCCTCTATGACGATGAGTTTTAGGGGGAAGCGGAGGGGTAGGAGTGGTAACTTTTTTGAATTTTTTCTGGGCTCTCAAAATTAACATTCTAAGCAAAATTCACCTTGTTTGTATGATTTTTAAGGGCCCAGTGGCATTTTCGTCTCTGATGACTGGGGTATTGCTAGAGATATAAATTGTTATAATAAATAAGCTTCTATCCAGAAAGTACCATGATTTTGTAAAGAAAATTCTAGGATAAAAGATAAGCTTTGACCAAACTTAAAAAAATAGAAAAAAATCATAGTTTTTAATTCAATATACTTCATTTGTGCTATAAAGATTGTCCTTTAAAATTAATTATTTTACGAAATCCAACGAATTCTTCTCAAATAACGTCTTCAGAAGAATGCACGTCGCTACATAAAACGTCAAATATTAAAGCATGTATTTTACAATTTGAGGTTTATTCCCAAGAAGATGTTAAAACATTCTGTAACTAACAATGTACAGACTAGAGCTTGATATAGATACATCTAAAAATATTATACGAATAGAATCGGGATTTGTGTGAGATTTAAAATGTAAATAAGATACCTACTATTATGTACAAAAGAATCTTATGCGTAAAATTCTAAAGAGGCTTTATTTTTCTAAGAAAATTCTTTCAAATGATTTAGAATATTTCGTTTATAATAAAATATCCAAAGGGGAACCACCAGAATCTATATTTCATATTATTTCCCTGGAATGTCAAATGTATTTTAATATTTTTATGACTATTTATAGATCCTGTAGTTTCACGTATAAATATATATAAAAACTCATAAGTGCAGCAAATGCATTTTTGATTGCCGGCAATCAAATACAGATCAATCTGTAAAAGTTTGTACCGTGGCGTATTTATAGTGTCATAATTATATATATTAAAAATGTCAATAATTACACAACTTAAAAGAGTCGTATAGTTTGAAGGATTAGCTTAATTTAAAATTCAAATACCTAACAATCAGAAGATGGATTATGAAAAATAAAAACCTAAATTGTTCACAATGTAAAAGCCGCAAGATTCGATAAAACTTTTAATGGCCGGCATACCCTTTTAACAGCGCCAAGAAAACATAACAATACATGGAGAACAAATTAAATAAGTTGAAAAATATAAATATCTGGGTACAATAATTAACGAAAATAATGGGTACACAGAAGAGAGGCAAGAAATTCTTTCAACAAACTGAAAAAAGTACTCTGCAGCAGGGACATTTCAATTTCTTTAAAGATAAGACTTCTGAGATGCTACGTGTTCTCCGTATTATTTTATGGGTTAGAGGCTTGGACTTTAAAGAAAGATGTTTCGGACAGATTGGAAGCCTTCCAGTTATGGGCCTACAGAAGGATATTAAGAATAAGTTGGGTGGATAGAGTCACGAATGTCGAGGTGTTGAGAAGAATGGGAAAAGATAAAGAGGTTTTAAATACAATTAAAGTCAGAAAATTGCAATATCTGGGACATGTCATGAGCGGCGAGCGGCGTTATAACTTGTTGCAATTAATAATGCAAGGAAGAATACAGGGTAGAAGGAGTCGCGGAAGAAGACGCATCTCTTGGTTAAATAATTTGAGAGCTTGGTTTAACTGCACTTCTGCTGACCTCTTTAGAGCAGCGGCGTCGAAAGTGCGAATTGCCATGATGGTTGTCAACCTTCTTAGAGGAGATGGCACGTGAAGAAGAAGAAGAAGATACCCTTTTAAATTCAGACAGCTTTATTGGAAAAACATATAAACCATTGGCTCCTATAAGTCTATAGGAGAATCTGAACCATTCAAAACAAAGCTTAACAAGCGTATTAAAGGAATGTTAAAATTTAATGATCATCAATGATAATAATAAGGACCAAAGTGGCCTTTAAAATTATAGACGAATGTAAAAAAGGAGACTAATATAAAAGAATTCGTGTTGTAACAGTAATAGTTGTCTGATATTACCTACAGGAGCTTTAATTAGTCCATATAAGTATATTGGCAGGGATGTATCAGTTCAGCTGTTCATACTTTTTCTGAGCAGTACATAATATATGTAGTTTCTCAATTTTTTCATGAATTACAAAGAATTTTGAGATATCGCTATAGATAAGCTGTATGATTTATATTGTACGGATGTGTCTCCCAGACCATAATCTATTCTCTTCTTAGTATGAATATTAAGCGACATTTCTGTATATCACTGGGCAATGGGCATATCGTTGTTCATGTCTTTATCAAACTCTGGTGATCTCAAATTAGAATTAAACCTTAGTACAGAACTGATTAGTGAATAGTCTACGGGAGATTTTTCCACACAAACTCTAATCTTACCTGTATATTATTATCATACAAATTTAAAATCGATTGTTGTTTAAATGGTTGTGTTACAATACTGGAGTCTGTACAATAATTTTGTTCGGTTTTTTGCTAAACTAAATACAGTACCAATATAGCACACGCTACCACCAAGCACCAAATCTATGAAATACA
The DNA here is from genome assembly GCF_040954645.1 of Diabrotica undecimpunctata. Lineage (NCBI taxonomy): Eukaryota > Metazoa > Arthropoda > Insecta > Coleoptera > Chrysomelidae > Diabrotica > Diabrotica undecimpunctata. The sequence continues at coordinate 51,569,887 of NC_092808.1, forward strand.
TGAACAATAGTGCCAATACACATGTATATTCAACAAACTATATTCTATATTAATTTGACCAAGTTGAAAATTATATAGGTACCATATATGTGAAATTCTTAACTCGTAGGTACGTATAATCGATATTAAAGAGTAATGGAGTAAATAACTAGATGTAAATGCATGCAGTAGCATTAGGGTTTAATGGATAAAATGAAAGGAAGCAATGGAAAATATTGAACCTTAACAACAATTAGTAATTACTATTTTATTGTGAATAAGCCACAATTGAAGGTTAAAATAAGTTTATTGACGTCAAAAAACTTATTTTAACCTTCAATTGTGACATATTCCAATTAAAATAGTAATTTCTTTAAAATGCCACAAGACAATACCTTCAGAACAATAATTAGCAATTATATATTATTAGTATAGTAAGTGATGAAATAACTGGAAAACTGGGATGTCCAATACAACCACAAACCATAGAAGAATGAGTGACAAATAGTAAATAAAAGTGTATTGTAATAGTGACTGGGTATATGGCAAAACGACTAGTATTGGTGAAAATAGATTATATGTTACTAAAATGTTGGAAGATTAGGGTACGTTCGTAACTTTATAACACTATGTGGTAGGTTATAGTTGTAATGATTGATTAAATATTATTTAATTAATTCAAGTGGTTATACTTATTCCAGGTGATACACTGATGATGGACTTTTTAGTCCGAAAACGTTCTGTGATGTAGCCCTAAAGGGTTTTTAATTATATACCTTTAATAAACCATTTTAAATAAAACTTTTGTGATTGATGGTATACAGTCAACTATAGAAATTTCTTTTTCTTTGTGAATGATAAAAAATTAAATATATCTAGTAAAATAATAAAAAAATACAAGTAAGTTTCTAGTTACAGCTTGTTACCGTTTTCAAAATATACGTTTTTGAAAAATGAAATAAACTATCTTTTGTGTTGAAAACAAAACTTCCTTTTAAAAAATTTTTTTTCTTAAGACGACTTTAATAAAGGATTTTCAACTTTAGCTAAAAAGCCTGATTACATAGTTTGAAAACCATTTCCAAGCTGAAATACGTAACTTCAAGTATTTCCAATTGTTCTTTTGTGATAATTTCCTAAATATATTAACAAAATAGTCAAAAATTTATGACGATTACCAGTATTTGTGGCCAAAATATTTAAAGAAAAAATAGTTCCAATCTACTTACAAAAATAATAATCATAATGTTCACAATGTTTCTTTGAGAATCACACCAAAAACTTTATATAAGATACATAAAATCTTCACTTCACGTACTGTTTACAAAACACTGGGTTGTAATATAGTTTATTTTGTCTAGTGTGGACAATGGTCAACTAAGTAACGGAGGTAACGGAGGTCATAACACAGGCGAAGTACGGAAAACTTAAACGTACAACTAAGGAGGCAGTCTGTCTGTGACGTTTTAATATAGTAATAGCTCCCAAAAGGGCTCCCCGAAGGGAGCAATTACGGAAAAATATGTATTAGTAAGCGAATTAAAGAGAGATCCACACAAATTATAGGAAGTGATATTAACAAGAAGAAATAAAACACTTTAGAATAAGTAAATGATACTCTCAAAAAACAACTACAATGGAGGTATTAAAGAACTGTAATTCCTCCTAATACCTGCAATTAGAAAGATTTAATTACTAAAAAAATGCAATTCGACAGCTCAAACGAACCACAACAATAAGTGAAAGAGTCCAACAAGGTAATATATTATACTGAAAACACCAAAGATTATTAAAAGATAGGAATGTTGGTATGAAAACCAAAATCTTTTTATATATAGCGAAGATCAGATCTGTCGTTACTTATGAAGAAGAAATAATAACCGAGATAAAGATAAATTACGAATTTTTAGAGAAACAGAAAAGATATTATTCTCTACATCAAAGTACAAAGCTAATATAATCACATCATTTCTAAAAAAACGAGATGTTGAACTAATAAAATGAATATTATAACGGAAACCAACAAGAGCTGTTTGAGACCTCGAGTAAAAACCAAATTGTGGATGGAAAGACCAAGATAAAGAAAAAGATTTTGTTCGTTTTCCAGGTGTTCATCCGTTGGTTGCTTATTTTCCGTAAATTAGGATATATTTGCATACGTTTCCTCAATATCACATTTGGCATTTTTCATGATAGGTTTTTTAAAGGTGGGATTAAAAATCAATCTAGCTTGCATGAATCCTACCTTGAAAAAAGAAGCCTAAGAAAATGGTAAATGTGATTATAACAAAACGTATGCAAACACCTCCTAATCTTACGATTCATTCACATCTCCCACTCTACAGGAACTAAACAGCCTACGGATAAAAACCTGGAAAATCAACAAAACAGGAAATATACTTTTTTTAACTCCTGGGTTTGTCGGTCTGTTATAAATAAAAGACTTATAATTATTGCTTAACCGTTTCGAATATTTGCTATTTTCAATAAGCACTTTAAACATTATATTACACAATTATATTTTTTACAAGTGGTAGCTGACCATAGATACATCTTGCAGGTTGCAGGTATTTTAAAATACGAGTGTTTCAGGGTCGTATTTTATACATCTGCCACGGTCCATTTAAAACTCTCCCTACCATTCTATTTATTAAAGTGTGATACATATGAAAAGATCATATTTATTAAAGAAGAATCATATCAGAAAAGGTTAATATCATATTTTGCCAACACTTTCGACATTTTTTGTTCAGAGAATCCATTGTTGTATTGTAGGGATATATATATATATATATATATATATATATATATATATATATATATATATATATATATATATATATATATATATATATATATATCTATATATGAAAATTACTAAGTTCTCGGGAAGAACCGCGTTGAGAATTGAAAACTCGACGTTTCAGCACCCATTTTGGAGCCATTATCAAGAGTGATACGGTTCCGTTTGAGTTCGGGTCTCTACCTGCCTACTTCCCTCACTCGTGATGTACCAGTATCTTGTTCTGTATAAATACAAGAACTGTCTCTCGGCACTGAGGTCTCAATTTGCCTACTCCTCAGTATCGAGTGACACTGAGGACACTGTGTCGAGTGACACTGAGAAGTTTTATTTAGTGACATTCCTATTATTATTACTAGGTATGGTTTGTGTCTGTTTTGGATTGGTATTGGAATTAGATTGATTTCTGATAATGCAACTTCTTTTTTGAATTAGATGAATATAAAATTCTGGTGGATAATAATTTTTTTTTTGTATGATATCCTTAACTTGTTTCCGATTTTCGGAATGGTATTGTGGGCTAGATAGCCTAATTGCTCTGTTAGTTAAACTGAATACAACACTTCTTTTATGGGTTATAGGTGCTTTGATATTAAAATTTAAATATTTTCCGGACAAAACATATTTATAAACCAGTTAGTTGTTATCAGTCGGTTATTGTTGTTATATACTCTAAACTTAAATCAAGAAAAGTAATTTTGTTATTTTTCATAAGTAAATTAAATGTTATTATGGAAATTTTTGAACATTTAAAGAATATAATCGATTTCATTATCTGGAATTCAGAGTAAGTAGTCATCAGCATATCGTTTGTAGAAATGTATGTTGTACATTAATTTAGAGATGACTGTTTTTTCTAATTTTTCCATTACTAAGTTTGCTATTGGTGCTAAGATAGGCGAAACCATGGCCACCCTAGAAATCTGAGAATAGTATTCATTTTTTGTGTTGAAAAAACGTAAAGCTAAGGCAGAATTTTATAAAATAAATTGTAAAGACTGCAATTCAACATATATTGGGCAAACACACGCTTATCTGCATTGATGGTGGTTGTACACACACACATACTGTACAAACCAAGGAATATAACACAACAGCTTTAGCCAAGCAGTCTTTGGAAAATAGCTTTTCTGATTCTTGATATTAAAAAGGTACAGATTATGGAAAAAGAACAAAACTACAACAAAAGATGCATATTGGAGATGTATCACATAAAAAAGATCTAAATTCTATCAATAATAAGACTGACATCAAAGATCATTCAAATATGTATCCCAATTTAATAAAATAAGTTGTTTTTTAAATGCACTATAGCAGATGTGTAAAATACTACCTTGTACCACTCATTTTAAAGTAACTGCCAGATATACCACTTTTTCATTCCATCTTAAACTTTTAAAGAGTGGAGACGTAAAAAATATAATTGTGTAATGTAATGTTTATAAAATAAAGTGCTTATCGAAAATGGAAAACAGGCGAAACGTTTAATCAATAATTAAGTGTTTTTATTTATAATAGACCGACATATCCAGAAAAAGTTTTTAGTTAAAACTTCGCGGTCAGGAATTAACATTATATATATATATATATATATATATATATATATATATATATATATATATATATATATATATATATATATAACAAACATGGATCAGTTAAAACACACCATTAAAAGATGTCACAAACGAAGTTTTACTATCATTAACTAAATTTTAAAATGTATTTTGTTCATTATTTTATATGTTATATTTTATATGTGGGTTATTAATGTTGAGTGTCATAGCTTTATATAAATAATCTCAACGACTAGTAAGTTGCACTGACAATTTGTGATATATTGTAAATATTTAAACATTCTTCTAATTACAGTGTCTTGAAGAAGGAATAAAACAATTCCGAAAGCTAGACCAAAAGTCACTGTAACATTCCGGCCAAACTTTCTGACTGCAGCCCTAATAGACTGTGTTGTTTGTTTATATCGACAGATCCAGTATTTCTTATAATATATATATATATATATATATATATATATATATATATATATATATATATATATATTTAAGAGAAACTAGAATCCAAGATGTGGTGAAATGGATACGAGTAGACCCAGGAAGAAACGCAAAATGGGAAAAAAGACATAGACGCAATACAGAAAGACCACTAGGAAGATCCCAGAATATGTGGTATGCAGATGGACATCAACATCACACGAGCTGGAATGATGGAATAAACACGAACTTGTCCTAAAGGAAGAAGAATATATGTATATATACATTCTCTTATATTTAATATTCAATTCATTATAGTGTATTTCATAATTTCGTAATATTTAGTCTAATATTCAATATTAAATTAGTATAATGAGTTCTTAATTACGTGCACCACAATTTTAAAAAATTCAATTTCATTTCAACTTTATTAAAATTTTTCAAGATTAAAAATAAAGAGTGTCCATTAAAACAAAAATAAACAAAAATACTAATAATGCCGCCAAAATTTCATTTTATAAAAGAAAGTATCAATTAATCTCTTAGTTTTTTTCGAATATACCCTTACCTTTAGGACAAAAAACTGATTGCACTCAAACACGAAAAGGTCACAACAACAGGTGAACGATCACTTGTTTCGAATGTCCGGCCGGCTTAAGATGAGTTGTAAAAATATCGAACTCCAAAGTGTGTTGATACTTGTAATCGAACTGACCAAATGTATACTCCCCACTTTTCTTTTTCAAGTTAGCGCGCGTTCCCCGCGAAATCACCGCTGAAGTACAAAAAAACTAATCGCTCAATGATACAGTCAAATTATTCTGATGCGAGCGTTACTTGGGAAATTTCGGTAGGTAGTTGTAAGAATTGATGTTTATGATGCAAGAGGTAGTATTTTAATAATAATGCAAAAAAGCGATAAACAATTAAGTATTAAAACTTTGTAATAATAAACCAGTACGTGCATACAAGGAATGTGATAACCAAGAGCAAGTCATCTGGAGAATTTATAACCAAAATGGGAGGACGACAATGGGAAGTGATATGTCCCTTACTTTTCAATATACTACTGGAAAAATTTGCCTAACAATGGGATTTTATTTCTGTTATTAGCATAAATACTTGTGGAATTGTAAGAAATATTATTTCTTAATATATTTAAATATATCCTAGTAAAAAATGATTATCGATTCTGGATTAGAAACATAAATTATAAACAAATAAACAGGGATATTCATACAATTAAAAAAAATACAATATTTAACATTTACAATATACGATTCTAACGGAATAACAATATCATATATAAAAGACTAATCAGAACAACAAAAGGAATGAAATAAAATCAGCATCAACATCATTTATAAAAAAAAATCAGCATGTTAAGATCTATTTTATCCAAAAATTCTCCCAATTATGGTGAAATTTAAAGACCACTAAATGTTATAATACAGGAGCTTGAATCGTACATTCAAAATATAAAATTTGGCAGATCTGATATATGTAAACATTGACAAATTTATTGCAATTTGACAATAGAACTTAAAGGACTTATTTTTAAGATAGGAATTTTTGAATTTTTCATTACAAAATTTATACGACAACCGTAATATTGCGTTATTTGACTGGGCTATAAGTGTCGCGCAACATTGGAAGAAGGTGGTCCACAAAGAGTTGTACGTAACTGGATGTAACACTTTAATGTTGTGATGTATGAACAGTAGCGTTGTACTCATTAGTAAACGATTGTTGTTTAAAGCGGCGGAACTTTTAATTTAGTTGTGGAAGTATGCAGTAAATTGAGATGCCAGTAAATTAGGGAAGGTTTCAATTGACAACTACTGCTTAATTATTCTGTGTTTATTGGTAGACGCTACAGCAATTGTTACTATATAAAATTATTTACGGATTTAATTAATTTATTGAATACCAATTTTAACAAGCCTCAAACAACAAGGGAAACATTTTATGACGAATTAGAACAAGTAGTGGATCAAGACAGAGGGACGATGATAATACTTGAGGATTTTAACGCTCGAATTGGCAACCAAGTAATACACGGAATAAGGCAAAACGATAACGAGAATGTTAAAAACGAAAATGAAGAACTGATCATAAACTTCTGCACTAATAAAGAACTTAAAATAAGCAACACTACAAGAGAGATCAACACAGGGTAATAAGTTAGATGCCTATGGTTGGAGACAAAGTGCCACTGGTTTTTGAACCAATTTATACTCTAGATAATTTAATTCTCAAAGAGACATTAAAGCACATTACATGCAAATGCACCACAGGTTGCAAAACTACTAGTTGTGGGTGCAGAAAACGTGGTTTGAATTGTACGAACTTGTGCATAACTTATGTGCAGTGATTCTGAAAATGTATATTTAGAGACTGATTTAATAAGTGAAGACAAACAACCTGTAACAAAAAGGTTCAGAGCTGACAGTAAAGTTTAATGAATTAACCAAATTTTAACTTTTAAACCAATGTATGTAAAGAAAACAAAAAAAGTAAAGTTCAATAAACATTTCAAAATTTAATAAGACAGGTGATGAAAAAATCGACTTATTTTATCAAAGCAGTAACGCAGATTAGATTAATATTGTATATCATATCTGTACGAAAAATAGAATAAAAATATTATTACATTATAAAATTGCGTTTAAAAAAACGCAAGGTAAAAATACGAGTAAATTTTCATATATTCGTCATGTAGTAACCCCCACCTATGTCTTAAAAGCTTCAGATATCTGCGAAACATTTTTGACCTTTTTTTTTAACCAGACTGGGCTATATTAGTAACATCAAAACTGAGTAAAGATGTGACCAATTTCGTACCAGTCTCGGATAGAATAATATTACTCCAAATAAATACTCAACCATTTAAAACTAACATACTTCAAATCTATTTGCACTCCTCTTTAATCGGAAGATATTCTAGTCTATTTGTTAGACTTGTGTTCATCAATTTTCTCTACTGCACATCTCCATTACCTATTTATAAAGCTCTTGACATAAAGACCTGTGGTATGCGGTAATCGGAATTTGGAAAAAACGGTTGTTTCGATGATAACCCAAATTTAAGAAGTAAACTATTTTTAACTTGTGAATTGATATGTGTTAACTTTGTTGTTAAATATATTAAGCTTTGTCAAATCAATTTGATAAATGATGCAAATTTTTATTTATGTACCTACCGAGATATAATAACACTAACATTCAACTTTAATACACTATAATTTTTAATACCATATTATGTTTTTAGGTGATAAAATCTGTATTTCCGGCGTGATCATGTGGTGCATATATACCACAAAACCGGTAGCCTGGTAATTATTTAGAAAATGTAAAACGCAGAGCCAAAAGAAACAAGAAAATGTAGAAAAGTAAACAAAATAGGACAATAATAAATTTAATACATGTACCAGAAGCTCTAGATTTTATGATAAAAAGATTAAATTAAACTATTTTATTAACCAAGGTAAAAGAGATAAAAGAGACTGCTTGATTTCCACACAAAAATTCATCATAAAATGTGTATCAGAGACCATTCCGTTTAAAAACGGCGTTATTTCAAATAACTAAACTATCACTAAAATAAGTTCTTATCCAAATTATGTTACAAAAACATTGTGAAAAATAATTTATAGTTCGATCTTTTGATCAAACTATATCTGATCTGTTTGATCTATAAAAAAAATAGAAACGGAGAGTTAAAAAACGGAGAGGAAAAATAGAAGTTGCATATTTTTTATCTTGATTTTCTTGTTAAAAATTTCGATAAGTGATAAAATTACTAATTTACAATGAGTAGAGGCTAATAACACGCGTTAGATTTAAAATGTTTAATTTCAATGACAAAATGTTGAAGAAAAAAATTAAGGGAATAAGTTGTTTTTGAGAAGGCATCACTGCTGACCATTTGCTAATGATTAGAGATTAGAATGCACGAATAGGTAACGGTAAGAAGACGGGAATGGTACAATACATGAAACTATGGAGAAAATGAGAAAAGTAAAAGTAGAGAGGTAATACTTAAATTTTGTTGCACTAATGATTGGTTAGTTGATAACTCTTTCTGGGTGTAAGCTTTAGAATCTAGATATACTTTTTAGTATAAAGTATGTTAGAAGATTCAGAATTAGATAGAAGTCATCAAAACAAAATACCACGGGTGTTGAAATAAGACAAAGTAAAGGTTACAAAGTAGGATATAAAAAGTACTAGAACGAACAAAACTTTATGAAACGATGTGCTCACTTTAGAGCTATTCTAAAAGTCGAAATCGATTCTATAAGGGTACATTTTTAAGGCATATTAAAAAAACTATAACATTTTATTAAATTTGTTATTAAAAAACAGTTTGAAAAAGGACTGGTTTTTGACTTATAAACAATTATAATAACTTTCAACATTTTTTATGTCACACGCTTGTTAGTAGTCTAAATGAACAGCTGGCGAAAAAGCACACTTTTCAAATAAAACAAAACCTTCCATGACCAGTAGCAAACAAGATAGTAATTGAGTATTGAACAAAACATTATAACTAAAAATCTAAATTTTATTATCCATTTTATAAATCCTATAAGAGAACATATTTTTAATATTCGTCAAATTATCGAAAAATCATGAGAGTTTAACATAGAAACATATGCTTTGTTGACTATTCCAAGGCCTTCGACACCGTAAAATGTGATAAAATGTAGCATATACTAAGAGAGAAATGGGTACACCAGAACATCTAATCTATTTATTATAAAAACTATATGTAAATAATATTGCTAATGTAAGAGTTAATGATGTGGTTTTGAAAAACTTCAAATTACAATCTGGAGTTCGACAGGGATACTTTATGTCCCCTATTATATTCAATATATATATAGTGAACATATTATGCGACAAGTTTTTGAGGAATGGCAAGGTGGAGCAACGATAGGAGGAAGAAAAATCAAAAACCTAGGTTATGCTGATGACGCCGTTATATTGGCGTCATCACCAGAAGAACTGAAACAAATTATGAATAGGCTAGGCATGGTGAGTACGAAATATGGTTTGAAAATAAATATGTAGAAAACCAAAGTGATGATCATCGATAGAAGCAGGAACAACCAAGCCGAGATAAGAAAGTGGTCAGGCAATTTAATTACTTAGGCTCCGTTATTACTAACAATGGAAAATGCGAAGACGAGATCCGTCGACGAATCACAATGGCCAGATCGACAACAGCCAAACTCACAAAAATTTGAAAGAACACTGACATCACAAAACTCACAAAATTACGCCTTGTTCGAGCATTGATATTTCCTATCGCCACCTATGCTTCCAAAACTTGGACAATAAAAAAAGCCGATTCAAAGCGTATAATGGCATTTAAAATTTGGGTCTACCGTAGAATATTACGCATACCATGCCAAGTGTCAAGACTGATTTAAATATTTTATTTTTATTGTTGTAGTTGTTTTTAAAAACATTCGTTTTGGGGCGGTGAATGTTACCCTTAGACTCCGAGCTGGACCAAACCACAGACAAAAGGTAAGTGAATCTCATATAGAATTGACAATAAGTTATTAAATCTGCCAATTATTATTTGAAGTACAACATTTTATTTTACATATCTATTTACAAATATTTGCTATTTTCGCTACTTTTATTTACAGTCAAAGTATTGCATTTTTTTCACCATTATTATTCTAATATCACTTAACCAGCGACCTCTTAAGTTTTATACAAAACACCATGGACCGCCCATCGCACAAATAACTCAACTCTATCACAACTTAACATAAAAACTAAACTCATCACAACTATCAAACAAAATATAATGAGATATTTTGGACATGTAAATAGAAGAAGAGAAGGCATGGAGAAAATGATAGTTGAAGGTAACGCAGCAGGTAAAAGATCCAGAGGAAGATCTCCAGTACGATGGTCGGACCAAATAAAGTACATGACTGATTACTCATTGTCCGAAGCAAAACAACAGGCAAAGGAGAGAGATCGTTGGACAGAAATAGTCAAATAAATTACATGACGCCACTACATCCATACGAAGGAGAAAACATAGAGAAGGTGAGAACTGTCACCTCCACTTTTAACTGTGTTATTGTGTGTATTGAAAGTGTGATTTTTCACCAGATTTGCATTAAGTCTACTTACAACCCTATGACATAAAAAAATATCAGAGTTATTATAAACGCTTAGAAGCTATTAAGTCAGCCCTTTTTCAAACTGTTTTTTAATAACAAATTTAAAACAATGTTAAAGTTTTAAAGTAAGCCTTAAAGAATCGATTGCGGTTTATAAAACACCTCTATAGTGACTGTTTGTTTAAGCACAGTTGTTTAAATAATTGCTCTCCGGAAAAAACAAATTGAATAACTCAAAACTATTTGGTAGATCTGTTAAAACAACGATGTCTGGATATGAATCAGGACATATATGCTTGCTTCATAGATTTTAAAAAAGCTTTTGACAGAGTTCAACATGAAAAGCTTTTAAGTATTCTTAAGACCAAAAATATAGATATTAGAGATCTACAAATTATATCGAATCTGTATCAAAATCAGAAAGCAAGAATAAGAGTCGAAGGAGAACTGACAGAGGAAGTAAGTATACTTAGTGGAGTTCGACAAGGGTGCATACTTTCACCACTCTTATTCAACGTCTACAGTAAAGTGATATTTTAAGAAGCTTTATTGGATATTGTGGAAGGTATTTTGGTCAACGAAAACAGCATTAATAATATTAGATATGCGGACGATACTGTCATATTTGCAAGTGACATGGAAGATCTACAGTACATAATACAACATGTATACAATGCATGTGAAAGGTACGGACTGCAAATGAATCTCAAGAAAACGAAATCAATGATATTCTCAAAAAAAAAAAAACACAAAATGTAGATAACCTGATCATCAATAATATAACGATCGAAAGAGTAACAACATATAAATATTTAGGAACGTGGCTAACCGAAGATGGAGATCAAACAAAAGAAATCAGATCTGGAATAGAAATGGCAAGAAACACGTTCATAAAATTGAAGAACTTACTTTGCAACCGTAACCTTAATCTAGAGATCCGTACAAGAATGCTACGTTGTTACGTTTTTTCTACTTTACTATACGGCATGGAAGCGTGGACAATAAAACAGTCTGAAATCAAAAAATTAAACTCCTTTGAGATGTGGTGCTACAGGAGAATCCACAGAATATTGTGGACTGAAAAAGTAACTAATATAGAAGTGTTACAAAGAATGAAGAAAGAATATGAAGTCATAAAAACTGTTAAAATTAGAAAGATTCAATATCTGGGTCATATAATGAGGGGCGAGAAGTACGTATTACTTAGGTTAATTATGCAAGGAAAGATACAAGAAAAGAGAAACCCAGGACGACGCAAAATATCCTGGCTAAGAAATTTGAGGGAGTGGTTCGGTTGCAGCTCATTAGAATTATTCAGAAGCGCGGCCAATAAAATTAAAATAGCGATAATGATTTCCAACCTTCGATAGGAGAAGGAACCCGAAGAAGAAGATCTGTTGGAAATTAAGCACACTTTAATAACTCACTTAAATGCCACAATTATATGTCATTATGCAAAAAACAAAGTTATTAACATTTATAAATTACTAAAAAATAAGTGTTTTTTATAATTATCTCGGTCAATTATTTATATATTTTATTTTGAAAACTCTCAAAATAAATACATTTTTATGATCTACACCTTTCGTTTAAAACATTTTTCTCTAGAATATGTAATAAACTTTTTATGGGCAAAAAACTATGTTTTTCACTTTTTAAGATTGTTTGAAAAAAAAACAAAACAACATCAGCTTTACGTCTTCACGGATTTTTGATCAGCTACCCCTCATATATTTTTTAAAACCTTCAAATATCTGTATAAGATTTTTTCAGCTTTTTTTCTTTATTGACTCTAATATGGCTGAATAATCTGACTATGAATTGTTGAAATCTATCCTTGAAATTTTTTTATATATGGGAATAAATGTGAGCTTACCGCAAGTGTTTGGCCACTTTTCGGTATTCCTGATTTCATTAGAAATTCTAAATATTACATCAATGGTTACCTCTTCCATTTCTTTGGATGCCTCAGCTGTTATTCCATCGTTCCCTTCTGTTATTTTAAAATTTTAGCTTGTTTATGGCCTCATCAATTTCTGATTTCAGTATTTGTCGTTCTTATTCATAACTTCTTTTCTCTGTCTTAATGTCTGGGTTGTTGTTAGAGAATAGTATTTCGCAATAATGTTTTCACACCGCTGCAATACCTTCTGGGTTTGTTATGGTATTTCCACTATTATCTTTGATGATCTGTGTCTGCAGTATAAATTCTCTCGCTAGATATACGACTTTTGAGAGAAAAGTTCTCTGGATTCTTGGTGGTCAGCATTTTAATATAATTATTTTTGTCCCTTCTGCCTAAGTGTTTTATAATTTTATTTATGGTGTCTTTCTCTATTTCTTTTTGTATTGAATTTATTGCGCCGAAAAAGTTTTCGTCTTTCTTCTACAAGATTGAGAATCTCCTCAGTCACCCAATGTTTTTGTATGTATTTTTTCTTTAGGGATTGTGTTGTTGATGATCAGTGCTCCACTTCTTTGTATATTTCCATATTTTGTCATGGTCTTCGGTAGTCACTGGTAGGTCAGGTTTTGATAATGCTTTCTTAAAATTTCTTTGTGTTGTGGAACCAATTTTTGTCTTTTATTTGCAACTATCTTACTGTATAGCTTAATGCGAAATTCTGCTGGTAACATTTTGGATCGGAACCACAATCTGCAGTTGGTTTTGTCTTTACATTGATTACTGAGCTCCTCCATCGTTTACTGCAAACATGGGCAAAGTACGGCTCGTAGGCCAAGTGCGGCCCTTTGGGCTATTCAATAAGACCCTCGACATAGTTTTAGTAACTTCAAAAATTACACGCATAGGACTGTATTTTAAATGTTTTCCTCGGTTGCCTCATAGACCTCTGCGTTCCCCCACCACCACAGTCCTCTTACTCCGCACCCCATGGTGGCAGACAATGTTAAGTATAATGCGTCTTTTGCTCGGAGGTCGATAAGTTCGGAACGTATCGGACGCTTCTATTGTAGTTTTGACTTTTCTTAAAATCAGTCAAGTGGGCATGACGTCTATCTTGGCGGCTATGTGCATATAAATACATTTCTGTAAAAACTGTTCCTATAGTATTGCTTTTTTTGTAATGTTTTGTAACATTTTTATAGTTAAAATGGCAACTAAAACCGTAAACTTGATTCAGAATGTCGTGTTTTTAAAGATGAGTGAACTTGTAAATACTTTTTCACGCCTATTTGCCTGTGTGCCTAATTTGCAATGAAACTGTAGTCGTATTTAAGGAATTTAGCCTCTTCCGATACTTTATGACAAAACATAACAATGCTCAAGAAGCTCTAATCATCTACTAAAAGCAGGAGCTCTACTTAAAAAACTGTCAATTCAGCAAAATATTTTTAAAAAACAAAGTTGTTCTCCAAAGCAAATTTCACGTGCCAGTTACTTTGCATTTAATATTGCAAAAAGTAACAAAGCATTGTCTGATGGTTAATTTGTAGAGACTTGTATGCTGCAAGTATGTGAAGTATTGTGTCCTGACAAAAAGAAAGACGTTGAGACAGTAAGTTTGTTCCGAAAAACAGTTACTTCTAGGATAGAAGTAATCCATAGGCAGCTTGTCTCACAACTGGAGTCAAAGATAAGAGAGTTTAAATTCTGTTCTTTTGCGTTAGATGAAACTACTAACACGGCCCAATTATTTATATTCATAAGAGGTATTAATGAAAACTCATCTTTCTGAAGAATTAGCTCGTATGCGTCCTTTCCTCGGGTCGAAGTATTATTTCTTCAAAGTATTCTACATCAACAAGCCCTGTGTAAATCTGCTCTAGACATGAAACATGTGCTTGATGGTGTTATTTAGCTTGTTAATAGAATTCGTTCACAAGTTCTCGATCATAGACAATTTCAAGAGTTTCCAATTCATTGCAGTCTGAATATTTCGATGTACTTTAGTACAATAAAGTAAGATACATTTGAAAGATATTTTATGGTCTTCGAACTTGAAATTTTTTACAGATTATCTCAATCACATCAATAAATTACTCAATTACAATTATTCCATAATATTTGGGGTAATGTCAGGGCTTTTAAAAGACAATTGAATCTATTTTCTAAACAACTAGTCAAGAAAGATCTTAATCATTTTTTAAAACCAAAAACTAGTACAACTATTACAATCTTAAGAGTTGTTAGAAAAGCGTGAAATGTCTATGACGAGTTTGAGCAAAGATTCCAAGACTTCAAAGTTATCTAACAGGGCCTGGACATTTTCAGCATGCGGTTAAATAAGGCTGTATCTTCAATTTCTTTCAGACGACCGATCATGACATATGACATAGAAGTGCGCGAACATACCAACAAAACGAAACAGATGCTAAGGGTTGCCGAAATGAAAACCCTAAGAACAATAGTGGGTAAAACAAGGAGACCAGGGTGAAAAATACAAACGTTAGAGAGTAGTGCAAAATTCAATATATTGTAAGATAAGGAAGGCAGCGTAAGAGAATGTGGTACAATCAGGTAAGACGAATGGATGAGAATAGACTCTCAAAAATTGCACTAGAAAATAACTCGCCCGGTTCAAAACCTCCCGGAAGACCACCTAAAAGATGGAGGGATAGTTGGCAATCTACCTCCCAGGAAATTAATTAGAGGCAGCTTTAGAATTAAACAGATCGAAAGATCTCCAAGAAGTAGAAGAAGAAGAAGAATGACTGTGAATCAGTAAAACAAGAATTTCATCTGGAACTTAGTAAGTTGCAATGTAATACTGAATTGAAGCAACTATTTCTCAATGTTTCTAAAACTGACTTTTACAAGGTCCTGTCAAAATCAAGTTTCCCAAACCTGAAATCTCATGTTCAGAAGACAAATGCAAAAACAGCATTAGAGACCGATTGACTGACCAGCACTTAGCTGCACTTATGCGAATCAGCTTATCCCAGCTTCTGACAACCAGTTGATTAGAACCAACTTTTAGGAGCAACTGTCAGTCTCAGTTTCATATGTGACATACACCTTCAAACTCTGCTAAAGAATAATCTATTTATGTAACTTTTACAATGTTTTTACCATTTATCACTAATAAAAATTTGTTGTGATTAATTTTTTTTGGCCCCCCTAGAGAATGTTTTTATTTTATGTGGCCCTCCATTTAAATAGTTTGCCCATGTCTGATTTAGTGCATATCAAAATATAGTCCGTCTAGAAAGTATCCGGAATTTTATATTTTTCCTAATTTTAATAGATTTCCTTTTTGTAACATTTTAAGACAAAAGTAATGCATCAAGTAGGTTGTACCGATAGTAGGTTATGGACAATATCGTATGACAACACCATCTGTCAAATATTGTTATTTGTAAACAGACTTAAGATTTGTGAAATAATGTCACAAGCAGAAAAAAGGAAAGTGGTGGAATATTTGTATAGAAAGGGTGTCCGAAACATTAAAAAATTAGTGCAATTGACTGAACTCGCAATAAGGGCAGTGTATGAGACAATAAAGAGGATAAAAAATGTCATAGATATGAGACATAGACCAGTTTCTGGTAGACCGCGTAAGATTTGCGGAAACACTTTAAATGCTTTCCTACAATGACCCTTCTGCAAAGGAAACGAAGAATAGATTTTTGTCAACGTTTTCGAGAAGATAATTTTAATAATGTCTTTATATCTGATGAAACTTGTTTCCAGCTTGGTGCAAAGCATCTAAAACTCCTATCAAGATAAAATGTAACCGTTAAAATTTCCAAATTTCTCACTAAAATAATGGTATGGGGAGAAATATCCCAGCGTGGTGTTAGACCTCTCTGCATAGTTAATGGTACTGTTGATAGTGCGAAATATTGTGACATCCTAAATGGTTTTCTTTTTGAAAGGTCTCATGTTTTATATCCAGAGGTATCGCGTTTTTAGCAAGATAATGCAAGATGCCATACTTCTGTTTATACTCAATCTTGGATGCAAGAAAACCAATTTGCAACAATTCCGTGGCCAGCAGCATCTCCAGATCTTAGCCCCATTGAAAACATATGAGGACTAATGAAGATTGAAGTGGAACAAGCAGCGCCACGAGGTAAAGAAGGTTTGATTCGGTCAGTTTTACAGGCCTGGAACAACATTACCGAAAATTATGGCCTTGACCTAGTTTCGGGTGTATCTGGACGTTTAGTTAAGTGTTTAGATTTAAATGGAGATTGTATAAGTAAATGAGATGAATTATGTGTTGAAATTGTATATGTCAAATGATAGAAACAAATACCGTAAAATTATATTTCTGCTTTCTTTTTTCCAGATACTTTCTAGAGGGACTATATATATAAAATAGTTATACCTCTATCATATATTATTAAATTTTTTCTTTAATTTAGTTTTTTCTTATATATTTTTGTTAAAATTATTAAGAAGTTAATAATTAAAGTGTGTAAAAGGCCCGGAACTCTAGTCAGACAATTAGAAATTGCACGAATATAAGAAGATTAAGTGGACCCCATATTCAACAAAGTGTTTTGTTAAATCAAGATAAATCTATTTACCAAGTGCCAAGACGCTAGGACTTTTCCTTCAAGGAAAAAAAAGTATAAGAAATAAGCAGCGACCTGTTGACTCCAAACTCAATACGGTTTTTCTTACAATTATTTTTATTTATTGTCCAGTAGTCAGACATTTGACCCATAAAAATCATACGAACAGGCTGAATTTTGCAGAGAATATCAATTTGGGAACCCCAACAAAGATAGAAAAAAGTTTACCACTTTTACCCTCGGGCTTTCCCCTAAAACCCCCTCGTGGGGGGTAAAAACGCCAAAAAATCGATTAAACAAGAATCTGTACACCGTAGAAAAAAATATTTCAAATAAAAATGTAGCTTAGATAATTTTAAACAAAAATGTTTATAAGCATTTTTGTGTAGAATGAACCGTTTTCTTAGAAACATCGATTTTACATGTCAGTTACTTGCGCGAAATCATTGTTCAATGAAATTTATATCATCTCGACGGTAAAAACTCGATATCTTTTGATTTAAATATCCCATCGACAGAAAACAAGATTTTTTAAAGTCAAAGAGTGAAGCTTTTGTATGCAGTTTTTGTATTTTGCCGAGAAAAAAACTAGTTTTTATACAGGTGTTAAATAAATTAACGTGGCGTGTTTTTTGTCATTTTTTACGATTCTGGTGAGATCAATAAAATTGATCACTTTCATTGACCAGTTGTAGTAAAATTTTCTTTTTTAGATAACAATCTTTAAAACCTATGACATAAAATTTTAATTTTTAGTTGTGGTAACAAATATGAGGCATTTGAAATATGAATAAAAAACGCAAAATTTAATGTTATACATTACAAACAATCACACGTGATGAAAAAAATATTAAAGAAAACGGTTTTGGGTGTTGTTTACTGCAGAAGTTTTGTTCTTTTGACAAATGTACTAGTGTAATTGAAAAAAAATCTTAAATATTTTAGATCGTTTGTTGTGTGAAAGTTTGTGAAAGAAAAGTGAAAACTCAAAACTAAAATTTCATGTTATAAGTTTTAAAGGTTAGGCTTTACTAATCGAAACTTCATAGTGACCAGTCAATAAAGGGATATATTGTATTGATCTCGTGAAAACACAAAAAATGGCAAAAATCGCGCCACGTTTATTTATTTTACACCTGTATAAAATCGGAGTTTATTTGCGGAAAAATACAAAAACTGCATACCAAAGCTGAACTCATTATCTTTAAAACGCATTTTGATTTTTGTCGATAGGTCACTTGAATCAAAAGATATCGAATTTCTACCGTCGAGCTGATATAAATTTTATTGAACATGGATTTCGCGCGCGTAACTGACATTCAAAATTGATGGTCGCTTCAAGCGTTGTTTCTAAGAGAACGGTTCATTCTACACAAAAACTGCTTATAAAAATGCGTTTTTACCCCCCTGCGAGGGGTGTTTTAGGGGAAAGCCCCGGGGGTAAAAGTGGTAAACTTTTTTGCATCTTTTTTGGAGCCCCAAAATTAATACGCTCGGCAAAATTCAGCTTATTCGTGTGATTTTTAGAGGTTTAGTGGTATTTTCGTCTCTGACGACTGGTGTATTAGTGTAAAATAAAACATTTTAAAAATAAATAGTGTGTGTAACTTCATATTGTATATTGCGTTGGAGTGAAGAAAGGTGTTTCTTACAGTAATAGGCAACTCTGTATTTCAAGACTCTAGAGCTTGCTTATCAAAAAAAAAGAAACGACATAAGAATATGGGACAAAGCGCAAATGCAATAGCTACGAGTCTGCTATCACAAATTCAATATGGCAAAGAAAATAGGAAAGTCAAAGAATTAAAATAAAGTAAAGACAAGAAAAGTGAAATAATGGTAATGAGCAACAAAATGGATATTGGATTATGGTGATAGTTTAATAAAAACTAATTGATAGTCGGTTAAAAAGTAATAACAAAAAAATTATACTATGCCATAAATAAAACTTCAGGACAAAAGAAATAAACCTAAAGATTAAAAAGAGAATTTACTACACAACAGTACTATCTACTATAATATATGCTAGCCAAAAAACATTAAAATTAGATGACTAACTGAAAACGTGAGTATAATTAACAAAAAAGTAAAGTGACAAAAGCTTAAAGTAGTTATAGAAAAAATAAGGCAAACCAAGAAAAACTAGGAGGGTGAAATAAATTAACTATGAAACATGAAATTTAATTTGAATAGGATCTAAAAGATACCAAATCCGATAATGGGTAGAAAGATATAGGCAAAAAAAACATTTGAAAATCTAGGGCTCTTGCTGGACGTACTAAGATTAACATATGTATATATAAACAAAATAACTACATTATCACAAAATGTATTGCAAATAATAATTTCAATTAGTATAATCTATTATTAAACGATATTTACAAACATACAAATTTTTATTATAAATACCTTTCATCGTCACTTTCCATTATGCCCATCATTATTACGTTAATAACACACGACTACCGTTGAACTTGATATTAAACACTAGCTTCGCACGCAATCTAACATAGACTGAATAATGAAGGCGAAACTGTTAATTTATGTATGGATGGATGTAAATTTCAACATTGATAAGATTTAAAAAAACATGAATGAGTATTATTTTGTTATCCTATCTTTTGTTGTCAAAACGGTTTTTTATTATATTTGGTTTTAAATGTCGTAATTAAATCCAAAGATGCTAACAGTAAAATAATGTTTAACATTCGTTATAGAGAGAAGTGTGTTGTTATAAAAATTTTATTGTTATACGGAGTGAGTTTTTAGTGCGACATTAATTAATCAATAATTTTATTATGGAACGAAATATCCAAAAATATCCAAAACAGCAATGTTATTCTCCAGGCTTGGAAAATATGCCGAATTCTGCAGGGTGATTAATAACTACTTGATAAAGCAAACATACAATTTTTTAAATAGGACACCCCGTATACTTTCTCATATTTAGATTCCTCTCATAAACCCTGTTCTTACATTTACGACTATTTTGATTTCGATATCACTATGTATATAAAGAAGGAACACATAAATAATCATTCATTTTACATACTAAGGTAAACAATGTTCTAGTTTTCAAATTAAGTTTAACAGAAATCATCGACGAATATACAGGCTGAATGAACTACAAAAGAAAATATAAAGAAAAAATACATACAAATTACAATTTTCTCATATTTTTGAAATGTACAAACCCTATATTTTTTATTTTTTCAAAATATTTTACTTACGATGATACGCTTTCATTTTTGTGAAAAGCGTTCACTATACATAACTAAACTTATTACTTTCCTAGATATTTTTATTTTTGTCAGGAATACGTTCAAATTTTGTCTTGTGTAATAATATAACAAAATTATTTGTATTCAATACATAACTAGTACAAAATATAAACCATAACAATATGCAACAGACTAAAAAACACGAAACACATTCAGAAGGAAACAAAGGTAGACATTTTTGATCCCGACTTTCTAAAGGTAACGATAATTAACCACCAACACCAGAGGTGACAACAAACGAAGAAATAAATATTGAGACGGAAGAGGTAAAGAAAGCATTGAGGAAATTAAAAAATAGAAAATAGAAACTCCTAAAGTACGAAGGACCAGATCTGACCAAACAACTATTAAAACTAATTCAAAAAATAATAGAACAAAACAAAATTCCTCAAGAATGGAGATCAAGCATCCTAGTACCTCCCTTCATAAAAGGAGACAAATCAGACCCAGAAAATTACAAAGGAATTAATTTATTAAACACAACACTAGAATTAATAACCAAAGTGATAACAACTGAATGAAATTATAACACTAGCCGAAGAACACCAGGGTTTTAAAAACATCATGCACCGACGATATATTTATAATGAGGCAGCGATATAACAACAATTGCGTCCATAACGAAGCCATTTTATTGTTGCTTCTTAAAAGACAGAGAAGATTATTTTTCCCGTTGAGAACGGCTATGAATAACTGTTCTGATGAGACTTATTAAGTCAAAATACGTATCAACAGATATATAGACGCTTTGTACGTAAAATCAAATCTTTGCTGTCTTTTTCATTTTATTCGGATCTACTCTGTATGATTACAAGAAACAAATTTGATAAGGATTTCTGCTTAGTTGATAGACATGTCGTGGAATGCAAATTTTAGATTCCCCATGTCTCTATTAACATCTTTATCAACGTCTGTTATACCTTGCATTTATAGAAGGTTCAGGTTAAAGCAGAAATCTGAATTTGTTTCGAAACTATCTTACCAATTTTTCTATCAGATGTCGCTATTGCGTCCATAACGAAGCCATTTTATTGTTGCTTCTTAAAAGACAGAAAAGATTATTTTTCACGTTGAGAACGGCTATGAATAACTGTTCTGATGAGACTTATTAAGTCGAAATACGTATCAACAGATACATAGACGCTTTGTACGTGAAATCAAATCTTTGCTGTCTTTTTCATTGAATTAATATTATTTTATTTTTAACGTGTCTTGGGTTATTTAAGTTAAATGGGTTGTTGCGAAAGCAAACCGACCATGTAACTGGATTAAGGATATTCCTAGAAACTATAAAACAAAACAATTTTGAAAAAAGTTATTTAAAACTTGATCAATTTTCGAGGAAGCGATTGTTTTGAGAAATGTATGATATTGTAAAGGGTTCTAATGAGTTTTAAACTCATCTCAGTATTACAGTAACCCTCTTAGTGTGAAGTAGTCTTGAGTTAATAACGATGGAGAATTTTCAAAAATCGGTTGAAATTTTAACGTTACTACTAAGTGGATTAAGTCAAAAACAAGTTGCAAGACAATTGAATGTTAGTCGTTCGACTGCACAAAGGACCCAGCAACGATTTATTGTGACAGAATCTCACCAACGAAGACCTGGTACAGGTCCAAAAAGAAAAACAACCGCTAGGGAAGATCGCGTCGTCATTCTTGCTGCATTACGGAATCAGACCCAAACCGCTAGAAGATTTCAAGGCCACTTACAGCAAGCTTAAGGACCAGCAATTAGCCTTTCTACTATTCGGCGAAGATAAGGGAGCAAGGTTTGACAGCTTGCAGTCCACCAACAGGGCCCTTACTTTTCCCAGCTCATAAAAGACGAAGACTCGATTTTGCCTGTGAGCACATCAATTGGACAGCAGACGATTGGAAAAAATTATTGTTTACGGATGAGTGTAGAATGTCTATTTATGGTAAAGATGGACGCAGTAAGGTGTACAGACGGGATGGAGAACGTTTCGCTGGTTGCACTTGGCACCACGGGTTGCTTTTGGTGGTAGTTCAGTAATGTTTTGAGCAGGGATTTCTTTTGATGCGCATACGGATCTCGTCGTGATCGACAGAGGTGCGTTAACAGCAGTAAGGTACATAACGGAAATCTTACAACATCACGTGATGCCCTATGCTGGATTTACTGGCAACGAATTCCTGCTAATGCAGAATAATGCGAGACCACACACGGCAAGGTTGGTATCCAAAAAATAGACTGGCCTGCTCAAAGCCCCGATTTCAATCCTATTGAGCATATATGGAGCCTGCTAAAAAGTCGCGTTAGGCGTCGCATACCTGCTCCAACAACACCAGTAGAGCTTCAGATAGCACTCATTGATGAATGGGCCACTTTTCCCCAAAGAGATATCCAAAACGTTATAAATTCCATGCCAAATCGAATGAGGAGTGTCATCCAGAATCTAGGTGGCAATACTCATTACTGAAAATGGATACCAGCTTTTTTTTTTAAATATACAGTTCATTGTTGTTTTAAAAACTGTAAGTTGATTTTTTCAATAAATTTCCTATTTTTCTCAAATTTTTTATTTTCGATTGATGTTTTACGATAATGATGAAATTTTATATTAAACGTGTTATTGATTCAATATACAAAAAAATAAATGCTTAATTTTGTAGCAATAAATAATAATTTCGAAAATATTTTAAATATTTGGGGTGGCCCGTTTTCTATGACGCGGAGTGTATATACATATATATGTATATATATATATATATATATATATATATATATATATATATATATATATATATATATATTATATATATATATATATATATATATATATATATATATATATATATATATATATATATATATATATATATATATATATATATAGCTGACCGGCGCGAATTTCATACAGCCTTAGAATTAAAAATGTACTAATGTCCAATACTAAAACTTAACCGAAAACAAAAAACATATAATGTAAGAAAACAAGTACAACAAGTAAACAAAATATACAACGATGACGATTTTCTGATGAGTGAACTCATGGCTTATAATTGTCCATTCACGAAACTAGGAAATACCGGAATAACACGCCGAATAAGCTTCTCTTACTCTAAAACTCTAGTTACATTTAATGTTTCTACTGGATCTTTTTTACATACAGTAATTATTAGCACAAGCACTCGTGTACACTAAGCTGCGCTGTGCTCGGCCTAACTCGTAGGTCTCCATACTCTTACTAACTTTGTATTATGCAGGAATTGGAGAGTCTCAATATTCACACATTGATGTAATTTTTGCTCATTATTGTTGGTACAATTCCTTATTATCTCTTTAATGGTCTCCATCTTCAAGTCTCGGTAAATGTAGCTGTTTTTAACGTATAAACAAATACTCAGACCATACCGGTCTGAGTATTTGTTTCTAGATCAAGTTTATTATCTATGGAGAGCTTTGAGTTTCTTTCAAGCAAACAGTACAATTTTTTGTATTTCAGTTCATGTTTGTCTCGTTTTTTCTCTACATAGACCTTCCAATAAAGTCTCGTATCAAGATGCATACCCAGGTACTTCCTGGGTGTCATTTATTTTAATTGGCACATATTACTTTTTCTTATTAGTAAAATTTACATACTCTGATTTGGTGTCATTCCATTGTATCCTCCATTTTTTGGTCCAATCATCGATCTGGTTCACTGAAGATTGTAGATTTTTTGCAGCTTCTTCATAATTACTTCCCACTGCCAGAACAGATTTGTCGTCCTCAAATGTTGTGTTGCTAAACATACCTATCTGCGGCACTCTCACCTTGATTTCCCTTAACTCTGTGTAGATATCCTCTTGCTTTATTCTGAAGTGTCTTTCAGTTAAGTACGACTCTAATAATTGTGAATATTTGCTCGATAGTGCTCGATCTAATTTATGGATAAAGCCTTCATGCCATACCTTATCGAAGGCTTGGGTGACATCCAGGAAGATAGCTGAATAGATTTGTTTTTCCTCTAGTGCCTTTTTAATAATGTGTTGGTGATTCTATGTACCTGATATATCGTTCAATGACTCTCTTTAAAGCCAAACTGATGGGATGAGAATAATCTTGTTTCTTCAATGATGATCTTTAGTCTTTTCGTTAGAATCTTTTCATATAATTTTAAAAGTACAGAAAATAATGAAATAGGCCTGTAAGATAAAACTTCATTTGGCAGCTTTTCTGGTTTTTTAATCATTATCACTTTTGCCACTTTCCACATTTTGGGAACATATCTTAGTTTAAACGATGCATTAAATAGATATGTAAGCTTCATGATGACTTTCTTTGGTGATTGTTTTAATATTTCACCTGTTATTAAATCGAACCCTGGAACTTTTTTGGTATCTATATTCTCTCTTTCGCAGTTTCTTTGGTATTAGTAGGTTTACTTTCAAAGAAAATCTGTTCAAAATTATTCAGGTTGACCAAGTCATTTCCCTTGTTTGGTTGTTTCTGTTTGGTGGGTTATGTAGTATAGGTCTTTTGAGCCGTTTGGTGGCCTTCCAGAGAGAAGATGCACTACTTTTTTTAGCAGTTTACTCGCTGTTTATCCAATGTTATATATACAATTTTATATAAGGTATATTCCAATCGATTTATTCTTGATGCGTTGTATTTCTCGCTTGAGATGTGCGCATTTTTTAAACTTGTCTTGTCTTTAAGAGATCTGGTTTATTAGAGGCAATATTTTTAATTATGATGTAAGGGTATAAACGTCACATCTACATTAATTTAGATTTAAATAATTATTTTATTTTAATTTCTTTATTAATTTGTTAATTCCTTTACCTTCAGTTTATTTTTTACTATTTTTCTTCAAAAAATAGTTGGCTCCCTCTCTCTCTCTTTCTGTCCGGTAGGATAAATAGTCCTTTCTCTTTCTTCCCTCTGTCTTTCTTTCCTGTAGAATAAATATTCGCCCTCTCTCTTTCTATTCGGTAGAATAAATATTCTGTTCTATGTTGACAGAAGAGCTAATTCCATCAAAGGCATACCTCCTATGGCATATGTGCTCCCTACTTTCTGTTCATCACCTTTTCTAACTTAGCGGGAATATTATTTTTTGTCTGTAATTGAAATTCATAAAAAAAAGGTAAAAATTATTATAAGGTTCATTTTATCGTCTGCAGAAATCTCTTGGGGTGAGTACTTTCATTGTAATCTATATTTTATAATTCTGACAGCAGTTTCAATATTCAAAACCTCACTTCCTCGAAAGCACGTTTTCAATTTTATCCGTGTAGAAATCTTACAAAACTGAACTAATTTTAATAATAACTCTATTTCACTTTATCCTTACCATCTGCTATTTGTTAAATTGTGATTTTGGTAATTTTGGTAAGATAATTGGCAAGGAAGTTAACCACTTTGATGTCTCGCTAATGCTGTTGTTATATTCTAGTTTATTGGGTTTATTGGATAATTTTTGAAATTCTTGAAATGTTTTATGGAATAATATATTTATCGAATAACTGCAGCTGACTGTAAGGCTGTAAGGCCACATGCTTTGAAGGTGGCAACAGAAGCTACCCACATAATCTGGAGGCAACATCGCAGCAGGAGCAAGCAACCAAAATTTGCTATAAGTATCGGTTCCAAATTTATTTATTGTAAAGCTCTAGGCAGGGTTGTTTTTGCTTTATTTTATGTTAAATAAACATGATTAGTTAAATCATTGTTTTATTTGTTACCAACTAAATTTTCATTTTGTAATTCATAGTTTAAGACAAGACAGATTCACATTTGAGAGACTGAGCTAGGTGAAGCATAGACGATAAGCTTCCATGGTTGATTGAGATATTATTTTATAATAGTATTTCGATTCTATTTGGAAGTCTTATCGTTACAATAAAAAAGTCAATCAGGTTAGGGATTTTATTCTGATCCGTTGGCCAATAGCTTGGGTTTCCAGTCGATACTACGGGCGTGGCAGCCGTAGCTCAGTGGGTATGTTACTGGCTTAACAAGGGTTAAGGAGGACCCGGGTTCGAACCCGGCACCGACAAAATTTTCAATTTCACTGAGCCGGTACCGTGCTTCGAAGGGCACGTAAAGCCGTCGGTCCCGGCTACGAAAGTAGTCGTTAAGTCATGTTAGGTCTGCAGACAATTAAACTTTACAGTTTAATTGTCTGCAGATTTTGCGAGCTCTCTTTTTTTAGTGGTGGTAAATCTTGATCCCCATTTAGTATATTTCGCATTGTAATAACCTCCAGGATTGATCGCATTGTGACCATCTTCCAGGAGGACCAGGAAGTCGAAGGATTTCCTGACTAAAAAATCTACGTACGTGGTTCAACACAACAAACACAAATCTTTTTAGAGAGGAAAATACAGATTGCCATGATGGTCGCCAACATCCGATACGGATAGGCACTACCAAAAGAATCATCTCCGATGATGAATGTGTACAAATCTAACTGTATTTTATATTTTGGCGGGCAATATATAGCTGGTACTATTAGGTTATAGGCCTTAGTTTTAATTTTCACAGCCGTGGCTTGTATTTCTTCTGTTTGCCATCCCATCTCCTGATGTTGTTGTATGCTCTGTTTTATAATTATTGAGCTTCCTCCTTTGGCTATATTTTCTGGGTGGATAGTACGGTCTACCTGACATCATTTAAACTTGTATGAGTCTTGAGTAAAGTTTTTCGGCGATAATGCATATTTCAATCTTCTTCCTAGTCTCTGAAGTAACAAAAATCTTAGTGTAATGTGATAAATACGATCCAGGTGTCAACAGCGACTTTACACCATTTCCAATGTATAACACCTGCTCGAAAACACAATTGCATCTTGAACTTATTACAAAAACAATCCCATACATCTATAGTAAACTGGAGTGTCTTTAAGCTGTTAAAAAAAGTAAACCGAGCGCATTCCTAAATTATTTCGGCCACATACTCGGAAGAACGGGGACTATGGAACGGGAACTATTGCTAGTAGAAGGAAAAATTGTAGGTGGAAGCTTAAGAGGAAGATCTTTAACGCAATGGGCAGACCAAATGAAGACTTTGGTTGGGAAATCCGTACATGAAGCCGTCTATCAAGGCACAGTATCGCATCCAATGAAGAGGCCCTTGACAAGGGCTTGAATGTAAATTCTAGTCAGTAGGCTACTTATAAAGCCTAGTAATACTAGCTTATCTCGCTATATTCAAAATATGGCAACAATGGAAATATGATTGTTTTAACACAAGTGTACACGAAAACACGAAAATCTTGAATTAAAATACTTAAGAAACATATTTAACGACTAGATACTAATGTAAAATATTATAAAACAGCAATTGAAAACCATTGTACAATAATTATTGCCTGTTAAAACATTAACTGGGATTGTATATTTCTTACAATTTGATACATTTTTTATTCATGATATACATAATTATGTTAAATTGTCTGTGAAAATTCAGATAATCATCTAAATTTATCACAGAAACCAATTTCGTAACTACTTCGTATAAATGTATTAAAAATCTGGTTTAAACTGGTATAATTAGCTATAAAAATTTCCGTCAACTAACCGCATTTTTTTAATTTGCAATTACTGTATAAATATTTCTTAACAATAGTTTTAGCTGCTTTTATTTATTGGGATAGTAATTATGTTAAAAAATCATTTACAGATAATTAAAAATATAATTATTACAAAATTCAATGGAACGACTAAATTATTATTGATTTGTGTGATATTGTCAATAAGTATTATTGATTGAAGTGTGACAACAAAGAAATAAAAATTGTGACGAATTAATCCAGATTTTTTAAAGAAGTACAATTTTGATGCAATTTAAAATAAAAAATTAAATCAAATCAAAAACATATCAATATACTAAATATTGTGTTTATAGAGGATTAAGCCACAATTATTGGTTGTAATGAAAATAACATTTTTGGTTAAGAGCGTAGGCGCAAAATTTCGGGCCAATGCTTTTTAAATGGAATCATTTTTTCGAATCCTGAGAAAACTAACAAATATTTTTGAAAAATTTAAACGCAGAATGAAAGATTACATTATTACCGAGGGCTGAAAGTTCCTTAGAATAAACAAAAAGATTTTTTTAATGAGATAAAATTAAAAATCACACTAAATTTTCTCTTTTTTTTTCACCCCTGTAACTTATTAAAATAAACATTATACAAGTTTTATTAAAATAAACATTATACAAGTTTTCAGGGACTTTCGGCCCTCAGTAATAATATATTCTTTCATTCTGCTTTAAAATTTTTCAAAAATACTTATTAGTTTTTTTAGGATTCGAAAAAAATGAATGCATTTAAAAAGCATTGGCCCGAAATTTTGCGCCTACGCTCTTAATGTTTGACGTTTCGATTTCCACTCCGAAAATCACTTTAAAAAAAGATTATTAGAAAAATTCTGGAAATGTCTAACTAAAGATTTTGTTACTGGTTATGCATAATCAATAAAAAAAACTTTTACATTTTATGTTTATACATTTCCAGAAATTGTATAAAAATCTTTTTTATAGTTTATAAAAGCTTTAAATAGAAGCTGGAATAAATAATTTCAAATAATTTTAAAATAATTGATGGATCGAGCTGAAATTTTTCAGGGTTTGTTAAGCACTATAAGACTTCCCTTTAAGACTAATCATAAAAGTGTAGTGTCCAATTGTTACAAAAGTTATAAACAATTAAGAAATTTAGCCTTATTTTGTTATTTTTGGTTATATATATATATATATATATATATATATATATATATATATATATATATATATATATATATATATATATATATATATATATATATATATATATACGAGGTCTGGCTATTAAATAACATAACTGAAAAAGAGTTTTATGGTCTGCTTATGAAAAAGAGTTTTATTTTAAAAATTATTCTACAATCGAATGCTCTCCTTCAATATATTCCCCTTCCCTCGCCACACATTGTTCCATTCGTTTTTTCCATTGGTCAAAGCAATGCGGAAGTCTTCTTTTGTTAGAGCTTTTGAAACTCCGCCATTTTTCGCTTCGCCTCTTCCATCGACTCGAACCGGATTCCTTTTACTGCAGAGTGGATCTTAGGAAACAGGAAACAGTCACAGGGTGCTAAATCAGGCGAGTACGGCGGGTGTTCGTGCACTGGAATGCCTCTAGCAAATAATAACGCTTCACAGACAGCGCGTTATGGGCAGGTGCGTTGTCCTGGTGCAAGATGTTTTTTCACCTGCCGTTTTTTACGAACTCGCTCTGGCAGCGTTGCCAAAACTTTCAAATAGTAAGTTTTTTTTACAGTTTGACCCTCTGGAACTCATTCAGTCATCACGATGCCGTTAATGTCGAAAAAGAAAACGATTAGCATGGCTTTAAATTTTAATTTCGACATCCTTGCTTTTTTCATTCTTGGCGATGCAGGAGTTTTCCAGTGCAGGGATTGTCGCTTAGTTTCAACATCGTAGTTGAATATCCAGGTTTCATCGCAAGTGATGTTTTTCATTAATTCAGGCTATTCATGTAACCTCTCAAGAAAATCTGAGCAGATTTGTTGGAGGACGAGCTTTTCGTCAGGGGTCAAATTT
The DNA here is from genome assembly GCF_040954645.1 of Diabrotica undecimpunctata. Lineage (NCBI taxonomy): Eukaryota > Metazoa > Arthropoda > Insecta > Coleoptera > Chrysomelidae > Diabrotica > Diabrotica undecimpunctata. Next base: position 51,600,129 of record NC_092808.1, read on the forward strand.
TTTGGGACCAATTTCGCACAGACTTTAACAAATAAACAAAAAACAACGCTGCACATTTGTAACACAGATGCTTTCCGCTCACTGTACAATACTGTACATATTACCTAGAAGTAAGGGAGTATACACCCATGATGAATCATGTTATTTCTATGCGCTCATATAATGGCCAGTCGGATTTAATACGCTTTGCAAAATAATAAAACCAGTAGGGAGATGAGACTTTAAAAATATAGTCCAATCGTCAGAGAGTTGACCCCTAAAAATCATACGAACAAGCTGAATTTTGCCGAGAATATTAATTTTGGGACCGCAATAAAGATGCAAAAAGTTTACCACATTTACTCCCGGGCTTCCACCGAAACCCCCCCGGGAGGAGGGTAAAAATGCAGAAAAATCGATTTACCAAGAATCTGTACGTCGTAGAAAAAAATGTTTCAAATAAAAAATGTAGCTGAAATAATTTAAGACAAAAATGTTAATAATCACTTTTTGTGTAAAATAAACCGTTCTCTTAGAAACAACGCTTGAAGCGACCGTCGATTTTAAACATTTGTTACGCGCGCGAAATCAATGTTCAATAAAATTTGTATCAGCTCGACGGTAAAAATTCGAAATTTTTTGAACAAAGTGTCCTATCGACAAAAATCAAGATGCCTTTTAAAGGAAAAGAGAGCAGATTTCGTATGCAGTTTTGTATTTTACCAAGAGAGGAAGAGAATTGTTCAACAAGTGAGATTTCTTCTTCAGATGCGGTTTGTTATATTTAACAAAAATAGAGCTCTGGCACACCACGTATATAATTTGTAATCAGGTTGTACATGCTGTGTACGCTGAGAGCACGCTTGGTGCATACCATTAAGGCTTCAAAAGTAAAGTTACATGCATGCACAGACAGAAAATATAAAAATAAATAGAGAAAAGGTGATTGAAAGTGTTCATGCTCAGGCTAATAATATGAAAAAATTAACTGTACAAAAATTTCCGCCAATTGCGATTGGAAATACTGTAACCATACTTATTCTCCAAAAGGAGATGCTCGAAATGTTTTGGATATTATACAAAATAAAACAGTTGATGGTTTATACAGAGTAGGAATGACACACGGAACAATAAATACACTTTTTTCGGAGAATCAAATAAAAGAATGCAAAGATTAATTATTATTGATTAAGATTATTCTTAATTTCGAAGATATGTCCGACGTCCAGCTGTCTCTAAAAGAAATTATTTCCAAAGATTACAAGTTTATGGAATAATGCTTTATAAAATATAAAAGGTATAAAGTATTGTGCAATTCTAAATGCCATAATGCCTCACTATATCAGAATAAAGTCTAATTTTTTGTTTTAATTACGACAGTATAAAAATAATGAACATTAAAATTAAAAAATGCCACTTTACTAAATCTAATCTAACAAATTATGACGTTTTAATACCTAATCGACGTTTGAATCGTCAAACCCAATTTTATGAACTTAAGTTTCGACGTTTGCCTTTTGACGTTTTGACGAAATTTATTTCGGGGTGTAACTAAGACCGTAAGTCAGACTTGACGATTGACTAATCAAACTTAGGAATGCCGGAGCTTCGAGGTTTGACTATAACATATATATAAGCAAAACATGTTCGTTTACCCGAAAAAGCCAAAAATCAATCATACTACAATTTACTTGCTTTGAGAACATACCTACAATTTACTTGCTTTGGACAAAAAACAACATACAGTTTACAAACTGAATACGTCTAAAACAAAGTTACATACAAATATAAAATGAACTTACATAAATTCTTCCATCATATCAGGATCCATGGTTGATTAAATACAATTCAACAAATTAAAACGGAACTAATGAGATTGCTCGATATAGAATACAAACATTGAATACTAGTGCGAGACGCGAGTTTATATTTATTACTGTCACTTTTTCTGGTCTTATCACTAAGCTGAAGCTTAGAGGTTTATCGATTTACAAGATAAGAATATACGGAAGGAGAATGTTGCGGCTGAACATCACTTTAAAAAATTCCATACCCAGGATGTAAATGTACAATACACAATGTATTCAAAAGATCTGTTTTCATCTAGGTATGGTATGAGAGACAAAAAAATATATCTGATGACAAATGACAATGAAAGAAATAACCAGATACTAAAGTTGCTGCACTAATATGCGGCAATAAAAATAAGCTTAATAATTATATAAAGGAATGTGTAGATCATTTAATTATTTGTCATACCAATCATTGTTCGGTGGTTTTGTTACGTATTTTGACACGTCTTAACGATAAATGCCATACATCAAGATTAGCGTTAACCCATTACTGCCGATATTAATTTTTTTCGGGTTTTTTTTTGTAAATTTAATATAGTTTGATCCACAGAGAAACTCCTGTATTCCTAAATTCCTGTAATTTGCTGTATATCGTGTATCACAAAACAATTTTCTTTAAAAAAAGTCCTTTATAAAATTTATAAAATATATATTAATATAAAAACCCCATCGGGCTACATAACAGAACGTTTTCGGAATACCTATTCCATCATCAGTGCTACCTAGATTTACATGTTTGAAATCACTAAATACATGGGTAAAACCCCTTTAAATGTAGTTAAATTAAATTACATCTTTGACGTTAAAAACTAGGATCTTTGTTATAAAGGAAATTGGTCACACAGTAACGTAGGGCTCCACTGGGGTTCACCGTCCACCGTTGACTCTCCACCTAATGACATTTTCTGTGTCTACATTAAAAAAAAATTAAGTAAGTCATGACTAGATTGTCTAAAACTGGCAGTTCACCATAATTGTTTGTCTTCTTCTTTTTTGATATAGACCTAACTCTGTCTGTTTTTGAATGTGCCTCCAGTAAGTTGTCGTTCCATCGTTTTTGTGGTCTTTCTACTGATCGTCTTTCTATTGGGGGTCTCTTGCCGTTTTTACTACTCTATTTGTTGTCGTTCGGCTTATATGATCGTTCCATTCTACTCTTTTATTTCTTACTCAGTTCTTGATGTTCTCCACCTTGCATCTACGTCTTATATCTTTTCCATCTAGCTCTGTCCCATAGTGTCTAACCATCAATTTTTCTAAGTGGTTTCATCTCTGCTGTTTCTAACATTCTTTTTGTTTTTTCTGTCAGGTCTTGTTTCTGCCGCGTATGTCATTATTGGTCTGATGACTGTTTTGTAAATTCTGCCTTTCATTTCTTTCCCGATATTTGCATTTTTCCATATCGTTTCATTCAGGCAGCCTGCGGCTCTGTTTGCTCTTTTCACTTGATCTTCCACTTCAATTTCGAGCTTTCCATAGCTAGATAATATGATGCCTAGATATTTTAACTCCATCACTTGTTCTATTATCTGACCTTCCAGCTCCAATTTACATATTAGTAAATTTTCTATTGTAACCATGCATTTTGTCTTTTTTGGGGAAATTAACATTTTCTGGCGGTTATATTAAACTGGTGCAACATACGTTGTAAATCATCTTCACTTTGAGAGAGTAATATTGCGTCGTCTGCGTAGCAGATTATGTTAAGTTGTTTTTCTCCCATTTGGTATCCTTTTTTAGTTCTTACTTATTGTATTACTTCATCCATAATCAGGTTAAACAATAGAGGACTCAGGAAATCTCCCTGTCTTATTCCATTGCCAGCTTCAATAGAATCGGTTAGTTCTTCTTCTACTTTTACTTTCATTCTGTTGTTTTGGTAGATATTTTCGATCGTTTTTTGATTATTCCTAGAGGTATCTCTCTTGTGTATAGTAAGTGGAAACATATGCCGGTTTGTTATATTCTAATGATTTCTCTTGCAATTGCTTATTATTTGTCTCCCTTTTTGAAGAGAGGTATTAGGATGCTTAATCTCCATTCTTAAGGAATTGTGTTTTGTTCTATTATTTTTTGGATTTTTTTAAATTTTGTTTGGTCAGATCTGGTCCTCCGTACTTTAGGAGTTCGTTCGGTATTCTGTCCTCTCCTGGTAATTTTATATTTTCTAATTTCCTTAATGTTTCCTTTACCTCTTCCTCCTCAATATTTATTTCTTCGTTAGTCTTCACCTCTGGTTTTGGTGGTTCATTATCATCACCTTTAGCAAATAGGGATCGAAAGTAGTCTACCCATGTTTTCTTCTGAATGTATTTCGTTTTTATTGGTTCGTTCATCTCTTTTCTTTGTCCTCTGATCATTCTCCATATTTCTTTTTGTGTTCCGTCGTGTTCCATCTGTTTTGAGAAGCTCTGCCAATGTTCCTTTATTTGTCTAACTAAAGTATTTGTTTCATTTCTGATTTATTTATAGTGGTTATATACCTGTTGTGTTTGTTGTGTTCTATATCGTAAAAAGGCTTGCTTCTTTTCTTCACATTTTGTCTTAACTCCCTATCTGAACCATGGTGTTTTCTTTTTTGATATGTTAGTGCTCGTTAGTTTCCTCTCTTTAAGAGATTCTGTTGCCGCGTTAATTATGTTATTTTTGAGTTTTTCCCAGCTTTCCTCGATGTTATCGCCATCTAATATTTCATTCCCTTCGATCTTCTCTGATATTCTTTTCCTGTATAAGTATACAGGATATACTGTATAGTCCGTGGATTCCGTATTTAGTCCTTCGACATGGATTTTTGTTTGTGTTGGCGCCGGTCTCTTGTATGGAAAGTATTTCAGGGTGACTCTTATTTTACATAATACATGATTGTTTGTGTATAAACTTACTAAATAGCTAAGATGAATTTTACTGTTGAAAAAATGGTAGATAGGATCTGGATATTGAGGGAAAGCAGTAAAATTATGTTATTATCAGTAAGAATTTATTATGAATAGTTTCCTGAGAGGCGCCAACCTACAATAGCAAGCTTTGAAAGATTAAAGGATCGGTTTAACTGCACTGGTATGAAAAACACAAACGAACAAAAAGTACTGTGACAGAGGAAAACGAAAGAATTGCGTTACTTTGTTACGATTTTCATAGAAAATTCGTTATAACTTTGTAAATACCCTGTATAACATAATAAAATTGTATACTGTTTGAATGGGAAAATAAAGAAAATTTTAAATGTAAAATAAAATACACGGTGTTGCTTTAAAAAAAAACAAAAGGTTGGTTTGCCACTTTGTTATCGAACACCCTGTAACATACTAACTAATTTTGTAATATAAATCTCAACGTTGTCTACATTTTTTATATTAACTTTTATTGCTATCTATTATTATAGCCGATTTACTAAGCTTTACCACACTAATCAGTCACCCTGTATATATTACGTTAGGAACTATTGGGTACTTACAAAAAATATGTGTACCTAGTAATAAGCAACAAAACAGTCTAGGCCAAGATCAACATCCCATTTTCTGAGCTTCGTGTTGAGCTCTTACAAAAACTTCTTGTACAATGTCTTCTCTTGTCATTTGGTCAACTTGCACAATGGGTAATGACCCATCTAAAATTTAACTTAGGGATTTGGGAATTGTTAGTTTTTTATGTAAACACCGATTGAAATACCAAGAAGCTATATAAATGATGCCCAGTACCATTTCCTGATTCTTATTTGGATCATAGTTGTTGAGCTTTCCAAACCAAAAACCAAAAACTCATTTTTTAAGCTGTTTCGACATCCTTTTTGTGAAAATGTTATTGTTTTTGTCTCGTATGCATCTAATCTTTTGCTTACGTTATTCGATGTTTGGCTATTTTATATACAGGCTGTCGAAACATTATCATTATCATTCTGGCTTTAAAACCCTGCGTGGTCCTAGCCTCTTTAAGAATTTTTCTCCGGTCCTCCCTATCCATTACCTTCCTCCGCCAAGAACGTATTCCCATATGCCTCCTGCCTTGTTCTCATGGATGTTTCTATTCTTCTATGAGCAACAGAACTATCAAGAAGCGTTTTTCTAGCTGTCATTGTGCTCCATCTGCATTACATGCTCTTTTAACGTCAGACGTCATGTAGTATTGTTTTCAGTGTTAACGAGCACTCCCAGGTATACAAATTCGTTCACTGCTTAAATGCCGTCGTTTTCTATAAAAGGTGGCCGTAGGATTTATGATTGCGGGCTTATTTTCATGAACTTAGTTGTATTGGTGTTTATTATTTAATCCATTTTTGTACTCGATTGTTTTAATTTTATGACCTTAATTGTATTTTATTTTCGCGGGCATTAAACAGTGGGTCGCTGAGCCGTGCGTCCAGACCGTAGCCGCAAGATTGCTTTGACTTATGTAGTATCACGGGAGGAAATACGGAAAGCTATTGAAGAACGGAGATTGATAAAATAATGGATGTTAGACAATTAGAGATATTAAGTCCACTCTTGTTTGTTACATTAATGGATAAAATAGCGAAAGAAGCACGAAGAAGCGTCAAACACGTAAGAGTTGTAGTGAAAAAATTACAACAAATATTTATATCTGAATTAATTTATCCTGATGGTATGGTTATTGTGAAAAATAGTCAAAAAGAAAACAAAAAAATTTGCAAATTTAGAATGAATACTTTAATAAATACAAAACAAAAATCACCCTAGGCAAAAGGCAAGAAGGCTGAAGAAAGTTATGTCAGAATAGATCAAAAACAGATTAAGCAAGTTAAAAATTTCAAATATTTGGATCCGATTGTAAATGCGGAGGGGAAAATGGAGCCGAGTTCCAAGTGTAATTATGTGGTATCATTAACATCATCATCATCATTTAGCTCTACAACTTTATGTGAGTCTTGGCCGCGTTTAATATTTCCTTCCATGGTTGTCGGTTCTGAGCAGTCATTTCCCATTGCTGCATTCCCATTTTGCGTAGATCACTGGCTACTGCGTCCTTCCATCTCTTTCTTGAGCGATCAACTGACCTTCTGCCATCAGGCCTTTCCCAGAATGTGGCGTTCAGGAGTCTTTCGTTACCAGTAGCGCACCTAGAATTTGACTCTGGGGGGGGGGGAGTTTGGTTGGTCACCGAATTTTTTTTTATGATGTTAACTCCATTTTGAGTCCTCAAAATGTGTGAGTAACAGTGTCGGAATAGGGTCTTGGGAGGGTTTTAACCCCAAAACCCCCCTGGGTGCGCCACTGTTCGTCACTCGATCTTAGTACGTGGCTCGCCCATCTTATTCGGTTTGCTTTAATGTAGCGTACTATGTTTTCATCTCCATAAACTGTCTGGAGTTCATCATTGTGTCTTCTTCTCCAGTCTCCTGTTGTCTCTTCTCTGCAAGGCCCATAGATAATCCGCAGTATTTTTCTTTCCAGTACCAGTAATTTTGTCGTTTCCCGCTGGTTCACAGTCCATGTCTCGCTTCCATACGTTATTGTGGGACGAATTATTGTCTTGTACACATTTATTTTTGCTGGTATTGATAGTATTTTTTATTTAAGTACGGTCATTAATGAGTAATATGCCCTGTTTGCTTCAATGATCCTGGCTGCCACGTCCTTTTCATATTTATTTTCAGATGTTATGATCGCTCCCAGGTACTTGAATTCTTTGACGATTTCAAAATTGTATTCATTGATTGTTGCGTTTTGTCTAACCTTTGGTCTTGGGTTCTTTGTAACCACCATGTACTTGGTCTTGTCCTCGTTGACTTTCAGACCAACTTCCTTGGCTCCGTTTTCGAATAGGGTGAAAACTTCTTTTGCATCTCTGGTTGATTGTGCAAATAGTAAACGCCAATAGTATTTTTGATCCTTGGGCGGCAAATCCGTTTGTCAGTTGTGGTTGAGCTTTCCTTACCACATGTTCCAGTGCAAAATTAAATAGCAGGGGGGGCGAGAGGATCTCCTTGTGTAAGCCCGGTATCAATGACGAATTCCTCCGACGAATTCTGATCCGTGCGGAAGCGTTCTCTGTGCTCACCTGTGCTAATCGTACCAGCTTTCCAGGTACTCCCATTTCTGCCATGGTCTCCCACAATGCTTCTGTGCTAATAGAATCTGCTAATAGATAATAGTGTAAGCTTGTTTAAAGTCTATGAAGATTTGGTGTACATCGCGGTTGAATTCCCAGCTTTTTTCCAACACCTGGCGTAGGGCGAATATCTAGTCTATGGTCGACCTTCTCGGTCTGAATCCGTTTTGGTAGTCGCCTATTATTTCCTCTGCGTATGGAGTAAGCCCTCTAGGCAGTATTATGGATATAATTTTGTACGTTTTATTGATTAACGATATTCCTCTATAGTTCCGACATATTTGTTTGTCTTCCTTCTTGTGGATAGGTACTACTTATATGGCTTCCATGCTAGTGTTTCGGTATTTCTTCTCTTTCCTAGACTTCTCTTATAAGATGATATAACTCAAGGTGGAGCTTTCTCCCCCTTTTTTTAGTAGTTCCGCCTGTATGCCGCCTGGGCCTAGGGCTTTATGGGTTTTTAGGGATGAAATTGCGGACTTCTATCCTTTATGTAACGAATGCGACTAAAGTTTACTAAGCATTAAACAGGTCGTTTATTCGAAGAAACGAAATCAGTGTCAGCATCAAAATAAAAGTATTTAATAGTGCGTGGTTCAGTCATATGGCCCATATGGATGATAATAGAAAAGTAAAGCAAGTGTGACAAGCAGTAATAGACAAAAAAACGAAGAAGAGGCAGACAAGTAAGGACGTGAAGTAGCGAGATTGAAAAGGCACTGAAGAGGCGTGAAAATAGTTGAAGAGAAGCAGAGTCGATGGCCAAGAACCGTGGCATTTGGAGAGGCTTCTACTACAAAACCTCGAATGCATTACATCCGTAAGGGTGAACAAGGCTTAAAGATTAAGTACGTAAGTTAAATTAAAATTATTTCGACGTCACTTTTGAATAGCTCTTGCTCTTTTAAAAAGCACTTTTGAATAAAGTGTTTTACATCAAATGGACATAAAATGCATTCTATAAAGAGCGGTTGCGAATAACCTGTATATTTGTCTTGCCTTCATTGTAGTCTAGTTGCTTGTACACGGTTCTGATAAGGCATTTGCTACTGACACTTTCGCTTCCTGTTTGACGATCTCATAGTTTTAAAGATGTCTGGCCTATTTCCTTGCTACTCTTTATATAGTTTTCTATTTTTCTTTATTTTTTCTTAAACTTCGTTTGACCATCACTAGATCTCTTTATTTTCATATAGACGCGCAATAGCTACCTAATTATTAAACTAATTATTAAGCAGTATTGTTATCGAGAATTTCGGTGTTTATGACCTTCTCAACCAAGGTACAAATACTAATGAAGTAATTAAATATTCGGCTAAGGAACGTAGTAGTAATTACTATTCAAAATATAGAAATTTTTTTTTGTTACATTTAGAAATGAGGAGATATGTATTTATATATAAATAACTGACACATTCAGGACTACAGCTAAACAGTGGTTATCCACTTTTTTCCATGTCTTGCTATGATCTCCCAGATTTGGATCACTTCCGTGTTCTCCGAATGTCTACGTATTCTTTTTCCCTTATTATTATTTAAGTTTCTGCTTTAGCATTTATTTCGGTAAGTTTTGTTAAGGCTATAAAAATTTGCATAGGGTTAAAAATTGGTACAAATATTTGTAACACAGGGGAAGTATTGATTATTCCCACATCTGCAAAAAAAGTTATATAACGTCAAAGTCGCAAATAGGGTGTTGAGGCTACAGATGCCAATGGTATGCACTCTTGTAGCTTATGCCGATGATCTCGCACTGGTTGCGAAGGCCAGTCAGAAAACAGACATGGGTAATGCGGCTAACACAGCCCTGCGTCGCATTAGTAGGTGGATCAGAGAGAACGATCTACAGCTAGCGCCTCAGAAAACTGAGGTGTTAGTTCACAAGGGGACCCGGGAAAAATCCTCTGGCTGTCGGAAGGACTAATGTTCGGAGTACACATCCAAAAGACAGTAGAAAAGGCGAACCGAAATCTGGAGGCGTTGATACGGCTGATGCCAAACATTGGAGGGCCAGGTAGCACCAAAAGAAAGGTGCTAAATGGAGTTTTCCAGTCGGTGGTAACCTACACTGGCCCCGTGTGGTGTAGCGTACTAAGCACTGCGAAATACGCTAGGCTGATGGAGACTTCGCAAAGGCGAATGCTTCTCAGGGTATCTCGCGCATATAGGACAGTTACAAATGAGGCTCTATATGTCATTGGAGCGGTGATACCGATCGTTTTGTTGTGTAAAGAGCGAGCGAGGATGTATGCGAGGAGAATGGATGTAAATATAGATGAGAATGAGAGAGAAAGAACGACAGTAGAGTGGCAGAGAGAATGGGCGAATGATAGTGGAAAGGCAAGGTGGATGAAGGAGCTTATTCCCGATCTGAGACCGTGGTGAGAATGTAAGTTTAGGAAACTAGACTAACCCTGATGCAGTTTCTGACCGAGCATGGTAGTTTTGGCACCTTCACAAATAGAATAGGCAAATCTGCCTCGGCAGACTGTACTGTTGAGTGGGGTACCGGACGCTCCGGCCCACATTTCTAACTGCCAGAGATGGGCAAATAAGAGGGGAGATTTCGAGAGGCGAATGGGTCTCGGGCTGGATGAAAGAAACATTGTAAACATAATGTTGGTTGGGAGGAGAGAAAGAATGGAGAGAAGTACACTGTCTGATTTCTGGGGCGATAAAGAACAAGGAGCAGAAGGACAGAGGAGGAAATTGAGCCAGGGATCTGGAAATTTATGGTTAATATTATTTATTACTTTATGGCCTAACGTCTGAAACATTTTCTGATTTACGGTAATAGGTATGGTTATTTATAAATTTTTAGTTTTATTATTTTAGTTGTTTATTAAGTGGAAAGACCACCTCTCTGGAACGGTGGTTAAGGTTTTAGCCGGAACTACCATGGGGTCTTCTGGCCTAGTATCTTACTCGGCCGAAAGATGCCAGGGTGTCTTGTTCCGTGACGTAGATGTCCAAAAAAAGGCTCTTACTGGAATCTGGCAATACTGCAATTATAAAAAAAGGTCAAAGTCGCAAATATGATAACTGCTAGTATATAAATATTATAACATTAGAAAGAATCCTAGTCCCGAGCTACTCAATTGTACGCATGTGTAGAGTTCTATAGCTGTTTTTTTTTCAGAGGCCTCATTAGCGAAATATATTATAATCTAAGCGTTATTTCGTAGTGAAAACATTTACCAACATATTTCGTAATATTTAGAACGTTTATTTATTTAAACGTGCAAATATATTTATTAGACTAACTCATTACATTTTAATTTCAGTTATACTATACATAGTTCGCCTCTTTCTTTGAAGTGTTTCTAGAATTGACGTCAAAACAGCAGTAAACACCTTTTGCGAATATGCGAATCGCCTAGTAATTTCGATCAGGGGCGTAGCAAGGGTTGGCATAACAATAGACTGTTTTCACACGCAATAACATGCTGTGATACGATATACGCATTTTCTAGGAGGGGTAAAACGACAGCTTTTAAATTGTTTGATAAACAAGATTTAGTTCATGGTGCTGAAATTTTTAAAAATAGTGTCTACTCCAGAAGATATAATCACGAACGGAGTTCGCTTTCTTCTTTCGATCTATGACGATCCAAAAAAAAAGTTACCTGCATTGATAAGTTGCGATACGTTTGCTTTGTAAAAAATACTATCAAAAAGCGATTGCAATTAGCTTATCTTATCAGTACCAATTTTGGGATATACTATCAAGTCCAACTGTGGTTTGGTAATCAACTAGATCCAAAATACTGGCGTTGGAAGATAATCGACCCAATTCAAAACACATTTGAACCAATCCAGAGTTTACATTCGCCTGCACCGATTTCTGGAGATTTTTGTCTCATGTAGTTATTGTTTTCATCGGTCAGAAAATTTACAATTAGTTCTCAAACCATATAAATTTTTCCTTTGCTAGGTATCAATATATTGGTAATCTACAATTTATCTAGCCATATGTTTTTAATCAACAATTAATCCTCTAGTAATTAAAACTCCATACAAAACCAATAAAATCTTTTCCAAGTCCAGATGTTATTTTTCAACATAGGGCCTTAGTATCCTCTCTTAAGGTTATAGTAAATGAGTCTACAACCTACTACACATTATATACACCTAGAGTAATATTCTAATATCCCACTCTAAAAAGGTACAGCACATTACCATTTTATTACCCATACATCGAATAATATATATATATATATATATATATATATATATATATATATATATATATATATCATCATCATCATCATCATGTGCAGCTTTATCAACCGTTTCCAATTACGGTGCAGCCTCCCTTATTTCAATGTTATTTTATGTTCTTATTATTATTCGACGATGTCTTAGTTATACTTTGTTCTAATAATTATTGGGGATATATATATATATATATATCCCCAATAAATTACAACTCAGTACAACTAATTCAGTACGTTTTATATCTTGCAAACCGTATAATAAACAATTTAAACCCTCCCCTTCCTTTTTTCTTCAATGACAGTTAGGCAAAATCATACACGTTTATGCCATTTAAGTTTCAGGTACCAAATGTTTATTTTTTAAGACCTATAGGGCCCTAATAATTTTCCAACCTCACATTATCTTTTAGATAGGTGTATTGATGTCTGCCTAATTTACTCAAATAATTTTTAAGTGATCCCATTATTATCTCTGTATCTTTCAGTACATTACATGTTAACACTTCATGAAAACTTTCTTGAGTAAGCATTTATATATGTTACAAATTCATACATAACATATTTCATCTCTCACTCCTAATTAATTATATTTTATCCTATTTGTTTAACACTTTATTGGCTAGTGCAAGTTACAATGACAGTGTTGTTCATACATCATTTAAATTTTACAACAAATATGTATTAATTAACAAAGTTTACAGCATTTAAAGGGTTTTAATCCTCATATTTAGTGGATTCCGTCATGTATACTTGCTAAATGTTCAACCACATGTTTTTCAACCTTGGTCAAAATTTCATATTTATGTTTGCTTTAATTAAATTGTAACACTTATTTTAGGTAACTGCACTGATTATGAACTTATTAGTACGACCACGTTCTGTGAAGGAACCCTAAAAGGCAATTTTAGAATAAATATACCTTTTATAAAGGATTTTTTAAATATAAAGTTTTATCTTTGTAAGTTTTATCAAAAATATTTTTATTGTGCATATTATTTTAAAACATTTTTTGTTTTTTTACGGAAAGAAATTCCATAAATGTCAAATAATCTCGTTAATATTGAGATTTGAACTACCTAATCAAAGCTATCGCCAACAAAAGTTTTGAATAAATTATTAATATTTGCCAAATCTGCCTGCCCGCTACATTATTAATATAAAATATAAACATTTTATATGTCGCTGACATGAAAAACTAAATTGTGGGTTTCACCCTGACAAAATAATCGGCGTGTCTATTGAAATGTATTTGCTTTTCTCCTTTGTTCATAGAATCGATTATTGATTGTGAATTTCCAAAGTAATGAAGAAAGAGTTACATTATTTCAAAAATATGCAATATAAGATAATATCTGAAACAATTGTTTTTTGGTGATAAGTATCATGTTTGATACCATAAAGATGATTAATTAAGTTAAATAATGAGTAATAATGAGTAATTTTTATTTATAATTCAGTAAGTAATAGAACCGGAATATAATATAAAACAAAATTTGTTAAAAATCCGTTTTATTTGTGACATCATGGTGTTCTAACGTGTTGTGATGTAAATATTGAAAAATTTTAAACAGATTGAAGTAAGACATATATACAATAAATAATATATGTATATGTACATAGAGGGTATATATATATATATATATATATATATATATATATATATATATATATATATATATATATTCAAAAAAAGGTAACACTGTCTCTAGGATACGTAAAAAATTGTAAGTGTAGTTTGCTTAGAAAAAAAATTTTGTAGCGCCATCCGTTTTCAAGATAAAGGGCGTTAAAAAAAAAGAAATGTTACACATTTTTTACGATTTTGCCGAAACTTCTGGCAACATTGTATGAAATTATATACGAATATGATTTGGAAACTAATATATCCCATGAGTTTGTTTTTATATATGACTTTCATAGGGCACTAGTTACAAGGTTCGTACCAAGTATCAATTAACATAACTTATTTAAGGATAAAATTTTGATAGACTGATGATGACCTTATTAGTCCGGAAACGTTCTGTTATGTAAACCGAAAGGGCAGTTTTTGAATAAATATACCTTTTGTACAGGATTTTTTAAATAAAAGTTTTTATTTTAATAAGTTTAAAAAAAATTACTCTACATTGTAAAATTTTTTTTATAATTATAATTTAAATTATTTCTAATCCCTTTACCCCTGTGGATGACACGCCGATGGTCGTATTCACAAATGGGTTGTTAAATGTTATTGGGAGACCACCCCAAAATACGGAATAGCCGACTTATTAAAAACGACGGTTTAGGTAATCCTCGGTTAATTCCTTCCGGCTCCAAGGCCGGGTTTCTTTATGATAAAGTTGTTAAATATCGTCGGAGCACATAGAAATGTTTTTCTCTAATAACCTAATGCAAGGGATTTTATATTTCATCACGTTCCTAGTTAGAAGGGTACCGTTAGTTTCGGTGATCATTAGAATCTTTTTACCCGCTTAGAAATCCATCTAGGCTGGCCTATCATTTTTGGGGGGGGAGATACCCTCACTTTTTTTGGGTAGTTTGGTAAAATTTTAGAGGAACCAATTCACTTCCCGGTGGGCATTCGTTGAGTAAAGGAGCTTTGCTCATTATCACCTTTGTGTCACTTTATCCGTGCATTTCTTTCTAAGTGTGTATACACTTGTATATTTGAGTTTTTTGGATCTAATATCATATTAGATTAAATATTGGTATAGAGTACCTTTAATTTTAGTTTAACTTCAGTGCTTGATACAAGTAAAGTATTATAGTAAATTAAATTAACTTCAGTGAAATAGTGCAGCAGTCATCAGGAATTACTGTAAGTTACCATAATCTTAGTATCTCCACTTATCTGGGCGAATAATATGGTATTCTATCATATTTTTTTTCAATCATCTGGGCGAATCTAAGTTCATCCATGTCTTCACCTGTAGTTGAAAGTAACTACCGATTTTTATATTCAATATTTTCTTACGAACTTTCCTACAGCTACTACAAAATTTCAATAAACATAATTACGAACATTTAGTTTTCAATCATTAAATAACAGTGCGAGATAGAATATCAACTTAACCAAGTGCGGTTTGGTTAAATTTTTATTTAGCGAATCTTTTTGTATTCTAGTGAATTTAGATTTGATTAATTTTTGTTATTTGCTATAATTGTTATGCATTTTTAACCCAGTGTCTCGAGATATGCCATTAAACAGCAAAGAAAGACCTGCTTTAATCAACCTTGGTTAAATTTTTTCTTACTCAGTATCAGGCTCTCTTCGCTGATAATTGAACCTGTGCATTATTATATTGTTGTATTTGTAAAGGTACTTATTATTCATATTACTGCTTATTTTTATGTGTACTCCACCATTTCATAGTTGATGGTGTATTTTTATTACTTGTATGTACATTTAGCTACCGTCATCATTGTGTTGTTGAATATATTGTTTTTGTTTTATGTATGTATTTTATTTGTCGACTCCTAACAATGTTTCCTGATATAACAATAACTCTGAATATTTGCTTTTTACCTTTAAATATTACTATACCTTTGACCAGTAGAAAGATCAGGCCGATTAATTTTCGTAGGTAAGTAAATGGACGGAGTCCACCTATTATATTTATTATTTGTTTATGTAGAGTGTTGACCAAAGTTATTTAATAATTAACTGTTAATAGCTTTTCTTGGGTTTGGTCTCTGAACCTAAATATCTTTCCTTATCTCCTTTCTTATTTAAGGTTTCTTAATTTTACTCCTTAAATCCCAAAAAATTAAGTGGCGCCTTCTTCCCTATCTTATCTTATCTTTGGTAATTTTACCCATCTATCTTTTTGTTTATTTCTGTATCTTTTCCAATATCTCTTATCCTATCTTTACTTATTTCGTCCGTTGGACCCATTCCCGGTTCCAAAACTAGTTTCGAACCCACGACTCGCTCTCCACCAACCATCTGGTTGCGGTCCGCAGTCTCTCCATTGGTGACCTTTCCAGCACCATCCAAAAAAGGTTTCCGAGGTTACAACATATTATTTTGAAAAATTTATGTTCTTTTTTATGAAAAGAAACCCCATAAAACGTCAAATAATCCCTTTAATATAAAAATTTCATAAATAATAAACATCATATTAAAAAATAAACATCATAAAAAGGTACTGTTGGTAAAACTCGATGCTATGTACCGTTTTCGAAATATTTTGATTTGAAAATTGTGAAATAATAACTGATGCTGATATACCTATAGTAATAATATAGTAATAATAGGTATATCTCGATTTTCTCTAAGTTTGCCATGGAAAACTGACATTTATTGATTGTTATGACGATAAGTCATAATTATATTTTTGAAACCTTGTTATTTGTAAAATTAGATATTGTTATCAAAATATTCTTAAATGTTGAATATAGTGACATGATATTAACCTTAGGCGAGTGTTCAGGAAACTCTAGTGGCTTTTACGCGTTCAATTTTTAATCTTTCAAAATATGTATACTTGGTTAGAATCTCAAATCGTATAATTTCACCTTCTAGGTTCAAAACTTTCGTGTATCCTCTGTGGAAGAGGTAAAGAAAACTTAAGTGCTTGTTTTTACTTGTGATGAACATTTTTTATCCGGTTTGCTAAGAAAGAAATCGTCTTTTACATCGACCTAAAGAATTTTAGCTTTTATGTTACGATTTTTATACTTAAGTCGAAAAGGTTAGAACCATTGGCTTCGATAAAATTGGAAGGCTCGTTGATTATTCTTGTCAGATTTACACAGGAAAAGTATCTTGAAAAACATTTTCAGTGAAACTCGTTCCCGAAACCATTTCGTAAGTTTTGAGTATTTTTAGAGTATAATACTTAGTGCATAAGAGTAGCTGGTCGTCTTTCTTATCTTCCCCTTTGTATGAAGCAAAACGTCATTTTTTGTTACCAAAAAAATATCGCTTTTCTACTCTCCTAGTTCGACATTATGATGAGCAGTATTTACTGTTGTGCTGGATTTAAGAGTACTGTATATATATATATATATATATATATATATATATATATATATATATATATATATATATATATATATATATATATATATATATACGGCGAATTAAACAAGCAATTAAAGATACAACTAGGATTGGAATTACCGGCATGTGTGTGTATGGTCCGAATCTTTAGGCGCATCTATTTAAGTCTGGTGTCTTTTAACGACCCCCTCGCACCCTATTTCGAAAATCCAGTTTTTTGACCGATGCTATAGGAAGGGTCAAATAGGAAGGAGAAATGTATCGATTAATTTGCACAACCATATTTGAATTTAAACATTCTCCCCTCTTTAAAGGTTATTAAGTCTTTAAAGGCAAAATTAATAATAAATGCGATATAAAATCTTATATATTCAAGACTTAAATCAAAATTAAAATTAAAATAGGCGTTTACAGAGCGAATTCCGCGTTCAGAACTACCGTCGAAATGTGGAGCAGCAGTAGGAGCAAACGAAAATAATATTCTCTTTATCGAGAATAGTCTCCACAAAACTACTTAATTGCCGATAAGCGCTATGAAAGTTAGTACCATTCTCACAAAATACTTGAGATACTGGACCTCTCCGAGCGATAAAACGTTGTAAAGCGGCCAAAAAATCTTCCGCGTTTAAACCACTATCCAATTCGAGAT
Organism: Diabrotica undecimpunctata; assembly: GCF_040954645.1. Classification (NCBI taxonomy): domain Eukaryota; kingdom Metazoa; phylum Arthropoda; class Insecta; order Coleoptera; family Chrysomelidae; genus Diabrotica; species Diabrotica undecimpunctata. The sequence continues at coordinate 51,617,898 of NC_092808.1, forward strand.
TTAAAGCCTTTGTGGCGCAACATACAAATAGACACAAATATTGCATTATAGTTTTAACTCCCCTATAGCGCGACATAGTTATCGAAAACGGCCCACCATAATCTAACCCACAAATCGAAAAAGGTTTAATGGCACCGAGATGAACTTTAAGCAGATTACCCATAGGGGGTTTTAAGGTTTTGGGAAATTTTTTTCAACATCTAATACATTTAGATAATATTGAATGAATGGCTTGTTTAGAAGACAGTATCCAAAACCTTTGACCGACCAAAAAGTAAATATATATATATATATATATATATATATATATATATATATATATATATATATATATATATATATATATATATATATGTTTTAAAAATGTTTTAATCTAATAAATGTTTCTCCGAAAATTTTTATAATTTTGAAACCATTTTTTTAATACAAAAATAATTGAATTTTTAAATAAGTTAAAATAGCAACCAATTACAAATAAGCCTCAATGTCATAAATGCCAACATAAAATTTTTAATTTTGACAATTATATTGCCAAAAGTAAAATTTCGTTTAAACATTCTTTTTTGTTTAGTAACAAAATTTACTTTTGGCAATATAATTGTCAAAAACAAAAATTTTATGTTGGCATTTATGACATTGAGGCTTATTTGTAATTGGTTGCTATTTTAACTTATTTAAAAAATTCAATTATTTTTGTATTAAAAAAATGTTTTCAAAATTATAAAAATTTTCGGAGAAACATTTATTAGATTAAAACATTTTTATATTAAATATTTTGAAGATGTATTAGCAGTAATTTTTACTTACTAAACTAATTTTTATTTGGTAAGTTAACAAAAATTGTTTTTTCTTTTTAGATCAACCTTGTAAGATATTTTGTCTTTTTTAGCTCTTGATAATAATTGTAAACACAATTGAAAGCTCGAGATTAAAAAAATAGTTAACCAATAGCCCTTTTATTGACTCCAACCCAACAGTTATATATTTGTTCCAAACGAGTCACAAGTACTTCTTTTTTCTTATATATATATATATATATATATATATATATATATATATATATATATATATATATATATATATATATATATCTGGGTCAAACTACAAAACAACAAAGAAAACCAAACAGCAGAGATAAAAAGACGAGTTAGACTGGCATGGGCGGCATTTGGCAAACTAAGCTACATTCTTAAAAACAAAACATATCCATAGGATCTTAAGACCAAAGTGTACAATCAATGCGTACTCCCATTTCTCATTTTATGGTTCCCAAACGTTGACATTTACAAAAGCAAACATGGACAAAATCATAAAAATCCATAGAGCAATGGAAAGAGAAATGTTGCACATAAGACTAATGGATAAAAAAGAAACGAGTGGATAAGAGAGGAAGCAAAAGTGAGGGATGTTAGACAAGAAGTTGCAAAATTAAAATGGAGATTTGCCTGACACAATATAAGACAAAGAAGAATGGAAAAAGATTGGGGAGGCTTATGTCCAAAGATGGACCGAAGAAGGCTAATTAGATAGATATATAGACAAACGGAGACAGTGATTCCAGTAGTAGCTGTGACATAGACAGTGATTAGTAAGTAAAGCATCTTATGGTCTCTTGAACTTTAAAACAGTTTAGTTTTTATATACTTAAACTGATGATGAAACAAAGCTTTCCTAAAAAAAGCTTAGCACTTGCGGAGTACCGGCAGAAGTGAATACTTCTTATAGAGTCTTTTATGTCTGTTTATTACTGGATTGTTAATATTTTTATAATAACACTACACATTTAAGTTCTTTACAATTTAAAAAATCTTAATTTTTTTCTTTAATGATTATTGTAATTTTCAAAATTTGTAATATAGAATTTATTCTATATTACAAATCTATATATAATATAGAATTTATTCATCAATACATTTTCATTATTATCTCGTATTTATGCTTAATTGCTTGAATGGAATAATAAAAGGGTGTATTGACTAATTTTCATTAAAAACTTTCCATTTGTAAATACTTATCTATAAACGACTGTAAAATTTCTAAAATAAACCTTTGTTTATTTAAACTAGTTTTATTTAATTTTATATAATTTTATTTAATTTTTATAATTATTTATAATTTTTAATTTTTATTTATTTTCTTATTATTTATAATTTTATTTAATTTTGTTTATATTACTTAATTGTATTTAATTTTATTTATTTTGCTTAATATTATTTAATATTATACAATTTTGTTTAATTTTGCATAATTTTATTTAATTTTTTATAATTTATATTTAATGTATTATTTATAATTTTATTTAATTGTATTTAATTTTATTTTATTTAAAGCTGAAGAAAAGAAGATTGATTAACATTTGAAAATCTAGTTGTATCAAAACATTTCAAAGTCAATAAGTAATGGAAAATTATTTATTAATATAAGATTATTAGTTAATTATTGTTGGCTATTTTTAATTTTTTTATTTATTTACATTGAATATTAATTTTTGTGTTGAATCATCCACTTCAGCAATAATTATGTGATACATATTTGCTTTAAACAGAATTCAGGAATATTTTGTGATTTGGCAACAATTTCAACTTAGATCTCTGACGTAGATAATGACGTCTACTGGGATTTATGCTATTTCAACTGTATGTTTCTTTATTCGGTATATCTGTTTTCCGTCTATTCGCTTAATATAAACATTAAAAATGTAATTATACAACCGTTCAATTGATACAATGCATGCTATTTATTCTATGACTAAAACCACTCATATGAAAATATCTATTGGAATCAAAATAATTGAGCATTGTTTAATTCCAATATATACGGAAAACATAAAATACTTAATTATAGTTCCCATAAAATAAAGTAGTTAATATAAAAATGCAAAGTAGTTTCGGAGCCACCTTGAAATATCTGAAAAGTAATGAATTTATTGTTACCTAATTTTTGTTTAAGTTGCAGTTAAACCATAATATCTTAACATCAAAATTGTGCAATCTGCTTCCACACAAAATCAATTTTGTGTGAAACTACCTACTAAATAGTAAATGGACAATAATTCTGTAGGGTAAAGTGTCTTATTAATAAATAAATAGCACAGTAAAATAGCACATTATTAGCCAAATATACAAAAATTAAAAACTACAGTGTGAATCTTTTTGAGTTTCTGGCGAAACTACCGTAACAGCAATGAGCGTAAACATAAATATTTACACCGGCAATAAAAATCGATGAGAGTGTAAGTTTTGTTGATGTTGCGCCGAGAATGACTTTCCAAGTAGTTTTTAGCAGCCGCCCTTGTAAATACTTACGTAGCGTGACCGATATTATATCGACAAATTCTTTGTGCGACTATGTTAGACACATGTTTAGGATCAAAACAAACCAACAAGTTAAATTTTTTGTATATTATAGCAAGAAAATTGCGATTAATCATATTATAAATATCAACATTACCGAATTCGCCTCATTTTTGCGTCACTTTATTACAATGTTTACTAAAACGTTCACAATCACTGGCAGAAACTTGATAACTTTCGGTTCCCAGTCTGCAATACATGGGTTCTTGCCGATTGCCGATGACAACACAAACGAATCGGATGGATGGATGATGAACTACAAAAAATCCCACGTTTTCTACTACACTGTGTATCATGTACCGTTACGCAGTGTTGTCGGTTGGTAAATATTTTACATAAATTAGGGAGTATAAGGTGATCGATCAGTATAGGAGTTGATTATTGATAAAATAGTATTAGTTTACTGTATACCTATTACAACATTCTGTGTTTCTTAATATTAAATTGGGTTTTTGAACATTAAACCGCACTGAAAGCTATTAATAGAATATTTTTTGTGGGTTAAAATAAGATTTCATTATCAAAAATGTGGTTTTAGCGGACAAAAGATTCACAAACAATAATGCATAAACAGTTTATAAATACATATTATTATATTGGTAATATTGTATTGGTAGTTTGAATGTATTAATAATAAAAAGAAAACAATACGTCGATTAAAAAAATTGACACAAAAAAAATTGGATGAAAAAAATAGACACAAAAAAAATTGGATGAAAAATATAAGAATTAAAAAAGACCACTTTTCTGTGCATTCTGATAGCAGTTAGCATCGAAACGCTGCTTTTTAACTTGGAAATTCTACTAAGTGCTTCGAGATGTAGCTGCTGCTATCACCTCAAGAAAGAGAAACAGATATCACTGTGCAATGAGGTTGAAAAACCATAAAAATTCGCTCTACGCCTGGTCTAGTAAAGGATTGAGAGCTTAATGAAGGTACGGTACCCCAGAGGGGGACATCTCAAGGTGATTTGCAAAGTCATTCGGGAGTTTATCACTGAGCTTTGTAGTAGAATGAATTAAAGGCGGTGTTTTTTCTTCTTGGGTTCGTAGACTCTGAGTGTTGACTCTCTCGTTTGTAGTTTATATAGTATCGTCTTAAATTTATGTGACGGAAAATCTTCATTGGCGGATTGATAAAAGGTTGTCACTCCATCTTTTGCGCGATAGTCCAATACTTCTTCTGCCGATTGGTGATTTATCTGTTGCTATTTTGACTACACGGGTCTCCTCCATTCTGCTTATGTGGTTATTCCAATGTTTTTTTTTATTTAGTGTTAATTCGTTTATACACTGTATGTTACATTTTCTTCTAATGTCTTCACTCCTTCGTCGATCTCTCAGCGTATTTTGTGTAATTCTTGACTTCATCTCAGTGTTAATGTGTCGGTTTCGCCATACAGTGTTATTAGGCATCCTGTAGTAGAAGTTCTTAGATTAATGATTTTTATTCGAACATTGGTCTACGTCTTATAACTAGATCGATACGAAGCATTATTTAGAGTTTGATAAAGGCTATCTTTAGGTTTATCACTACTCACTGATGTTGAAGGTGGATATTACATATATCGAGAAACGTCTGAAAGTATGGAACACCTAACACATATTTAGTAAATCCTATCTCAGGATTAGAAGGGTAAGGGCAAGTCTCTAGTGCACCAAAATTGGAGCTACTCAGCTCCAAGGGTAAATGGACCGGCCCTAGAGAATTTTCTCCAGAATTGGAGGTTGTAGCGATGGACCTTCTCACCATTAGACGAAAAAATTTTATTACTTTATTCCTTTATTCAACAAATCCTAGAGAAAAAACGCCGGACGGCTCTAACGGAAAATAACCCATCCTAGGGAAAAGGTTAATAAGTTTTGAAAGTTATTCGAATTAATCTTAAATGAGCTGTTTAAAGAAATTAAGAGAGATAATAGTTTTCACAGAAAAACAATAAAGGGAAAGGGACATACTAGTTTAACCCCTACTAGGCTACTACTAGTCAAGTGGCTATGACGAATATGTCCGCAAGAATAATAACGCTTTTGTATGTTCAAGACGATTATATTCGCGTTGAACTATTTTTGTAAGCCATGGATGGATATACCGACTATGTACACCAGCGAGGTTTGTACATTAAAATAAGAGACTATGCTACAGAATAAGGGTATTTCTAAGAAATTCACCGTTAGAGCCGGTCCATAGGTGAGTGGTAAAACGAGCCACTAGTCCGCATAGCCAGAGTTAAATTAATTTTTTTTAAAAGAAGCATATGCTATCTGATTTTTAGAGTAAAATATGTCAAGTTCTAGTGACAGTATTCGCAAGAACAAATTCTATGAATCTGATGAAAATTCAGATCTCGATTATGATACCGAATCTGAAGAAGACAGCGAGTAGGAAGGTAGCGACGATAGTGATAATAATCTTGAGAACAATTTTGATATGCCATGAGATTCGTATAGTACTTCACGTCCAGTTTTTTTAGTTACTACAAACAGTGGCGTACAAGTTGAAGATCTGGCAGGTACGAAAGTTATATTGCTTATATTCGAATATTTTTTTGACGATAATTTGAACGAGTTAATTAAAAAAGAAGCTAACGATTATGCGATAAGGTATATCCTAAAAAATGCTGAAAATTTGAGGCCTAATTCCAGAGCAAGAAAATGGAAACAAACAAATAGAAATGACATAAGAACACTAATAAGGTTGATCATCTTACAAGGCGTTAAACCTCAATACAAACTGTATTTTTCTCTCCGTGAAAGTATGTATTGAAACTCCATTTTTCCTAAATATTATGATTAACCGCTAGGGCGTAACCTGTGAAGAAAAATTTGAAAACCAGTTTTTTGTGAAATATGCCTAATTATATCAAGTGTTAAATAAGTAAACCAGAAAGAGACCTAAATTCCCCAAAAAGTTGTTCAAGTACTTTTTTTTTATTTTTTCAAATAAAGGGTGGGGGAGAGTGGGAAAGTATTTGTGGATAAATACCTATAACTTTGGTTTGGATCAACAGATTTTAACGAAATTAGTATCATAAAAAATAGTGTGGATAATTTAATTTACATCTACTATAAAACATCTGCATTTAGTTTTAATTGTCATGGGTAGAGGGTACTTTCGAATAGAAAAAATTCAAATTTGTTTTTCTTAAAAATGTTTAATGCAAACACCTATTTATTGTAAATTATAATGGAACTGGATTAAATTCGTAACAAAATGGCGTAAACCGCATGTTGATAGCTTTTGTCGAACTCGAGATATGAATAAAAACGCATAAACATAAGTAAGTAAGTATTGACTCACCCTTTATTACAACTTAAAATTAAATATATGAAAGATCATACAAATATCTCAAATTGTTTTCCATCGTTGTACACACAAAGATGTAATCTTTCGCGCTTAGACATAACAGCTGCTTCAATCTCAGCTGTTGATATACTATATATTGCGTTTATAATGCGCTGTTTCATGTCGTCTCGCGTGGTTGGTCGAGTTTGGTTCACTAAGTCCTTCAATCTTCCCCATAGATAAAAGTTCAGACATGTTAAGTCTGGAGATCTAGCTGTCCATGAAAATATACTTCCCCTTCCAATCCATTTATTTGGATAACTTGCATACAAATAATCTCGAACTCGTCTGGAAAAGTGCGCAGGACACCCGTTATGTTGTAATATTATATCTCTTCTTGTTTGTAAGGAAATATCTGCCAATAAAACAGACAACTAATTTTCCAGAAAATCCAAATATGTTTCGTCATTTAAAGTTCTATCAGGACAAAGAGATATGGACCTACGATCTTTCCATCAACTATACCACACCAAACATTAAGACTCCATCTACCTTGAACCTGCACCTCATGTATCCAGTGCGGATTTTCTTCAGCCCAATAATGCATATTATGCAGATTAACACCACCCGCACTATTAAACGTAGCCTCGACTGTCCACAAAATCTTTGACATGATATGCGGTTGTTCTTCTAGCGGACCTAACATCCAATTGCAGTAATCCAGCCTTGCATCAAAATCTCTATCATGTAAAGCTTGGTAGAGAACTACATCAACAAGATTTTCTTTCTTACTACAGAAAAAGAAACCACTATATTTACTAAAACTCAAAAAATCTTGAAAAATCCACTGTTGTTTCACAAGATAAATCGTGCATAAGTATTTTTAAGAAACGGATAAAAGGATAAAAGCGCCGTGTTGCCATTTTTATCGGAACATTAAAATAACAGTTCAATCTAAAGTTTAAAGGGAATTCCAAGTTTCTGACCTAAACGTTCACTTTATAATATGAAAAACCAACCTGTGATGTTTTAAAATCCTTAGAACAGTAATTTTGGGTATGTTTAATTCTATAGAGATTTGCCGACTACTTGTATGTGGATTATATTGAATTAAAGCAAGAACATTGATTGAATTATCTTCGGTCATACCTCTACTACGTCGTTTAAAACAAGGACAATGAAAACTACCTGTTTATCTTAATCTTCTTGCCTTTCATTCAAATACTTCTTTGCCATAATAACTCCTGTCAGAATGTCTTACAGAATATATACGTGAGGCAATAGCGGCATTTTGGTGACATTCGAAATAAACTGCTATCTTATCATACAATTCTGCATTTGATATACTCATCACGAATTATTAGTACTGATAATTAATTACTAATATTACCAATATTAATATCTATTGAAAAAAGTGCAATCTTTAATTCGAATGATAATATAACACTTCTTAACAATGTTTTGACTGCTGTCAATAAATAAACAATATGAACTCCCCGTCAAATTCATTGTCGTAGCCTACTTAGTTTCGAAAAAACTATTTTTAATTATATGAAATAACAATGGTCAAAATAGGTATCAACATTAAGATTCTTCTGCTATAAAAAAATTTGAAAGTACCTACTGACTTATTTTTTAATTTAATTTATAATACAGGCTGAGTCAATACTATACTTACTTATGTTTATGCGTTTTTATTCATATCTCGAGTTCGACAGAAGCTATTAACATGCGGTTTGCGCCATTTTGTTACGAATTTAATCCAGTTCCATTATAATTTACAATAAATAGGTGTTTCCATTAAATATTTGTGAAGAAAAACAAATTTTAGTTTTTTCTATTCGAAAGTACCTACTGACTTATTTTTTAATTTAATTTATAATACAGGGTGAGTCAATACTATAATACTTACTTATGTTTATGCGTTTTTATTCATATCTCGAGTTCGACAAAAGCTATTACCATGCAGTATTACGAATTTAATCCACTTCCATTATAATTTACAATAAATAGGTGTTTCTATTAAACATTTTAAAGAAAAACAAATTTTAATTTTTTCTATTCGAAAGTACCCTCACCTATGACAATTAAAACTAAATGCAATTATTTTATAGTAGATGAAAATTAATTCATCCACACTCTTTCTAATGACACTACTCCATCCATCCCATCCAATGGCGCTACAGCCCAAATCGGGCCTTGGCCTCCTTCAACAGGCTTCTCCAACCATCTCTATTTACCGCTGTTCTTTTCCATGAACGCGTTCCCAGGCAGTTCCTGGCATCCTCATCGACTTCATCTTCCCATCTCTTTTTAGGTCTTCCAACAGGTCTTTTTCCCTGCATTCTTGCATTTAATAATTTTCTGGGGATTCTATTCTCATGCATGCGGACCACGTGCCCTGCCCATCGTAATCTCTGCAGTTTAGTATGTTGTGCTAGAGGTGGTTCGCTATATTGCTCGTATATTTCTCTATTGTACCTAATTCGCCAGTTGTTGTTTTCACTTATTGGGCCCAGGATCCTACGTAATATTTTTCTTTCAAACACATCTAATGCATTGGCAGATTTCTGTGTCACCACCCATGTTTCGCAACCATAACTTACTATGGGCCTGATTATTGTTTTATAGACCCGGAGTTTTGTTTTCCGGTGTACGTCTCGCGATTTGAATATGTGGCCCATCGCGAAATAGGCTTTATTTGCCAGCACAAGCCTTCTATTTATTTCCGGTTCTTCTTCATTGCTTGCGACCAGATCCATTCCTAGGTATGTGAATCTATTTACATGTTCTATATCGTCAATAAAGTGTTGTTGCACCGGTCTATTTGATCTGGTTTGTATGAGTAGTTTTGTTTTATTTGTATTTATTGCTAGCCCTACTGCTTCTGCACTCTGTTTCAACTCAACGTAGGTTTCTTCCGCTGCATTCATTGTTCTGCTCATTATGTTTATGTCATCTGCGTATGCTGCTAATTGGGTAGACTTGTTTGTAAGTATGTTATTTCCGCTCACCGTCAACCGTCTAATTACATATTCCAGAACAAGATTAAAGAGCGTTGGAGCTAGTCCGTCGCCTTGTTTCAGTCCTTGCGTTATCGTAAACGCATCAGTGATCTGTCCCTGAATACATACCTGTGCTTCTGTTTCTGTCATTGTCATTTGCACTAGTCGTATTAATTTTGATGGTATGCCAAATTCTTTCAGTATATTAGGTAGAATTGTTCTATCTATTGAATCATAGGCTTGTTTAAAATCTACAAAGAGATTGTAAACGTCCATGTCATATTCCCATGCTTTGGCTAGTATTTGTTTAACTGTAAATAGTTGGTCAATGGTAGATCTATTTTGCCTAAACCCTGCTTGATATTCCCCGATGATTTTTTCCGTGAGAGGTTGTAGTCTTCGATTAATGATGTTTGTGAGTATTTTGTATCCCGAACAAAGTAAAGAGATGCCTCTATAATTCTGACACAACAGTTTGTCTCCTTTTTTATGGATAGGGCAGATTATACTTTTCTTCCATTGTTGGGGAATTTCTTCTTCTATCCATATCTCTCGTATTAGCTGGTACATCTGTTGTGTCAAATTCCTTCCTCCTTGCTTGAGTAGTTCTGCCGGTATTTTATCTATTCCCGGTGCTTTATGGCTTTTTTGTATGTGGATTGCCGTTTGGACCTCCTCTAGCGTGGGGGGTCTAGTTAATTCATTTTCTTCTCCATCTTTCCCCAGTTCTTGTTGTTGTACCTCCTGTCGTGCCTGCTGCTGCCACTGTTGTTGTAATGGTAGTTGTGTCCCTTTGTTTAGTAATTCCTTAAAATATGTCATCCAGGTTCTCTGAATTTCGTCTATATCGCTAATGATTTCACCTTTCTTATTTTTGCAGAGGCTAGTCCTCGGTTTGTATCCTTGTCTTAGATGTTTGATTAATTGGTATGCGCTACGTGTTTCGTTTTCCTTAAACTCTCTCTCTATGTTTAGTATCCGTTGGTTTTCATACTTTCTCTTTTTCTGCCTGCACAGTTTATCTGCTCTTCGTCTTTTGTTCTCATGTTCTGTTTTTCTCTCTCTAGTACGTCTGAGTATGTAATTCTTATGCGCTTCATTTCTTTCCTGTATAGCTTGTTTGCATTCTTCATCGAACCATGTTTCTTCTCTCCGTTGTGTCTTTGTTCCTAAGACTTCTTTCGCTGTGTTGAGTATGATACTGCTTATTGTGTTCCATTGGTTTTCTATTGTAGAGTCTGCTCTGTTTTCTTCTAGTAATTTTTCATCCACTGTTCTCTCAAATCTTTCTTGTACCTCAGATACTTTTAGGTTGTCTAAGTTTAGTTTTTCTTGTTTTGTATATTTTTCCTTTACCTGTCGACTGATTTTGCATCTAAACCGTGCCTGTACTAGCAGATGGTCTGAGTCACAGCTTGCACCACGTCTGCTTTTTACATCTAATATACTCGTCGCCATTCTTTTTTCAGCCAGTATATGGTCTATTTGATTGATCGTATTTCCGTCAGGTGATATCCAGGTGCCCTTATGTATGTCCCGATGTGGGAAGCATGTCGAACTGATAATCATATTCTTTCCAGCTGCGAAATCTATTAGAAACTGACCATTCTCATTTGTGTCTGTATGCAAACTATGTTTCCCTATTACATGACACTACTACTTTCTTTAAAATCGGTTGATCCAAACCAAAGTTATAGGTATTTATCCACAAATACTTTCCCACTCTCCCCCACCCTTTATTTGAAAAAATAAAAAAAAGTACTTGAACAACTTTGTGAAGAATTTAGGTTTCTTTCTAGTTTACTTATTTAACACTTGGTATAATTGGGCATATTTCCCAAAAAACTGCTTTTCAAAGTTTTTTTCACAGGTTATGCCCCCTAGCGGTTAACCCAGAAACTTGAAAATTATTTCCAGCGATTTCTCTTGGCCACTTTTTCTAGGAATTTTTTCTCCTAAACTTATAACATGAATAGTTTCTGATATATAGCCGAGAGATCGGCTTATTGGACCACCCGATACAATTTTATAATAGATATGAGAAAGGGTACATATTTTTATGTAAAATATTCTGAAGAACCTACAACTTCTAAAATAGTATTACCTCTAACCTATTCGCTACTAGATAAAGGTTTTATATTGTTTGGTTGCTATATTTTTACATAGGCAATCACTTAGTTCAAAATAACCATTTCTAGATCCAATAAACTAATCATGGTTTAGAAATGGCGAGATAAAAAGATATTTTAATGCTTAGCAGTATTCATGATCAGAGTATGCAAAAAATTGTCACCCACATCCCCCACCCTGTTCAAAATATTCCTGGAAAAAACCCTGAAACCATGGAAAAGAAAGTGCAAAGGAATGGGTATACCAGTAAGGAACGAATATCTATATACGCTAAGTTTTGCCGACGACCAAATAGTGATCGCACAAGACGAGGATGACCTCAGTTTTATGATGAGAAAACTGGAGCAGGAATATGCAAAGAATGGGATGGAAATAAACCTAAAGAAAACTGAATACCTTACAACGGAGAATACAGAAATAAAACAGCTGGAAATAGACGAAGGTAAACAAATCAAAGGAACAGACAAGTATAAGTATTTAGGTTTCATAATATCAAACAAAGGAACAACGGAGGAAGATATCAAAAATAGACTAGGACAAACAAGAGACTGCATACGAAAATTGAACCCGGTACTATGGGATAAGAACATCAGCATGAAAACAAAGAAAAAAATATATAATACCATGACAAGAAGTATCCTCATTTATGGGTGTGAAAATTGGACAATAAATAAGAAAACCAAAAACAAAATAAGAGCAAAAGAGATGAAATTCCTAAGGAGAAGCTGCAGAGTAACAAGAAGAGATAGAATAAATAACATGGAGATTAAGAGGAGAATGGGAATGAACTCCGACATAATAGACTACATCGAACAGAAGAGGTTAACCTGGTACGGACATGTCAGAAGAGCAGACCAAAATCGGTGGATAAATAGAATAACAGAGTGGAGCCCGATAGGAAGAAGAAAGAGAGGCAGACCCCGAAGATCTTTCAGAGATGAAGTGGACGAAGCAATGAGTAGAAGAAACCTACAGGAAGGGGACTGGCTAAACAGGAAAAATTGGAGAAAACGGTTGAGTGAAGGAATACAGTGAAAACTGTGGAAATCCTTGTATATATAACAATCACAAAATCAGTAGAATGGTGGGCAAAAGAGTCGTTAAAATAGCAAGGGACAAATCACCAAGTGGTAGAAGAAGTATCTGCCAACCTCGCAAGAGATGGAAATCTTCCATAGAGGCCACAAACAGCAAATGAAAAAGCAACATTTCATATATAAAGGCAGAAGAAGAAGAAACATTTAAACAGTAACCCTAAGATATAAAATTCGTATTAGAAATAATCAGTAGATGAAAGTGATACGGAGAGTCAACCTGGTAAGGAAAACAATATACCTACATAGGCAAATGAGTGTATATAATAAATTATTGCGATTGTTTTAATAACTTACCTTAAATCTGGCTTAACTTTAATAAATTCCATCATATATTATCCTCGCGTATCGTATTTTAAATTCGACCTACGGCACGGCACACACACGACTCAACAGTAATTTCAACAATAATGCCTGTTTGTCATTTCCGTTTGCGTTCATTACTTAAAACAGTAGATGTTTTTACTTACTACTTAAAGATGTTTATTTTTAGAATAGGTACTTGCACCATCTTAGATTTAATGTTAACGGTTTGCGGTCATTAATTTCCAGTTATAACAAATTATTCAAACATTTTATATAAATTTATACACAATAAAGAAGCTTGGAAAATATTCATTAAGAAGCTCTTAAAATATTCATTTAAATATTCAGTAAAAATGTTGAAAATATGCACTTATACGGTAGATTTCCTCTACTAAAACTATTTTTAAAAAAACTACTACTGAAAAAATTATTAGATAATTTGGTAAGTAGGCGAAAGAATCATATAATCTGAGAAAGACTAGCATTTTCTCTAACTGTCTCACTTAGTGTGATCCTCCAAGACTTCTTCTAGAAATACATAAATTTGAATTTATCGACAGCGATCTGTCCTATTCTGTTGATGAAGGGGATGTAACACGGGGTGACTGGTGTGACGATGACGTACTAGTGAAAAGATCTGTTGTTTGTAATTGTGTCATCATTTCAGGCATAAAAACATCATTATCTTGTGTTGCTTGGAGTTTATACCGAGCAAATAAAGTTACTATATCAAGTTTTAACAGATCCTGCGTTCTGAGTGGAAACTTTTTGAAACTCTGACGTACTAAAACGTACCTTAGAAACAATTATTTACCTTATTAAGAGGAAATTAAATTAGCGTTAAAAGGAATTATTATCTTATTAACAAACTTGAGGAATTATCATCCCTTGAAAATCTTATTGTTGTTGGAGATTTCAATTTTCCAGACATAAGCTGGCCCATTATTTCCAAAACTGATACTATCAATTCCCAAAATTTGTTTAAAAACTTTGTCATGAACTCAAATTTATTACAACTGATAACTGAACCTACAAGGTTTAGAGCGAACAATAATCCTTCAATTTTAGACTTATTTTTCACAAATGATGATCAACTAATTTCTACACTTGAAGTGTCCTCTCCTGTGGGTCTTTCTGACCACTCACTTATTACTGCTCACATTCAATTTAGTTTAACACCGCCTTGCAAAAATAATTTCGTAACATATGCCACTACTGATTTCTTTAATGTAAATTCAGTTTTATCCCAGTTAAACTGGCAATCTATTTTTCTTAATCACTCTGATCCATCGTCAATGTGGGACTCTTTTCTTCATACTGCTATTACAACAATTTCTGATTATACAACCGAACGGCAGCTATACAGAAACCGACTAAAACCTTGGATTAACCTTTCAGCTACCCATTTAATTCGACATAAGCGAAAGCTTTGGCGAAGATATAAACTTACTGGATCCCTTGATGATTTTCTCGCCCACCGTAATTTTTCTAACCGAGTCAAACAATCTTTGCTAAAGTTAAGAACAGAATTTGAAGAATCTATCATTGCTAATGGTAATAGTAAAAAAGTTTATCGGTACATTCGTACATCTTTATCTTCTAAAGTCTCCATACCGTTACTTCAAAAAGCTGACGGGTCTTTATGTTCTTCGAATAACGAATCTTCGGAATGTTTATCGTTATTCTTTTCTCAGGTTTTTACAAATGAACCTAACGATACCATTCCTCAAATAATGTGCCCACGTTTGTCTAAAACTCTTGACAATATATCTTTCACACAGGATGAAATTAAACATCATTTAAGGAAACTACGAAATAATTCATCACCTGGATTAGAAGGACTCACCTCTTTTTTTCTCAAACAATGTGCAGAATCTGTAGTCATCCCTATATCTCTTATAATGAATGCTTCATTTAATCAAGGTTCTCTCCCCTCGTCCTGGAAATAGTCTTGGGTTACTTCTATATTCAAGAAAGGAAATAAACTTGATTGCAATAACTATCGTCCAATCGGCCTGGTTCCTATTATCGGCAAGGTCATGGAATCGATTATTTCGGAAGCTATATCTGAGTTTCTTCTTCAAGAAAATATCATCCCTCACCAACAGCATGGCTTTATCAAAGGTCGTTCAACGATCTCAAACTTACTTCATTGTGTAAATGATTGGTCATTATCTTTAAATAATCGGAATCCTGTCGATGTAGTCTACTTAGACTTCTCCAAAGCTTTTGACCATGTTCCAAAACGTCGATTACTAGCTAAATTGGATCACTATGGTATCTTCGGAAAGTTGAACATTTGGATTGAAGATTTTCTATCCGAAAGATACTTCAGGGTTCGTGTTGGGGAAGACCACTCACTAGATAAGCCAGCCAAGAGTGGAGTCCCACAAGGATCAGTACTTCTTCTTCTTCTTCACGTGCCATCTCCGCGACGGAGGTTGGCAATCATCATGGCTATTCTGATCTTAGATGCTGCTGCTCTGAATAGTTCAATTGATGTGCATCCGTACCATTCCCTCAAGTTACGCAACCATGAGATTCTTCTTCTTCCTACACTTCTCTTGCCCTGGATTTTCCCTTGTATAATCAATTGAAGTAGGTTGTATCTCTCATTACGCATAACATGCCCCAGGTATTGCAGCTTTCGTGTCTTGATGGTTTCCAATACTTCCATTCTTTTGTTGATTCTTCTCATGACTTCGTTGTTTGTTACATGCTCGGTCCATGATATCTTCAGGATTCTTCTATACACCCACATTTCAAATGCTTCCAACTTTTTAGCAGTCGACGCGTTAAGTGTCCATGCTTCTATCCCATAAAGCAGAGTCGAGAAAATATAGCACCTTGCCAGCCTAACTCTCAAGTCCAATTTTAGTTCTCTTGCACAAAGTACCTTTCTCATTTTATTGAAGTTTGTACGTGCTTTCTCTATTCGAACTTTGATTTCTTTGGAGTAATCGTTTGTGTGATTAATTATTGTGCCAAGATAGTGGTAGTTTTCAACTTGTTCTAAAGCACTACCGTTAATTGTCAGGCTTTCACCATTATTTTGGGTTTTTGATATCCTCATAAATTTGGTTTTCTTGGTGTTTATTGATAATCCATATTCCTCTCCATACTCAACTATCTTGTTCATTAGCTTTTGGAGGTCTCGGAGGTTGTCTGTTATTATGATAGTATCGTCCGCATATCTAATGTTGTTAATTGGTGTTCCATTGACTTTGATTCCTGCTGTTTCTCCCTCAAGAGCTCTTTTCATAATTTCTTCAGAGTATGCATTGAATAGTAGTGGTGACAATACACACCCCTGTCGCACTCCTCTTTTAACTTTGAACTCTTCTGGTGTGTGTTCATTAATGCGTACGTGTGCCTGCTGTTTATAATATAGATTTGTTATAATTCGAAGGTCATTGTGTTGTATTTGTTTTGCTTTGAGGATCTCCATTAGCTTTTTGTGGCGGACTTTGTCGAAAGCTTTGTTGTAGTCTATGAAACAGACGTACATATCTTGGTTCACATCCAAGCATCTCGTTAGTACTTTGAATGCAAATAGAGCTTCACGGGTACCTACGCCATTACGGAATCCAAATTGAGTTTCTTCAATATCCATATCATGTGATCAGTACTTGGACCGCTACTATTTTGTGTCTACACTAGTGACCTTCTGCTCATCGTATCCAGTAAGGTTTCCATTTACGCTGATGACACGAAATTATATGTGAATCTAACTATTAACCAACATGTTCTTCAACAAGATCTTGACGCGATATTCAAATGGTCCTCGGAATGGTTACTTCCGCTTAACATTGAAAAATGCGTTGTTTTACATATCGGCAAAAATAACCCATCACTACCGTACTTTATTAATGGACATCCCTTAAACTCGGTAACCTCCCACAATGATCTCGGAGTGATAATTAATAGTGACTTAAATTGGTCTGATCACATAGTGTCGGTGTTTAAACGTGCAAACTCGAAACTGTTTTTGATCCGTAAATGTTTTACACGTATATATCTAACTTCTGTTAGTAAACTTTACTCAATATACGTTAGACCTATGCTTGAGTTTGCCGGACCAGTGTTGAATCCAGATCTCATTCGCGATAAGATCCTACTTGAAAATGTTCAGCGTAAAGCTACAAGACTGGCATGCGGTCGTGTAAGACCTAACTATGAAGATAGATTATCCATGGCTCATCTTACGACATTCGAGCAGCGACGTCTTCGAGTAGATCTAATTATGTCCTTCCGTATTTTAAAACATAATTTTGTGAACCTAAGCACCACATTCACTTTGAATCAAGACGAAAGATTAAGAGGCCATCGATAAAAATTAAAAAGGGAACAAACTACTGCAAGGTCCAGGGTGAACTTCTTGCCAAATAGAATCTGGAACAATTTGGATCAAGACACCATATCGGCAACTAGTGTTAACATCTTTAAAAATAAACTTGATAGTGGTTTATTTAATTTATAGGATTTTTTTCTTGGACAGCATTATTTATTTCTTTATTTATTGTCTCACCATTCAACTTTTGTATGATATACTTAATTTTTTATGTTTACTTAACTTTATAATTGGTATTAGTTTTATAAGGATGTTTTTTATTTTTGATTTTTGGGCATAATAGGAGCTCGCTCCTCTGCCCTTATTTGTAATATAATAATAATAATAATAATAAGGTATGAAGAACAACAAACCGTCTGAAGCAGATGGCATTTGAAGTGAAATAATAAAAATAGGAGAAGAATGCATCATAAAATCTTTAAAAACTCTTTATAATGCCTGCCTCTTTGAAGAAATTATATCATACAGTATGGGAATAGTGGCATTTTAATAATATTGTATAAAAAAGGAGATGTAACAGAAATTGGAAATTAAAGACCTATCAGCTTGTTATCTTATTATTATAATAAGCTCTTTATAAGAATAACTACTAACAGACTGGCACCTAAGCTAGATTTTCACCTACCACTAGAGCAAGCCGGACTAAAGAGTGGCTTTCGAACGAATGACCACCTACAAGTAATAAAATCCTTTATACGGACAGTTATAGAGTACAATAACCCATTAATATTAATATTTGTAGACTTTAAGAAAGCATTTGATTGACTAAAGCATAGCTATATGTTACGAGCACTTACTGACTGCAGTATTGATATAGGTACAAAACTCTTGTATGTGTATAATATATAGCTGTAGTGAGAATGTACTATGGCCGCATAACCAAATCTTCCTTTGAAAAGGGCATTAGACAAGGAGACATCATATCTCCTAAACTCTTGGCAAGGAGATATCATATCTCCTAAACTCTTGGCAAGGAGATATCATATCTCCTAAACACTTCACGGCTTTATTACAAAGTGCCATGAGAAACAATAATCGGGAAAATATTGAAGTCAACATAAATGGGAAATTTCTGAACAACTTGAGGTATACAGACGACATAGTCATCATTGCCGACTGCGTGCCAACTTCTTTAAGACCTTCAAAGCTCTTATACACGATGTGGCCTTAAAATAAACGTAATAAGTAACAAGAGAATATGGGCAGCTTACAGAAAACTAAGGGAAATCTTAGATCAGATATTCTCATGTACTTCAAAAGTAACGTAACTAAGTCAGACAAGGTTTCAAATCATATGCTTAGGACAAAAATCTGGTGTTACAAATGTTACGGACGTAGTTAAAAGAATTACAACATTCAAATGGAACTGGGCAGGACATGTCAGAGTCAGAGATGGAAGATGGACCAAGAATATTTAAAAATGAAACCTAGACATGATGCTTATCGTAATCGAGGACTTTCTTCAACAAGGCGGTGGGACGACATCTACCGCATCCAGCACCACTGGATTCAGGGTGCTCAAGATCGCATGCAATGGAAATATTAACGGGAGGTCTATGTTCGCAGTAGACTCGGTTAATAATGATGAATTATGTAATCGCCTACCGGTTGACTACCATATATTTAGTTTTTAAAAGTATTAAGTTTTAAGGTGTATTCTTTAAATTCTCTAGTAACACCATCAATTATTAATACCTGGATTTCTTATGCAGAACTTGCAAGTAAAACAGTATCATTCGTATATCTCAGATCACAGATCCTAATTCCGTTGACTGTGATCAACATCAACCGTGGCAAGTGCTATTTGAGAATATGCTTTGAGTACAGAATAAAAGCAGTGGTGACAAGATGCATCCCTGGTGCAAACCCACTGAGAATTTAAATTGATTCAGAAATACCTAGGCCAATTTTGACATTTGTTTGCTGGTGATGGTGTTACGGGAAGTCATCATCATCTTTGGCTCGACAATCCTTTGTGGATCTTGGCCTGCTCTAAGATTCGTCGCCATTCTGTTCGGTTTCTGGCAACTTGTTGCCATCTTCTAATTTTTAATATCCGTAAGTCGGTTTCAACTCCATCTAACCACCTAATTCGCGGTCGGCCGTTACGGGAAGTAAGTCGTCAAATTTGAAAAAAGGTATTGAAGTTCCAGTTTAGCGTCATGTACAAATGAATCCCACTTAGACTGTTAGAAAAATATCTGAAACATCTGGTGTTTCACATCATAGAATTTTAAAAGATAACTTTCATCTATAAAAAGACCCGTCGGTCAGATAGTCAAGCGTGCCAGGCGGATGAAATGAACTTTACTGCAGTAGCGCACCCAGAATTTTTCTGTGTGGGGGGGGGGGGTTTGATGCTACCTCCATTGAGGCCTTAAAATTTGTGAGTAACAGCGTAGAAGTAAAGGCAGTTAACCCCCAAAACCCCCCTTGGGTGCGCCACTGCTTCACTATGAATCATTTTTTGATTTGAACAAATCCTAGCCAGAAATCAAAAAGGCTAACGTAGTAGTATATAATTCAAATAAACTTGCTACTAACACTAGAATACGCTGGTATATAGGATCGACCTATGGATGAGCAAAACAGCAAAAGATCGGAGCTTGCTGCTCGATGTAACTGCTCCACAGCTCCTATCGGAAGAGCGGGTCCGAAATAATATATAACAAAACAACATAAGTTCAAGAGATGAACGAAGACGATCCTGCAGTTTTGCGAACTCTACCGTTGCTATAATGAAACTGGCATATGGAGGGAAGACGCTAAAAACAATGTTCTAACAAACAAAAAAATGTCTTAAGTATTTTTTATAAACAGAAAATTTTTAGCAAGTTTTAAAGAAGTAAATTTTTTACGTTTAGAAGGTACAATAAATATATTTGTACTCATTATTTTGCAAGGTTATGATAATAACCCATTAGATTTATGTGTGGTATAATAAATTCAGTGTGAAGGTTACTTCTTCGCTTAGTCATCGCTTTATTACCCGAATTATAAAAATTATTAAAAGGATAAACTATTGTATTAATTTTCCTAACAAAATTGTTTGCGTATCACAGTAGTAAGTGGTTAATTTTGGTAAGATTACTTGAATCATCACCATTAGGTACTTAACTAAACGTGTTGAGTTTTCGAGTTTATTTAAATGGTAAAACGAACATTCGAGTGCAAAGCCAGTTTAATGAGGCGGCGGTCATGAACTCATTTTTTATGCTATTTCATTGTTTACGTCCTAATTAAAACTGGTTATGTGAATGCAAATAGAATACAGAGTGATTTGATATTTGTACATTGTACATACTGTATTTATAAAAAGATGTATCTATTATTGAAATATTTTCTGAAAAAGAAAATAAGTAGGGTAATTAAATTAGATGAGTATGAAGAAATATCCATACTAACAGTGTAGTGTAGATTTCAACAGGGTAGACTTAGCAAAAATGACCAAAAATCACAATCAGAAAACAAATCACTTGGAATCACCTTCACTATAAAAAACTTAACGATGCCATGAATACAAACGAAAAGTTGTAGATTGTATAATAAAGTACAGTGCAGCCAAGTTAGAAAAGGATTATGTTAACTTAACACAAATTTACGACAAAATAGTCAGAAACACGTATTTATGGTTGCCTTTCATTGATGTACTTATTTTGTTTTTTATTTTCCTGTTGTGCGAGACATGTCATTACATTTTGCTACATGTCAGTGTCGGTAATATCCATGGTACAATGAATACATTGTACCATGGGTAATATCAAACAGCAACACGACGTATACTATAAGACACGTGTTTACTACGGTGCCGAAGTTCGGTTATAAATTTTAGGTAATTTGTAAACAAATCACTATAAAGTTACTTAAATAATATATACCAAATATTATTTCTTTGTAAAGCTATAGAAAATGAATACTCCTTTAGGAACTGGTACTATTTTTTCGCTATATTGTTTTTTATTATTGTTGTTTTATGTTAAATAGAAAGGTAGACAGTGCCCTAATAAGGCCAATTGATTGGCCTTATTAAGAGTCGACTGGCCTTATTAAGAGCTGGTTGACATTATAAACAATTTGTTTACATAATCGTTTAAAATATTTTTCTTTGCAGATATGTACATTGTACAGGAAAAGGGCACAGTGGACAGAAGAGGCCATTGAAGCTGCAATGAATGCCGTACGAAATGGCATGGCTGTTCATAAGGCAGCACTTATATTTAATATTCCTAGGCGTACGTTACGTAACCATCTAGCTAAAGCTTTTAGTGATATTTCACAAAAACGACTTGGGTGGCCTCCAGTACTTCAACCTAGTACAAAACCTCAGGAAGATGAATTGGTTAGGCGTATAGGAAGATTTTGTGACGTGGGTATGCCATTAACCCCCAAAATATTACGAAAAAACGTTTATGCTTTTGTCAAAGAGACAGGATAGCTGAAAAAAAAATGGATGAAATTTTTTTTTCTATGCAACCTGACATTGCAAAGCGTCGGGCTCAAAAACTCGATTTGGCCAGAGCCCAAAAATTTAATCGTACAGTTATTAGTGACTATTTCAAGAAACTTCGACAGATTTTATATGAGAAACCTGCTCAAATTTACAATATGGACGAAAAAGGATGCCAACTTACACTGTATCACCAACAAACTGTATTGACTAGTAAAGGTGCTAAAAGGGTGCATATCGTTGCACCAGATCACGGCGAAAATATAACAATCGTGGCATGTGGCAACGACATAGAAATCAGCATTCCACTACATCATTATGAAAGGGCAACGAGTTAAACCAGAATGGTATTGTAATCTTCCAGCAGAAACAAACATTATAATGACCAAGAAAGAAAGCATGACAGCAGATGCATTTATAGAGTAGTTAGATCACTTCTGCCGATTCAAAAATCCTGGACCAGCCCTTTAAATTTTTGATGGAGCTTCATCTCATTTAGACATTAGAATTGTAGAAGCTGCAATAAAAATATATGTAACTCTGTTTTGTCTACCGTCCAACACCACCCATGAGCTTCAACCACTCGATAAAGCACTCTTCAGCAGTTTTGAATCTTACTGGAATGAGGAGGAGTTAAATTTTTGGGTGAACCATAATAACGATCGTACAATCAACCGAGCAAGATTTGGGCAAATATTTACGCCGGTTTGGAAAAACGCAATGACGCAAAAAAATATTTGTTCTGGATTTAAAGCAACTGGAATATGGCCATTCAATCCAAATGCTATTCCGGATGCTGCCTTTGCACCTAGTTGTCTAACACAACGAGAGATTGAAACAATCGCCGAAGATTTTCAAGACAATCCTACAACCGAACCAGAAATTTAAACAACTGGCAAAAAGAGAACAAACTTCGAAGACCAGCTATCCTGCAGCGGTGTAAACAAAAATAATAAAAGCAAAGCATTCTCGAGTAGTGAGAACAGAAAAATTACCAAAAAAAGGACTAACCAAAGTTTTTCAAACTTACATCTCAGATGAAGACAGTGACTCATCTGGGTCTTACACAAGTAGTACAGCTTCCAGCAAGGATTATATCGATGCAGTTTACACGCCAAATAAATATGATAAAATAAGGTTGCAAAAATAAGTGAGACAGAGCCATGTGAAGAACTAAATGCAAGTTTTAGTTCCAGTGGTTTGCTGATTACGCCGGAGTTAAAAGTTTAAACAAAAAACGTCGACAGGCCATTAATGCGAAAGCACAAGAAGTTAGCAGAGATTTATTTAGTGCACAATGTCATATCTCGGCAAAACCAAAACCAAATTCAAAAAAAGATTGATGGTACTGTTTCTTGTGTGATGAGGATAGAGTAGCTGATATGCGCAATTGTGTTTGTTGTAATAAGTATGTCCACGAGGAATGTATAGGATTAACAAAAGACGACAATTATATAATTGTATGTCCTCGATGTGTGAAAATGTGCTATATATGTACTTTATGTATTGACAAATTTTTGTTTTTAATATGAATAAAAGTTCCTTTCACTAAACATTTCCAAATAAGGCTAAATATTCAAGATTTATTCAATGTTAAAATTTTTTATTTCTTTATTTATTTATTAAGTATTTTATTGTAAAATTCGATAGTTAAAATGTTAGGCAATACGTATACAAGACTGTCCCCCCATATTTTGCTTAATAAAATATTCCAGACATTTAAACCTTAACGTGGCCTTAATTGGCGTCCTCACCTTATATATGTAAAGCGGGTGTACGAAATGAATGAATGGAATAACTGACTACAAATGATATTTTTAAATTAATACGGACTTATGTCTACTTTTAGGTCAAAATGAAATATATTGTGAAGAGAGGTATATGTTCACATAATATGATTAAAAGCGTTTCATCATATTATGTGATCAATATGATCAATATGAAATATGATCAATTTTTTTCTGATTTGCGTTTGCGTTAACAGATAGATGTCAACATATATCATATAATTTTGAACAATAGTTTAATGACAACAGCAATATATCAACTTATATCTATTTTCACAAGATTGGTAAAAACAAAATTTTAACGATCTTCGCGACAAACAACTCTGCGCACTTATGCTTGTTTGCACTTTTAACCGATTTTTACTAAGTTGAATACTTTGGCACGTAGCGTGTGCCGTTAGCATTATATTTTTTACATTTTACGGATATTAAGCAGTTTGCTGCTATCAATAAATTGTAAGTAAGGTTGTAAGGGTTAGATGTTGTAAACTTTTAGGATAGTTAGGATTTTGCAAAAATAGGGTAAACGATAAAAAGAGGCAAACGTTGTTTAACGATTATTGAAAAATGCAAAGTTTTAATAAAAGAGTTTATTGCAACTTTAATAACCACGAAACCACGAAATATTCAAGACGCAAACTAGTTGAAGGGTCAAAACAGAAGAACAGACTTGTCACCCATTCTTTTCATTTACCTATGACTGATGGCGAACCTTAAAAGTATGCAAGCGATGCTTTATAAACACTTTCGACGAAACTAGTCTATTTATTACAAATTAATGTCATTATGAACAAAGTAACTTTACGTTCTGGAATTTGTTATAACGATAGAAGAGTCTTGGCAAAATCGAACAAAATTTTAGATTCGGATAGGAATTTGGTACAGCAATATATTAAGTCAATTCCTTCTTACAAAACTCACTATTGTAAAAAATATAGATATTTTCCTTCAACTTATACGCTTTCTGCCCTTTATCAGAAGTTTAAAAAATGGATTCCTGTTGACAAACGACCTGTTTGAGGATTTATTAACGAACGCGTCTTTTATTCATTAAACTTAAAAATTAAAATGCCCAAAAGAAACACATGCGCCACATGTGATCGATATTATATGTCAATTAGAGTTGCTGAGGAAGACCAAAATTTAGAAAACCTTAAAAAAGAAATTAGCTGAATACCAGCAACAAGCTGAAATGGCTTATAATGCATAAAAAGCTGACAAAGAAAGCTCACGTCAAAACCCGTCAAAGTTAGTATATAGCTTTGATCCTCAGCAGTGCCTTCCAACTTCGACAGCTTCCATCCACGACAAAACCAATTACATTTTATTCCGATACATGTGCTAGACAGAACAAGAATTTTTATTTATCCATCATGTTCACGTTTGCGTTAAAAGAATATTAAAGTCTTGAACACATTGTTCATAAATTCTGTGAACTGCCGGTCACACTCTTATGGAGTGTGACAGCCACCACTCGATTACTGAAAAAAAGAACAAACAATATCCTTGTTCCATTAAATATCCAAAAGATTGAATGAATCTCGTAAGGCTTTGTGGTTTTAAAAAACCCTTTGACGTTATTGAAATGGACATTTCCGATATTTTCGAATACTCTGTTCTTCTAAAATTAGTTTTCTAGCAAAGAAAAATATACGAAGATTGACAGAAAGTTATCTGGAAGGACATTAAATGGCTACAATATACCAATATTCCTGGCCAAATTTTGTACAAAACATCCCTAAGCGAAGAAGAACCATTTCAATCGTAAAACTTTTTGAGAAAAGGAAAACGTGACCCGTATACAAGGAAAAACATAAATTAAATAGGAATAAAATAAAAGAGGCTAAGGAAAAGTGGATGATGGAAACATACATTGAAAAAAAAAATGCAGAGAATTATCTGGAAAATCATGAACAAACACACCTAACCGGTTAATTGACAAAAACAATAAACCCAAATAACCCAATCGAAATAAAATAAGTATGGACTAAATCTATTGAAGATCTTTTCATGAACACAAGAACGGAACAATCGCAAATTCAGAGCGAGAAAGCTCCAATATTATTAAAATCTGAAGTCCAACATGCTGTAAACAACTCAAAATCTGGTAGAGCCCCTGGGCGAGAAAAAGTTCATATCGAGCTGAGTAAACTTATAGATGACTTAAGAGACTAGGCGCAAAATTTCCTGAGAAAACTAATAAATATTTTTGAAAGATTTAAACGCAAACTGAAAGAATACATTATTAACGAGGGCCGAAATTCCCTTAGAATAAACAAAATGTTTCTTTTGAATTAGATATTTAAAATTAAAAATCACACTTAATTTTCTCTTCTTTTTTACCCCTGTAACTTACTAAATTAAACATTATAAAAGTTTTCAGGGACTTTCAGCCCTCGGTAATAATGTAATCTTTCATTCTGCGTTTAAATTTTTTAAAAATACTTATTAGTTTTTTCAGGATTCGAAAAAAAATAAATGCATTTAAAAAGCATTGTCTCGAAATTTAACTATCCTCTTTAACAACATATACAAATCTAGTGATATACCCACAGAATGCTTACTAGCGACCGTTGTTTCGCTACCAAAAACCAAGAATCTTAAACACTGTTATCACTGTAGATTAATTAGCTTAATGTCACAACTATTGAAAACATTTTTAAAGGTTATAGATGCAAAAATATTCAAAAAGTGTGAAGCGGATATGAGCAATAGACAGTTTGGCTTTCGTAATGACTTCGGAACAGTAGAAGCTCTGTATAGTTTCATACATCTTGCTCAAAAATGTCGAGAAATGTCGAGAGAATGGTATTGAAGTGCAAAAATATCAGCAACATAAAGGTCTCCGCGTCTTTTTCCTGGCCTAATAGATTTTATATTGTTCAATGTACCTTCAATATTTATAAAAAATGAGTGGTTAAGGTACTTCACGTCATAAGGCTTGGGCTTTGTACGAGCTTTCTTGATAGCATCGCAATAATCTGCTGGAACATTGAAACTTCTTGTTCCCACTTGGCGTTCAATTTGGGAGTGGACCGAATCTGCTTCCAGTTGAGTGTGTCCTTTTGTTAGATATTTCTGTTCAATTTTTATGTTTTTTCATTTAGCTACATTAAGGAGAGCATTCGACAGAACAGCATTTCTGTTTTGGTACCCACACCCATCACTGTATAATGTAACTAATTAATCTTCGCTTTGTAAGGTCATTCACAATTAATAAAGTCGCAGATCATTGATGAAAACTCATTAGCCGTAAGTCCACCTTTAGATTCGTGCCAAACATAACATTTTACCTCTTTAGTGTGTAGGTTAAAAAAAGTAAGATTGTGTACAGCAAGCTTTGTTTTATAATATAAACTAGAGACATTTGATTTTGGACACAGCAATACACTTTGTAAGTCCATTGTGAATACGTATTTTTGTTTGTTTTGTCACTTTCCTTTTCAGCTCTGGCTTCTTCCCTTTTCAAAAGATAAATATCGTAGATTTCTTTTGAAATTTGGTCCACTTTGTAACCAACACAAATTTCACATTCATCTTTCTTAAGTCTAAATAAGCATAAATTTTTGTCCTCAAATGTATTTGAAAATACAAAATAGGACAGTGGTTTTTGTATCTTTCTCTTGACTCCATCTACAATACTCCCTGTAAAGATCTTGTTTCACGTCCAAAGAACTTGTTTACACGTCCAGATGGGCTCTAAATACATTTTGCTTGAAGACTGCCTACAGTAATGTGAGTCCATTTTCACCAAGCTATCAAAAAAAATTATGTATACTTAATGACACTAGATTTTGAAGTTATACTTCTATACGCGCGCTCCACGTTGAAAATTTGTATGGAAGTGAATCTGTGAAATCATTACATATGTAAGATAATGAGTAAGAGAGAGACAGAAGATATATTTTCTCTCTCTTCCTCTCTCGAATATAAAAATGTTCCTTTTGTATATATATTTAATATTATATATATTATACCTATATATACATATAATATTATATATAATAAAATATTAATTAATATTATTATTTATGTGATATGTTCTGTATTATTTATTAAATGTTCATAATTATATTAGTCTTTTGTATTTCAAAATAATAATCTCAATAAATCACTGTATGACCCAGAACTGTCAATTTTGAAATAAGTTTGTGTCATGTCCTCGGTAGTATAGTAGTCAGTATCCCCACCTGTCACGCGGAAGACCGGAGTTCGATTCCCAGTCGGGGAGGACTTTTTTATTAATATTATTACATATTGCATTTTAATTTGTATTGTATTATTATATTGAATTATGTTGCACTGTATTATAGTGTATTTTTTTATGTATATTATTGTCATTTTTAAATACTTATGAATATTGCATTTTAATTTGTATTGTATTATTATATTGAATTATGTTTTAGTGTATTGTATTGTATTTTTATTTATATATATTTTTAAAAAAATGTTTGCATTTAACTCCTTTCATACATATATGAAAATAAAAATATACATTTTCATTAAAATATTGATTCAATCCTTCATTTACTATACTCCTATTACAGGTCAAATGTTGTTTATTAATTGTTAGTAAGTTGTTATTAATTCTGTTTCTCTTTCTGCTATGTCTTACCTATAGCATTACATATGTAATGATTGTGCAGATTGACTCCCAAATAAATTTGTAACGGCGAATGCGTGTATAGAAGTGTAACTTCTACCGGCAGTCCCACTGGACTGCCACACCCGTTTTTTCTTAGCTGATTTTCTCTTATGTCTCGGTTCTACACTTCGTGACTCATCATCATTTAAATTTTCAAACTCATTCAAAGATTTTTTCCATAGTCGAATTGCTTTTTCCCCAAATTCAGAGTGGTCAAAAACATTGTCTTACACACCCTTAGTGTTGTGTCATTTACTATAAAAAAAAATAAAGAAAAGTTGACTGTCTTCGACTTTTTCCTACTTCTTGTCTGTCTCTTGCCCTTTCTGAGGTTTTGAGCTTTACGAGGGTACTAACAAAAACTTTCTTTTCCTTGCAAGACATCTTCCAAAACTGGTTAAATATCTTTTGTCTATCTACCTCGGACAATGTACTACATTTCATAATGGATTTTTCTCCTTTGGTACATCTTTGTTTTAATGACTTTTGCTCTTTGGGGATATCGTACTTCCATTTCCCATCAATATTTTTTTTACCTAAATAGGATTTACCGAGGTCCCTTTTATTCTTTTTTTTTTATTTACGGCCCACTCTTCTGACACTACTTGGTGACGATTTTGTCGTTTTCTTTTATTAGAAGTTGGCTCTTCTCTAACCTGGACACCTTCTTCAATAACTTCCTCTCCTCTAAATTATTTATTAAACAGTGTATTACTTACATAATAGAATAATAATTAACACGAAAGTAATTGAGAGATATTTACTTAACAATGAGCCTCTTCTAACAACTGGTCTACTACTAAACAACATCGGCTATAGAAAAACACATGCGCGCATTGGAGTTAGGGCATGTGAAAATTTAGATCAGATGGTGATTTCTATAGGTCTTCTGATAATTGCAGTTTTAAAGGTTTTATAATTTTTTCGGAGTTACGGCTTCTTCTGGATGTGGAGAGATCAGCTGATAGTAGCTGTAAACACTAAAATGTAAAAATATGATTTTTGTGGAGTTACGACCTTTGATAACTAGACCGACCATATGTGGTGTGTGTATCGGGAAAGGGATATATGTCAAAAAAGGATAATTTTGGAAAAACGGGTTTTTGTGATATATGCGACAATACAATACTATTTTATTTGTCGATAAACTGTGTATTAGCTTCTGTGTATAACTTAATTCTGGCGCAATAACATATTTTCTGTACTAAATATGGTGTACCTACATATATCCAACATTTTTTGAATAGAATATATGCTTTCTTTCACAAACATTTTTTTATTGAACTCTAGATACACACAAAACATATCTAATTATTCTTCTTCTTCTTTAAGTTCCACCTTCTATCGAAGGTTGGAAATCATCATGGCTATGCGGACTCTGTTGACTGCCGCTCTATCAGGAGCTTCTCAGGAGTTCTTAAGCCAGGATATTCTTGGTCTTTCCACATTTCACTTTCCTCGGATTTTGCCTTGCATAATAAGTTGTAATAATGCGTATTTTTGCCCTCTCATCACACGTCCTAAGTACTCAAGTTTTCGTCTTTTGATAGTTAATATTATTTCCGCCTCATTTCCTATCCTTCTAGTTACTTCCACGTTTGACACTCTTTGAATCCATGATATTCGTAGGATTCTTCCGTAACACCAAAATTCAAAGGGAGCCAAATTATTCAGATGGACTTGTTTTAGTGTCCACGCTTCCAAGCCATAAAGAAGAGTAGAGAACACGTAACATCGAAGCATTCTCAGGCGTAGTTCTAACCTTATATCCCGACAACAAAGAAACTTTTTAAGTTTAATGAATGATGCACGTGCTATTTCAATGCGTGTCCTAATTTCTTTGGTTTGGTCTACATCTGATGTTATCCGTGTTCCTAAGTATTTATAGTTATTAACATTGTCAATTGCAGTATCTTCAATAGTCAATTGGATATTTGCATGTGCAGATTTAGTCATGACCATCCATTAGGTTTCTTTAAATTTATCTTCAGTCCGTACTCATGACAGCGTTCATTAAGGCGTTGCATTACGTTCTGTAAATCGTTGTTGTTATCCGTCATTATTACTGTATCGTCTGCAAAACGTAAGTTATTCAAAACTTCTCCATATTTTGATATTTTGGGTATACTGGTTGTCAACTCTTACCTTGGTAGTTTGATTCCAATATAAATTAGATATAATTTTCATATCACGACTGTCAATATTTTTGCTTTTTAATATATCTACAAGCTTTTTATGTTGAACTTTATCAAATGCCTTTTCAAAGTCTACAAAACATAAGTACATATCTTGATTCATGTCCATGCATCTCTGATCCAGCACATTCAAGCCGAACAAAGCATCTCTTGTACTCATACCATTTCTAAAGCCAAATTGTGTATCACTAATTTCATATTCAAGAGTTTTAACAATTCTTCTGTGAATTATTTTCACAAAATGTTTTAAGTGTGTGACTTATTAAAGCTATTGTTCTGTGATCTGAGCAAGTTGTTGTACTTGACTTTTTGGGAATTGCTACAAAGGTCGATTGCAGCCATTGTCTGTGGATTGTGGCAGTCTGATATATTAGACTAAAGAGTTCAACCATTACATCAACAACATCTTCATCGATGAGTTTTAATAATTCGATTGGCACATCATCTGGTCCAGTAGCTTTACCCTCTTTTGTGTTTTTGATGGCATAGATGACTTCTTCTCTTAATATTGGTGGTCCGGTATCCTCGGTGTTTTCTAATGACAATTCTTCTCTTTCATCATTAAATAGTTGTTGGATGTAATTGGTCCAGTGACATAATCTCTCCTTTATATCAGTAATATTATCCCCTTTATCATTTTTAAGGATATTCGTTCTTGTACGTTTTCTAGAACCTGTCATTTCTTTGATTTTTTTGTGTAAATTAAAGCTATCATACTTTTTATCCAGATCTTCTATTTCCTTGAATCTGTTGGAGAGCCACCTCTCTTTTGCCTCTCAAATTTTCTTTCTGATGTTTCTCTAAATTTCTTTGTATTTATTCAGGTCTTCTAATCTAATCTAATTATTATTAGTAACTAATTATTGTAATTCTCCTGGTCAGATGCATCTGGCAAAATATCTCGTACACCATCTGTAGTAGGCAAATTTTTATAGATCTTTTTATAAGTCGTTAAAGGTTTGGTCTATATATGGCAAAAACTCTATTAGGTGTTTTTTCTTTACTTATAGGATTGGCTTTTTTTATGAGATTTTTTTCACGGGTTTCCTTTTTATGAGAGGATATATATATACCAGAAAGGACTAAGTGACAAACAAAATAGTGATGAGAGCCGCATCAGGAATGGATATTACAGACCTGCAATAAGAATGCGAAGATCAATTATTATTCTGCTTCAGAAAAGGAAAAAATTGTGAACTACAACTAGCAAGACTAGTCAGTGACGGAAAAATCGACTTTAACAAAAAGAAAAGAACAGGAGTGAGTGCCCATACTGGGCATAGAAAAAGCTTACGACACAGTTTGGAAAAAGCCCTCACTTGTAAAAGAAAAGAGCTAGGATGCCTCATTACTTAGTCAACATACTTGATAGGTACATATTTGACTAATAGAACTTTGCAGGTTTCAGCTGACAAAAATATGTCCAGGATGCAAGCGGTTCAAGAAGGGATGCCTCAGGGAGCATTTGGTCAGCGAAACTATATGATATTTTTATTTCAGATTCGCCAACTGATGCCAACATGTCTAGATAACATTTTGGGGTACCTATCTCATGAAAGTGAATATGCAAAAAAATCCCATGGGAATATTTTTCCGAACGAACCCGAGCTTTTCGCCTTGTCTATAGATATGAATAAAACGTATTTATAGAGGAATGTGTTACATTTTTTTCAGTTCAATATTTCGAATGGTATCTGCAAAAAAATGTCTCAAATAAAAAGTATGTCATTTTACGACACCTTCTCCTACTTCTTTTATGAGTATTTCAAGTAAGGAGTTTATTCCGAACCAAATGCTTGACCTTTTATAGTTTCTACATAAATATAAACAAGCTATTGCCATGCATATATATTTCAATAATTAAGTACCTAGAAAAAACTAGATTTTTCAGCTATATTTATTTCTCATCAGTTTTAGTTATGCGTCTATCCTATCACTTTTAGCCAATAGATGTCGCACTGAGAAAATATTTATATTACATTATTCTTATTTAATTTTTAGTTATCTTTATTTACTTCTATAAAAAAATAATATTAAAAAAAAAATTGTAGTAATATTTATTTATATCCAATATTTATTTTTGTTTAAAGACCGCGATATATTTATTCATTTTGTAATGTCTAGTAGGTATTCCTCATAAATCCAGATAAGACCAATCAAATACATACGTACTAATGATTGTACAGCCAGGGAACCTACAACCCAAATAAATATTTCTTGATAGATGAACTATTACATAATATCATTAAAAATACATTGTATAAAAATATTATATTACAATTTTTTTATCTTAAATATTCAGAGCTATTCTAAGGTGGCGACATCTATTACCTAAATCTAAAAGTTTAGTGAGGAACTGCCGCAGTATAAAAGATATCTGCTCAACAGATGACTAACATTTCAATTTGATTTAAAGTTCTGTAAACCTTTGATAGAGGCTACTAGCATATTTAGATAGAGGTTTAAGATTTTTTTAGATTTTAGGATTTCTATTATAAACAAAAACATAAACATGATAATATCACAACCACAACAACTTACTTTATTTTTTGTACCATCTCTTCAGGTACATACATGTAATATTTCAATACAAATTAAAACAGAAGTAAATATTTAAAATGATTTTTAAACATTTTGAAAAACATTTTCAAATTTTCAAAACAATTTTTCATTTTATTTTGGTCAATTTTATCAGATTTTATTAAAAGCGACTGGCTATTCATACTAAGTATATCTTAATATGTTTTAGTGATATTCTGAATTAAGTTAAACAAAGATAGTCGAGGAGTCTCCCAGAATAACACTCAACACAATACACTGGTGTGTCACCGAAAAATATTAAATTGTTTTAACCTGTTTTTTTGTTGTTGTTCCATCAATGGTTATGTCCATATTATTATGATGTTGTTCTGTTGTACTATTATTAGTTATGCCCATTTTGTTATTCCTCATTATTAAGTTGATTAACGAATGGACTAGCTATTTCAGTGTAAGCTCAGCAGCAAGTGTGCCTTTAAAAAATAGTACCTATTAAACTGTTTTTATTATTGAGTGTGGACGGCCGTAGCTCAGCGGCAAGATACTGGCTTTGTAAACCAGAGCGGACGAGTTCGAATCTCAGCCTCGGCACCAACAACGACATTTTCATTTCTAAAAATGATACGAGCCGTTCACCGTGCTTCGAAGGGCACGTAACGCCGTCGGTTCCCCTGGGCTAGTGTGAATCGACACTAGGTACTTGAAACAGGGTTAAAGATGCAATTGGCGCCGGAACAATCCGAAAGGATCTCAACGGCAAAAAAGCCATTTTCTTCTTCTTCACGTGCCATCTCTGCGACGGAGGTTGACAACCATCATGGCTATTCTGATCTTAGATGCTGCTGCTCTGAATAGTTCAATTGATATGCATCCGTACCATTCCCTCAAGTTACGCAACCATGAGATTCTTCTTCTTCCTACACTTCTCTTGCCCTGGATTTTCCCTTGTATAATCAATTGAAGTAGGTTGTATCTCTCATTACGCATAACATGCCCCAGGTATTGCAGCTTTCGTGTCTTGATGGTTTCCAATACTTCCATTCTTTTGTTGATTCTTCTCATGACTTCGTTGTTTGTTACATGCTCGGTCCATGATATCTTCAGGATTCTTCTATACACCCCCATTTCAAATGCTTCACTTTTTAGCAGTCGACGCGTTAAGTGTCCATGCTTCTATCCCATAAAGCAGAGTCGAGAAAATATAACACCTTGCCAGCCTAACTTTTAAGTGAAATTTACGTTCTCTTGCACAAAGTACCTTTCTCATTTTATTGAAGTTTGTACGTGCTTTCTTTATTCGAACTTTGATTTCTTTGGAGTAATCGTTTGTGTGATTAATTATTGTGCCAAGATAGTGGTAGTTTTCAACTTGTTCTAAAGCACTACCGTTAATTGTCAGGCTTTCACCATTATTTTGGGTTTTTGATATCCTCATAAATTTGGTTTTCTTGGTGTTTATTGATAATCCATATTCTTCTCCATACTCAACTATATTGTTCATTAGCTTTTGGAGGTCTTGGAGGTTGTCTGTTATTATGATAGTATCGTCCGCATATCTAATGTTGTTAATTGGTGTTCCATTGACCTTGATTCCTGCTGTTTCTCCCTCAAGAGCTCTTTTCATAATTTTTTCAGAGTATGCATTGAATAGTAGTGGTGACAATACACACCCATATACAAAAAAGCCATACGATATTATTATTATTATTATTGAGTATTTCAATCTTTACGTCTAAACCATCGCCCACTTAAAGTTTTTTTAGTGCTGTTATCTGCAAAATGCTTTACAGAATTTGGGTCTTCTTTTTCTTCTTCTTTTAATAGCCCTTGACCCTCCAGTCATGAACATAATCCTCCTTCTTCTTCTTGTAGTGTGTATCTGGGTCGGATGTTAACGACCAACATGAAAATCGGTCTTCTGCTCACTGTTGCTCTAAAATGATTTATGGTCGTTGTGTTGAACCCCGTCCATTTTAGTTTGTGTCTTGCAAACTGGTGCCATTGTCTTCTTGACTTTTCTTTCATATCGTCCAGCCATTTATTTGGGACATAGATCCACACTCTTATGAAACCTATGTCTCCACTATGTGATACGTTTAGTCTACCTGGTATTATCTTGTCTGACAACATGTCCTACCTAATATCCTCTATTTTTAGTATAATAACGTCCTCTATTTTTGTTATTCCCGTCGTTTCACTTTACGTTGTGATACTCTCATTTTGTTGGCATCTTTTATGGTCGACCTAATTGTCTCCAGATCGCACATCATTACTGGAAGGATACAAGAGTTGTAAACTCTTGCCTTGAGATTTATAGGAATAATATTGTTCTTAAGGATAATTCTTATTTTATAACGGCACCCCATGTGATGCCTATTCTTGGTCTACTACTACAGTGTTGGTTTTCCCAACTGAACTTTATTAGATGAAAAAGTAATATATGTAATTATATAATGTAAAATTTGTGTATGTTAAAAAAATTGAACATGTTTTTGACTATTTATATCCAATTGGCATACTATTTATTTAAGTACTAATTCACACTAATCTCCTGAAAAAATATGCCCTGGAATTGAATACTACCACTTACCATTTACTTTTACATCTCCGTCGGGGGGAAATATTCGGTAATATTTGGCTTTTGTCATGTTGAATACCGTTTAACTTAATTTTTTGTTTTTTTTAATATACGTCTAATCATTGATAATATAAACTACATCGATAATGTAAATGCAAAAATCTCATGTCATTGGGCGAAACTCCATGCTTGACTAAACTGCAGATATCCGTTATTTAAAAGTCAAATTGACAACGTTCTCCAATTACGATTTTTCCGTGACTCTATATCATATTTCAGTTTTAATCATGTTATAAATTAAGATTGTAGTGTTTATTTTAATTTATTTAAAGTCGTCTAACACTAACACTAAAAAACGAATAACTTATAACCTTTATTTATTTAATAACTTATAACCTTTATTTATTTAATAGTACATATTTATGTAAGTAATTTAGGTAGGTAAGTAACTTTCATTTGCTTCTGTCACATGTCCAGCCCGTCTAAAGCCTACCTATTTTTATGAAAAATATTACATTTCTACCATTAACTATTGATTTATACTTCTAGTATAATTCGAAATTATAGCGCCTTCTGAAAATACCATTCTCACAGATTGCGTCTATTATTCTGCGCAGTATATTCCTTCCGAAGACGAGCAGATGAGAAGAGATTAAAAGAAAATCAGTATCAGATGCACATCAAAGATAAAAAAATGTGCAAGAAGAAAGACAGCTTTACGTTCTTGATTCCATACTGATTTCAGATTTTGATTTACAGGTTGTAATGTCCCTTGCTTATAGAGAGATAAGCATATTCTTTTATAACATACTCTTATCTAGTTATAATTTCATCAAACTACACAATTCGAGAGAAAGAAGGCATGAGGACCAAAAGTAAAAAAGGGCCTAACGAAAAATTGGCAGCTACTTTTGCTACGCTTTCTTCAGCACCATGTAACTGGTAAAAAATTATCTTTATTACAGTTTTAAAAATAAGTTTGACATATCCCTTTGTTTACGCAGCGTTTTAATAATTGAGGCAATTGACGAAATAACTCTTAAATTCTTGGTTTTGGGTCACACGCAAAATGAAGATGATGCAATGCATGTTTTAATTCTTTTTGGAAAATTCATTTAATTGTTGTAACATTTTACTTAGTTCTTGGATATTCTTCTTTTTTTATGTAGACATGACAGTCTGTTGCTCAATATGCCTTCAGTAAGTTGTCATTCCATCGTTTACGTGATCTTTCTTTTGGGGAACCGTCTCTTGCCGTCTTTACTACTCTATTTGTTGTCATTCGGCTTATATGATCGGTCTATTCTACTCTTCTATTTCTTACCCAGTCCATGATATTCTCTACTTTGCATCTACGTCATATATCTGTACTTCTAACTCTGTCCCATAGCGTTTTACTATCAATTCATTCAGTATCAATTTCAAGTGTTTTCATCTCTAACATCCTTTTTGTCCTCTCTATGTGAGGTAGTGTTTCTGCCGCGTATGCCATTATTGGTCTGATGACTGATTTGTAAATTCTGACTTTCATTTTTTTTCCATATTTTTATTTTTTTTATATTGTTTAATCCAGAACCGATGGACAAAACGTATTTTAGAGTGGAGACCAAGGCAAGAAGCCATACAGAGCAGAGGACGCCCACCAACTAGATGGACTGACGACCTGAAGCATGTTAGCAATAACTGGATGCAAGCCGCACAAGACAGAGATAGATAGAAAGAGCTGAGGGAGACCTATGACCAGCAGTGGACGCATACAGGTTGATGATGATGATGATAATGATGATGATGTTTCATTCAGAGAACCAGCGGCTCTGTTTGCTATATTCACTTGATCTTCCACTTCTGTTTCGAGTATGCTTTAATTGAAAAGGAAAATAAGAAATACCTTAAAAGTAAGCCTTTGTATATTCCTGCACAGTTAATTCCGTTAATACAGCTAGCTTTAGAAACAGAAACAGAAACAGAAACACTTCAATAGCTTCTCAGATGTAAAAATTCTACAGCACAGTTAGACAAGATTATTACAATAAACACAGACCATAATACAGTAATTTGGAACAAATTTTGTATAGTCAAAGTAACTAAAGCTGGACCGTATACGTTATTTATAATATAACTCATAGGCTGATAAAGATTTATGAATATTGATATCAGGTACAAAACAAGAGGTCTTCTCATTGTTCTTCTCAACTAAAAAAGCATTCACTACCTGTCCAAAGATATTTAGTAAAAAAAGGTATGGTAAATTTTTCATAGCTGTGTCACTTATACAATTCCTCAAAAATACTGAGCTTTTTTCAATAATCTTGCATCAACTGCCACGACGATAATATGAATTCTGTATAAAGATCAAATAAAATTTATTTTCTTCCGAAATTCTGTATGATGATTAAATAAATTTGAGTTTCTTCATCTTATTTTTATATTATTAGTAAAATACTTAAATTAGTGTTAAATAAATTTATATCCAAGTAGTGAGTTGCTTACTATACCTCAAAACAGTATAGTACCTTACCATATTACAAGATTCATAAAGCAACAACACGAAATATTCCCCAGAATTAAAAGCAACAACTATAAGTGTGTTAATTTCATTAGGAATTATTTAACAAAAGATTATTAATATAAACAGCTTTTCAGTTTAAATCTGATTTTTAACACACTTATGATATCTTTGATTGCGATTTTCTCAAAACTCTGAATTTTGACTTATTTCCCCATGGAACTGAGGCCATACCAACTATCAAAGTTCAAAAATTCTTAATGTAAGACTCGTATTATATTCCAAATTTTTGGTAAAGCTTTTTAAATAAATATTTA
The DNA here is from genome assembly GCF_040954645.1 of Diabrotica undecimpunctata. NCBI lineage: Eukaryota > Metazoa > Arthropoda > Insecta > Coleoptera > Chrysomelidae > Diabrotica > Diabrotica undecimpunctata. Next base: position 51,656,436 of record NC_092808.1, read on the forward strand.
TATTGAAGGTAATATTAAAATAATCAAAGACGCTTTTATTAAAAATATCGATCAAATTTTCCAAATATTATCTCAAGAAAATCCAATTTTGTAACATTTATATATTTAAATGAAATACGGTTTCGTTAGTTAATAATTGCAAATTTCTAATTCATGCTCTTCCTAAAACTCTACTAAATTATGCATACATCCAACTTAATTAAGAAACTTAAAAAAACCCTCGCAAAGCCCCGACTATTTAAAAATACATAAAATTCGGGAGGAAAATGATATTTTGCATCCCAATGAAGCAATCAAAACTTCTTTTCGTGCCTTCTAACTAGCATATCTTATATACACATATACACCATTATAGATTTTTTTCAAGTTAGGGAAGATTGCAGTCGTCCAGACGGTCTAAGGACCTGCTCACTTGAGGTGGAGGCTCTTGAGCATGTTCTGTATTTATTTGGTTTCACATAAATTGACTTGAGGGTGAAAAAAAGCGAGGGTGGATTCGTTAGGGTAAAAAAATACTAGATTTGCATTCTTTAGACTTCACAGGAATTCGCCGTTAGTTGCTGAAATTTATTTTTTTTTTTCAAGGAACACAGACATTATTATCTCAAACATTGCTCTTGGCTGTCCGAATCTTTTGTTGTTGCATTTTATAAACACTAAAAGCGAAATATATACATGAACATAAACATTTATTGTATTTTTATGACATACTAAATATATAAGAGGTCGTTTTACAAATTATACCAAGATGGTAAATAAATGACTAAATGGTCGAACTTGAAGAAATCTATCTAAAGTTTTTTCGATTCTTATTTGACAATTAAAGAAAAAAGTGTATTTTATAGTAATAATTGTACTTATATAATCATAAGTATAAATATATGGTTTAGTCAGAAAAACATAACGATCTATTACATTTATTACAGAAGGGAAGTCGCAGCGAACTTTCCGCAATTAAGAAAAAATTTGTACCCTTTTTTACCCTCCTTTGCAAGGGTGAGGCCAGTCAGTACAGACAAGACTTTTTTTTTACATTAACTTTACAACTATTTGCTAAAACTACGATATTCTAGATACCTTTCAAGAATCTGCATGTACACATATTTTTTTAATAAAAAAAAATAATATACATGCGAAATATATAGCTAAATGGACTGACAGTCCTCACCCGTCCGTTTATGTAACTTCTGCGAACTAAAACTGAATCTTGTGGTTCTCCGTTCTTTAAAAATGCATTTATAATGGTAAGAAAAGTTATAACGCACTTTGGTGACATGGTGTCTATTTTGATAAAGTGAAATTATTGTTACATGTTTGATGTTTGAGTTTTTAAGCAGTGAGCACAAATTAGGAACGCTGACAGCAAAAAAGCGCAAGTAAATGTTTTTTATTGTACTATTGTATCAGAAGAAAATAGTTTGTAAAATGATTATATAAAATTGAGAAAAAAAAACAATTTTACAATTTTCTTGAGTATTAGTAGTGTATTATTTATCGATATTTACCTATTTTTTTATGTACACGTAATTTAGCTATTCAAAATAATTTTCCGTTTTCGGAAATTTCATGTTTTGGATCATCTAAAAAAAAGATTTCAAAATATCCAGTATTCAAACAGTTTTTATATTGGTGGAGATACGATGACGACTTGACCTATTCTTATCTTATATAAATTCACTCCATATTAAATTTACAATAGAAACACAACATAATCAATCCATATATTTTCTAGATTTAAACATTATCAGACTTAAAAACAAGCATGAGTTTTCCGTATTCCAAGAACCTACCCATACTGACACGACTATACACAATTCATCATCCCATCCCACACAACATAAACTGGCAGCCTATCATAGAATGTTACATAGATTAATACAAATTCCCCTGTCAAAAAACAACTTCGAATTGAATATCATTAGACAAATAGCAGTAAACAATCGCTACAACGAATAGACAATAAACAAAATTTTACCTTCTGCTCGACTACATAAACAAGATATCATCAAAAATAGCCAAACACATAAAAAAGAAGGGAATAACGCCAACTTTCAAAACAAACAAAAACTTAAGCAAATATATTAAAGACAACAAGAGCCAAAAGAAAAAGCACTTATACAGTGGTGTAGACAAACTTATGTACATGTGGCGACTGCTCAGAAACTTACATTGGTCAAACGAATAGAACCTTTAACAAACGGATAGCAGAACACAAAAGGAACTTCAATAATAGAAAAACCGATTTTACGTACGCACTTCACCTTCTAGATCATAATTATTCTTTTAGTAACCAATTTCAATTTCTTTACATTCAACATAAAGGCCTTAAGCTATCATTATTAGAATCTATGAAAAATAACATATTAAACATATTAAAAAATACAGGTATAATACTGAATGTTCAACTTGAGACAAGCAATTCTCCCCTCCTCAACCTATTTAGTTAAATATTATAAAGTATGAAACACATAAAAAAATAGCTCACTTGAGAAAGGCACTCCGCCGAAAAAGCTGTAGTGATAATAAATTATAAAAAAAGTTGGGGAAGTATTGAAAACGAAAGTTTTCAGTGTTTTATTGCTTGATTTCTTATTGCTTTCGTATAAATCTAGATATGCAGATCACGACATTGTTTTATTGACCATACAACACAATGGCAATTGCCATGTGACATGTTACACGTTTCCACCTCTTTATTCATTTCACAGTAGGTACGAATTGTCGTAATTGTCACATTGACATTAAAAATTTCAAACGAAGTTCTGAAAGAATAAACAAATAATTAATAAAATGCCTATTACGTTGTATACTGTCCAAGAAAAGTGCAACTGGTAACATGGTACTTTCAGGGTAATTGGATACGCGGAGTAATTGATTTATTTATTGTTGCCTTGGAAAATAGACCCCCACCAAGTGTTACAACAGTTAAAAATACCATTAAACATTTTCAAACTTCGGGATGTGTAAACAGTTGTAAAAAGTGTCATCAAGGTAATAAACCACGTGTTAGACCTGTCGATGAGGAGCGTCAAAACAGGGATATTGATATTTGTGCTTTTGTGAAAGCTAGTGAACCCTGGAATAGTGTACAAATTGCTAGGAAAGTTAACGTAAATGCTCGAACTGTCCAGCGAGTTCTCAAAAGGAATGGGTATCACTGTTTACACAAAAACTGTTTCCAGAAGATAACTTTAGGCGGATGGAGTTTTGTGAAATAAAAACTTTTTAAAAAATATTTTATTTTCTGACGAATCTTCATTTTTATTAGATAAAAAACATAATCCATCCGTTGCAAGGTACTATTCTCGGAAAAATAAGCACCTCAGTGTTGCAGTGCCAACGCAGCAACCGCAAAAGTTAAAGGTTTGGACTGGGATGTTAGGCGACCACATTGTCGGTCCATTTTTTATCGATGGAAACCTAAACGGGCCCAAATATTTAAAACTTTTACAGATCGAGATCATTCCGGCAGTTCGACGCCTTCCCGTTAATTTTCAGGAGGTTTATTTCCAACAGGATGGGTGTTCGGCTCACAACTCTAGAGCAACTATTGACTTCCTCAATCAAACGTTTCCTGATCGACTGATAAGTACACGTGGTACAATTAAATGGCCCGCTATATCCTGTGACTTAGCGCCTAACGATTTCTTTTTTTGGGGTTTTCTCAAAGAAAACATGTATAGGCATCAGTTTGAAAGGGCCACAAACCTAGTCGAAATAAGGGCAAAAATACTTCATTTTTGTGCAAGCATTACGTCAGCCCTACTCCAAAATATGCGGAGAAATCTGTATGACAGATTTAGTTACTGTTTAGCACAAGGAGGTGGAATATTCGAGCCCTTAATTCATTAATTTGCTTTCCTAATTTTTATTTTTTGTTATGTACATTTTACGAAGTTTGTGGTTCTTATTTAGGTGGTATTTTTTATGTTTAAGTTTGAAAGAATTTTATTGTTTTTTTTTTTATTTAAAAGTACAAACGATTCTTATTCTGATTTTTCTTTTTCTTTTTTGTGTTATTGTTATAAGCTTTGTCCATAAAATTTGTACAATTTTCAGTGACAATAAAGCATATTACTTATTTACTTATTTATTTATTTTTTGTATTGCTATTAAAGCTAAAAAATAACCAAAAATTTAGTTTTAGAGCATTATAATAAATATACTCTAGAGATGGGATTGTAATAAATCTTAATTCCTATGGTCAACAAAACAATGTCGTTATCTGTATAGTTAAATTGTTTGTTTTTCCAATTCTTTAACCGTAACTATGTAACTAAATGAGGTTATCTCGAAAAGTTTTCGTTTAAAATTTCAATAATCAAATTAGCTATATATCTTAATTACATCTGTCGTTTCATATACGATAATATATAAGAAATTGCTCTCTAACTCTTTATTTTTGAAATACATTCACCATAGCATATTTCCATAGTTTGTTTTCTCAATGTACTCTCACCGGTAAGGATTTAATAAAATGTTTTTTTTAAACAGAACTTAAAATTAGTGTGATTAACTTTATACAGAGGAATATTGAATGCAATTAGCATCTGGTATAAATCAAAATTAAATGTGAGATTTTTTAAACTCCTTAAACTATCCCGCAGATATATTTGCACTTGAGGTATTTAATTTTTTTTCAAATTACGTGTATTAAGTGGGGCTCCACAATGCTGGTCAATAAAGTATTTTTTACTACTTTAAATCTGAGAATTTCAAAAAATAACAATAACTAGAATTTTGGAATTTAGTTATGGGATGAGAAAGATGCACAGTTTACAAACTACTCCATCTCCTTCTAGAGGAAGTTTCGAATATGTTCCAATCCACGCATTTAAGTTAGAAGTCATATTTCTAAACAAACGTATAAAACTTTTTAAAATGTACATTCTTTGCTTTTCGGCATCTGCAACAAAACTAAACTCTAATACCGTAACCGACTCTACAACTGATAATTGTTTAATAAATAATCAATAAAAGGTTAATTATTTCGCAATAGGTATTTCGCCTCTCAACAAGGTACATTTTCCTAGAAATCAATTATAAACAAACCATTGATGTTTTTGGTCAGGACTATTTTTTTAGTGTAATTTTTTTTGCAAAAATTATTTTTTGTTAAAATAAAACACAACGTTATAAATACATTTAATCAAAAAATATTTTTTTTTTATAATGTTTGAAATACTCAAAAATACAAAAACCGTTACTTTTTGATATATTTATATTTAAAAGTTAATAACGCCGTTTTCTACAAAAACAAAAATTTTAAACCAATTTAGTCTAATAAAGAAATAAATAAAAACTTTTAAAGAACAAAACACAAATTTAAAAAATCCAACAAACACCAAAATTCTTTACCAACAAAAACTACTGTGACCTAAACTTGAACTTTTTTATATTTTATATATGAACTATTTATATATTTTGGTTTATACACTTCGCAAAGTACATTGACTGTAATATGCTTCAGATAAAGTCGGCTCTTACACAATTTGCAAAAAAATCTAATTTTACGCCTTTTACAATATTTTCAATAACCCCTTTTGTTTGGTAGGGGATAAGAATGCTCTGGATCTGACGGACACCTCTAGGCAACGTCTCAGTTAAAGCCTGTGCTGCAATGTTTGGTTTAACTAAGTTAAGTCCTAAATTTTTTTGAAAGATTCTTCTGTCTTTGCCACAGGGTACATCTGGATTATTGTGCCTAGTTATAACAAAAGCACTAATTGCAGCCACATTTAGAAGTCCATAAAATGTTACCATTTTAGTTACCCTGGCTACATCATACGTTAAAGCCATTCTATCTACCGCATCTTCACTTTTTGTTAGGTTGTAGACAGATATTATTTTTAGCTTTTGGGCATCTCCTGTTGACGGATCGATGCTCTTAATATCGCGATGCAAAGACGATACTAATAAGGCATTTTTAAATTTTTTAGAGACATAGGTTAGATTAGGTTTGGTTAGGCTAGGTTAAGTAGAACTTCAGCACTGCTGCAGACAAAGTGAAACGGGCAGTGATGATCGCTAATGTCCTTAAAGAATGAAGCACATAAAGAAGAAGAGACATAGAAAACTGGGATGGCATTTTTTTTTCAAAAGAAAATACAGATGCCAATACTGGTCTATCCTTTACTGCACGCAGTTTCTCTGTAAGCTCTCGTATATTTGACCAAATTCAACCAACACCTGTTAAGCGTTTACTATGAAATTTTTTAATAACATTCATGATATGATCAATTGATCCATAGTTATATTTCCTCTATAAACCATACAAATGTTGGCACATTCTTATTGCAATATCAGAACATTTATTTGACACCAGAAACGGCCCTTGAGGTTGCGGACCTGCGTAAACCTCGAATTGTATAAAAGGTTCTCGAATCAACCAATGAAAAAATTTTAATGCAATATTTGTTTGTTTTAATAGCGATGGACATTCAAAACCAGCATTATAAATATGCTCTAACAGCAACCAGATTATAAATAGCTCCTCTTTCTTACCTAGTATCTGTGTCATCGCACCTACGAAGATTTCAGATCTCATTCCATCGTCTGCTCAATAGTCTTGTATTCCCGTATTCCATCGTATTCCATGATCAAATCAAAAAATTAGTCCCCATCTTGTACGATCTTGCGTTTACATTCTCATTTAAACTATCATATCAAACACATAAACGAAGGTAGTTTTAGTGCACCTTTTCGTGTTTTTAATTTTTTTTCATCAACAATAATTTTTCATTATCAGAATAATTGTCTGAGTAATTAACTGAGTTGGATTGTATCAATGGTTTTTAATTCAAGCACGGAATTAAATATTCTTAAAAATATTCTTAAAAATCGACCTCGTGTCACAATATTTTTAAAATTTACTAATTTCGATAAGTAATATAAGGGTCACTTAACCTCTATTTGTGGATGTGTGTTCAAGCCCTGGCTCGGTGTACAGAAAAACAGAAAAATAAAAAAGGCTAACGCAGCAGTTTAAAATTCTAAAACAAATCTGCGGCTTAGGCTAAAATATGCAGGTGTCTGATCGGCCTATGGTGGAGCAGTATGGCAAGAGATAAGAGCTTGCATTTCGGTGATACTCCTCAATAGATCCCTTACATTCCTAGCCTAATACATTCCTGGAAAAAAATGGAAAATTAGGCTGAACAAAAATAAATCTGCACAAACCAAGTACCATATGCAAATTCGGCAAAATACCTACATTAGATGCATTAACATTAGAAGATCCTTTTCATTTTTTCTGATAATCCTTTTATATAATAATATGGTATTGTTATTTTTCTCGTATCGTACCTTGTATATCTTATAGGATTGCGTTCTATTTGGTGTCGTTCATTTTTTCTTCCTGTAAAATTTCTTATTTATAAATGACAAAGAATAATGATATTTTCTTCAAACCGATGTTCACTAATTTTTATTACCAGAAACAATTTTCGTTAAAACAAATAATTTTGACATTATATCAAGTAATGTTTTTCTTTTTAATATTCATGTTTTGGTTTCATTTCTAACTTTGATAACAAAATCATTCTTTGCAATTAAAACATCCAAGAAAGATAATGAGTTAATATCTTCCCCTTTCGTGATAAATGTTATCGACTTCTTTATTGTTTATATTCATCAGGTATGTGTCCAACAATTTTAATTTATCTAAACCATACACATACACACACGCAGTAATCAACCCTGCCCCTAGGAACATGTGTATACCAATGTAAGAATGGGATCCACATGTCCGAAGATCAAACCGGTCACACTTCGCTAGTCGAAGTGGTACCTATCTGACCCCAGGCTTTTCCACCACCCCTCCTCATCGTGTGACTTACGTGAGGAGGCTTATGATCTGAAATTTACTTAAGATGCCCTGGGTAATAGGACATCCTCGGTTTTTAGTGAATGTGGTTTTGATTTTACTCTACGTCGGGACTTGAGTCCCTAAAAAAAGAAAAAAGAGCGTGTGTTCCGACCATAGAGCCATCAGCCTGAGCTGATGACTCTATGTCCGGAAAAGAGTGTGTGCTCGGTCACTCAGCCGCCGATTTGGCAAAATAAATTTTGTTCTCCTCGCCGGCTGAGCACCCGAGAGGGGTCCGGCCACCAAGCCCATGTATGCCGCACATGACCTCAGTGCTCAGATTTCGCGAGTAGATCTTTCATTCGATCTGCCTTAAAGGCCTAGTCCGCGGAGCGGTATATAGAAGGCCTGACGGGCCCCTTCTATATTTGCTATATAAGGTAAATTTACGTTAAGCGGTTTAATGAAAAGTATGAATATATCAATATGAATTTACGTTATTTAATCAGAAAACACATTTTTTTTGTGGACTTCCTTGTGGCTTCGGGACTATAAAATGCCTGGGCAACAATTCTTTCCTTTTTTCCTTAATCTTATTTGTGTGCGTGTATTGGGGTGTGCATTCCCAAGTGTATAATGCTCTCACACACCCCGGTGTATATTGGACTTATTATTACCTAAAAACCTAAAAACCTAAAAACCTAAAAACCTAAAAAAGAAAAGCGTGCCCTCTCGCCAGAGTTTTTTTGGTGTGTTTTCTGATTGACTGCATTTCTTTGTTCGTTCTTCTTGCAACCATCTCATTCTTTATTTATTCGTTAGGGTTCTCCCTATATCGAGCTATCTGTTGTTTTGGTCTTCTGTGTACCGTCCTTGTGTTTTCATTGTAGTTAGTCAGCTCTCTTAACATTCTGCTGGGGTGGTTTCTTAGTCCGTTGAAAATTTCATATGCTCTCTCGTCTAGCGTGCGTAGGATTCTTGTTTGTCCTGAGTCTCTATATACATATCTCAAGGGTACGTACCTTGGTATCTTAAGGGCATCTCTGACTATTTTTGATTACCTGATTTTGAGTGGTCTGTATCTTTTTCCTGTTTGTTTTACAGGTGTGTCCCCACGGAGCGGATGCATATGTTAGCACTGGCAGGATAATACTATTCGCAACCCTGATTTTGGTTTTAAATCGTAGTTTACTTTTCCTTCCAATAAGTGTTGAGAGCTGACTTTTCAACGCTTTGGCTTTGCGTATTTGCTGATTGATGTGCTCAGTGAACGTTAGCTTCTTATCTAGATGTACCCCTAGGTATTTAGCCTGGTTGGTCCAGTCTACTGGGGTGTTTTCGATTGTAATTTCGCGATTTGGTACACTTCTTCTGTGACTAAACATTACAGCCTGTGTTTTGTCTGGATTTAGGGCTATTTTCCATTTTATGCACCATCTTTGGAATCTGTTTAGTGCTCTTTGCAGATGATTAGCTGCATGATCCGGGTTTCTCCAGCTAACAGCTATTGCTGTGTCGTCAGCGTAAAGACTCAACAGAGAGCCTGGCTCTTTTGGCGTGTCGGCCGTATAGATGGGTACAGGTATGGCGACAGCACTGCTCCCTGAGGCACACCCGCCTCCAGGGTCCCGACTTCGGATAGGATTGCTCCTATTCGAACTCTGAACCTTCTGTTGGCAAGATATGACGCAAGGAGGCATGTCATCGCCTCACTGTAACCAAATTCATTCATTTTATAGATGAGTCCATGGTGACAGACTCTGTCGAAGGCTTTGCTGACGTCCAGAAAAGCTGTAGCTGTGTACATTTTTTCATTAAATCCTTTGGTGATGAATTCTGTAAGTCGTAGTACCTGTAATTCACAGGAGTGTTTGCTTCTGAACCCGAATTGAGCCTCTGGTATGGTTCCTAGCATTTGTGATTCTTCATTGAGTCTTTTTAGTATGACTCTTTCCGCTATCTTTCTTATAGATGATAATAAGCTGATAGGTCTGTAATTTTGCGGAAATGTGCCGTTTTTACCAGGTTTTGCAATCATTATTACGTGTGCCTCTTTCCACCTATCTGGGAAATATCGTAGTTTTAGCATGTTGTTTATTATGTTAGTGATATAAACAATAGCTTTTGTTGGTAGATTTTTCAGCGCCCTATTTGTGATGTTGTCGGGTCCTGGGGCTTTTTTGGCATTTGTCATTTTTATAAGTTCCTTTATTTCTTCGGGAGATGTATGTGTAATACCTATTCTGCCCTTTTTCCTTCTAAGTCTTCTCGCTGTTCTTTCTACCTCTTCTTCAAAGTCATCGTCGGGGTCTTCGTTGTTTCTACACGCCCTTTCTAGTTCGTCCTTCATGACTTCGGCTTTGTCGATTTCCGTATAGACAATCCCGTTTACTCCGTGGGGAGGTATGGGTTTCTTGTCCCTTCGGAGGATTTTAGATAACTTCCAGAAGGCGGATTTGTTAGGATTTAGCTCATCGATATAGGAGCCCCAGCTTTCATTTCTATGATTTTGAAGTTGTTTTTTCACTTCCCTGTCTAGCTCATTTGCAATCCTTTTGTCTTCTACCGTTCTTGTGCGGTAGGCTCTTCTTCTTTTCCGGTTTTTCTCTTGGATTAGGTTTTGAAGTTATATACCTGAATCTTCCTTTTTGTCTTGTGATTGTTTCGGTTTTGGAGCTGGTTTATCTACACCATACTGTGAGTTTTAAATTTTGTTTCTAAATAATATTTGTTTTAAAATCTTCCATTAATATATTCGCTAATAATAGAGATAAAGCAAAGCTCTTTATAGACCAAAATTTAGTTTATATCAATCACTATTTAGTTGAAAATATGAATAAGGCATATCAAATTAAATCATTAGAGAAATTGTTTTTTATTACCAAGTAACAATAATTTGTTTAATTTGTATTCTAATAAAGATTTCTCAAGTGGAAATCCTAACGTTTAAATAAACATTTTTTCTACTGAAATTGTGGTTAATTCCAAATAATAAATTAATTATTCGAATAACGAATTAAATACTAAATAACGTTGTAGGTACATTAATATTTAACTAATTATTTTGATAAATGCAATGTATGTTTAAAACTGAATTTAAAATATTCTTTAAGAATTTAAAATGATGGTAGGGTTTTGATTTTATCAGCTTGTTTTCTAAACTTCTTCCTTTTTTGGGCATTATGCCGTAGACTGTAATAACTTTCAAAATAATACACTTTTAATGGCTAAAGTCGACGACATTCTTGTCTTCTGGAAGATCAACATTAGCGCTACATTTCGTAATAAATAAAAAGTTTTAATGAAAAGCATTTTCATTAAAAGAGAAAACATTGTGTACGTTTTCTCATCTAAATTTAAGAAATATGACAACATTATGGAACAAAGAAAAGTCGTTAGTTTTAATGTGTAACACGCCTAAGTCTGCGTACAAAATTTTATATCTGGAGAACAAAACCCAATTTCTCATATTGCCTGGGGGGTGAAAAAAAGCGCTGGGGTGAACCGTAAGGGTAGAAAAAAATGAAGGGCGAGCATTTTTTATTGTGTACCGTTTTCTATCGTTTGAATAAGGGGAATCAATCGATGAAATATTTTCGATTTTTGATACAGCACACCGGGCTCTTTTTTTACTTCTTGGGTTAGGTTAGGTAGTTTATTTTTTACCTTTCCCATGTGCAGTCACTAAAGTACTAGTTTGTGTGGATGTGATTTTAATGAGTTTGCAATTAATTAAATAGGTACGCAATAAAAGATAAAAATTTTAAAATATAATTTTAGGTTATCTTATTAATAAGTTATACGTTTTATAATAATTTTACATCTGTTGTTTATTTTACCTAGATTATAGCATAAATGAAATCTTTTAAAATATAATTTAATGATCAATACACAAAACTTTCTATAAAATATACGACTGGTAAATTTATGTTCAAAATATACATGTATAGATACATACCGGTTTTGAAACCATTCTGCGCCGTAGCTAATCGTCCTCTCTCTACCTACTGGCTTTAAGTCTCTCTCCCGAATTTCCAACTCGTTCAATCCAGCTTTCAATTGGTCGTTTGCTTTTTTCTATGTCCTCTTTATTTTTTTCGGTACTTATTCCTTTATTATCTAAGATGTTTGTTTTAAAGTGGTCTATTGTACAGTTAGCTGAGATATATTTTGCTATCCTCCCGTTTTTTACCCTTTTTCTTATTGAATTTCTTCAGTAATCCACATCCTCAAGCTTCTTTTCTGATTTCACGTTAAGTACTCTCATCTTATTACTATACACGACTATATTCCTAATAATTTTTTCTTTTTCTTAATAATTTATTCTTCTTATAATGCTTTTCCATTAGTAGATTTTTTTGTACCATGATTTGTACCATTTGTACCATTATTTGATGTATATAAATATAAATATATATATATATATATATATATATATATATATATATATATATATATATATAATAAAAATTTATATAAAATATAAATTTTGTTGACTTATATTTAAATTCGAAGGGGGTAAATAATTGGGTAAACAGCTACTATACAAACTATACTCTTTTTACTATATCCAGTATATTTCGCCTATTTTCATACGCATCATTAGGGAAAAGTGCAATGATGATAATTAGGTATATCTTACATATGATGAATTAGTTTTTTTAATTTACTTACAAAGTGAGGATGTTTGTCAAGATGTTTGATTGAAAAGCAATTATAAATAACAATGAATGTTATTTAATGACTTAATAATGAATTTACACAATATTTGATGTTTACAATTTAAATTATTGTGTATAATGTAACTAATTTTTTTTTTATATTTGACAGATTTATGAAATAAGGTTAGACATTTATTTGATGTGTAATTTTGTTTTATCTAAATAGCTAGTACAATTTTTTTTGGTTATTATTTAAGTTAAACAGTTTATCAGCAATCACCATTATTAATAAATTAAGCGACAGATCTTAGGTAAATCTGTTACCTTTGGTTCTTATATTTCTATCCAAGGTTAGTAAATAGAAGTATATTTCACTCAAATGTTTAATATCTGATTTTTTGTTGAAACAATTATCACACTCAGCTATGAAAGACATTTCCAGAAAAATTCTCTTATTATAGTTACTTTCAACACCTAAAATTTTAAAGAAACTATAATCCCTAGTGTGATTATTATCATATCTGTGTGGCAAGATTGCATCTTTCTGGAAATAATGTACATACATTCACTTTTGTGGAAGGTAATCCGATCTTTTATGGAGCTTGATTATTATAACTTATTAGTAGAACTTATTATTATTATTTATTACTAAAATTATTAGAACATGTAACACCAAATAAAATTTTAATTAATAATCAATTTCATTTCAATCAATCAATTTTAAAAGAGCTTTTGAGACCATTGACAGGACAATTATGATTTCTAAACTTAAACAGTATAGTATAGGAGGTACAGTAATTGCGGGGTAAAAAATTATTTACAAGATCGCAAACAGAAACTTCGATTTAAAGACCAATTGTCATCTGAAATGGATAGTAATACAGGGATTCCTCAAGGTAGTGTATTAGGCCCCCTTTTATTTATTCTGTACATTAACGATATCGATATTTTTGTAATTTGTGAATTTATTAATTTTTTTGTTAATCGATGATACTCTAATCTGTTGTAGTGATGAAAATTTTGATGTAGCTATTCAAAAAATGAACACTATTTTAGATATGGTTAATAAATATTTAAAAATCAATAAACTGAAGTTGAATGTGAAAAAAACAAAGGCAATGGTTTTCACAACCAAATATAAATATACCTTGCTTGATTTTGAAATCATAAATTTAAATATTAATAATGAAAAAATTGAAATTGTCACAACAGTTAAATATTTGGGATTCCAACTTGACAATATTCTAAATTTTTAGAGTCACTTCGAGTACGCCCATAAAAAAATATCAAAAAAACTTTATTTTCTGAGTAGAATATCTCAAATGTTGTCAATGGAGACAAAAATAACAGTATATAAAACAATTATTCAACCTCATTTTGACTATTGCTCATCAATCTTATATTTACTTAACCTAAACAAACTTTACATGCTACAAAAATTACAGAACTGTGGAATGAGAATAATTCTTAAAACAAATCGCTGTACCCCAATTGGGACGATGTTAAATACTCTAAATTGGTTCTCTGTTGAAAATAGACTGTTTTATTTCACCATGATTTTGGTCTTCAAAATAGTAAATGGCTTATCACCTGAATATTTCCAAGAATTCATTTCTTTCAAAGTATTCATTCTTATAATACCTGAGGTTTAGATGACATATATGTATCTAGAACTATGTATAAAAGTACGATGAATTCGCTCTTTTTTAAAAGCTTCCTTAAATTTAATCACTTACCTACATCTGCAAAAAAACTTACTTAAACAGTATATCAAAAATTTATAGTGTACTTTCTTTATATTGTATATATATATATATATATATATATATATATATATATACATATATATATATATATATACATATATATATATATATATATATATATATATATATATATATATATATATATATATATATATATATATATATATATATTATTTTTTATTTAATATTTTTACTATTTAAATAAAGATCCATCTATCTATCTTGAACTTCGGCCTATATATTCTTTATTACAATCATTTCAAGGGATACTGTAGATTATGTAAAAGTTAATTCTTTAGGATGTCTATCCTTCAATTTTGAAAACACTTTGTTTATGGTTAGAACTGTGTTATTTGAAATTTAAATATTCTGGTTAAAGCTGGAGTGATTTCTTAAATATATGTTAATGAAGCAAATTTTTGCTGTCCTTGGGATGTAGTGTGTTGATATATGTTATTGTCTTTTTGAAGTGTTAATGGATCAGTGCATGTGAATAAGAATTATATCAATTAAAAGTTTGTTAAGAATGTTAAGTTTTTTTGATGAAATGATTTATCAGATATTTTACTCACTCTGTTCTTCAATTGCTTTATTAAATTCATATTTATGGAATGCTTATGGTCTGACATATAGTTCAGGTATCTTCCTGAGCTCATTGGTTTCCTATACCAATCAGCTATTACTTTATTGTCTGTAGAACGAATGAGACGTGTATCCAAAAAGGGAACAAAATATTCATCATCCTCCATTTTAACAGTAAATTGTATGTGTGGATCGTAACTGTTGAACGTGAATAGCAATGCATCCACTTCACCTTTAGGTAATGCCAAGATGATATCATCTACATACTTTGTCATGAATTGGATTTTGAAAGATAGAGTTAGTAATACTTTATCTAACAAATCATTCATGACATATGTGGCAAGGATAGAACTTATCTTTGCTCCCATTGGTGTTCCAAAAGTTTTTTTATATATATTGTTTTTAAAAGTGAAATATGTTCTCACACAAAAAAGTAACCATGTCAAAGAATTTGTCTTTAGTAATTTAGCAATGTTTGGTAAGATCAGACCATTTTTTTGTCTATAGATCTTAGAAAAAATTTAAAAATACATTGTTTAAAGTGATACTACATCTAAGCTAGGCAATACATAGTTTTGAGGTAGAGTCATACCATTGAAGAGTTTACTGACTTCAAAAGAATCTTCAATGTAATATGGGTTATTAATATCCCATGCTTTAGTAATAATATCACTTATAATCATTGCACAATAGTTATATTGATGGAAGGCAACCGTATATACGTATTTCTGACTATTGGTCATCTTCAGTACGGTGCAGCCAAGTTAGAAAAGGAGCATGTTAACTTGAAAACGGATCTCTACAGGAGCAATGCGACCAATTTATGGTATTAGAGGTAGAAGACCCTGATTATTTCTAGGGCAACACCACGGAGGAAGCTATAGCTTCCTGAAGAGGTTAATACAAGTGAATAATAAAAGTAATGGCATGTCTCGCAAAACAGGAAAAGGTTGCCGTCTATCGATATACCTATTTTGCTTTTTGTTTTCCTGTTTTGCGGGACATACATCTTATACATCTCTCTTATCTTATACTCTTATTTAGCTCCCGGTTTGTTTCTCTGTGCCATTCCCCTTTAGCCTGATTTATACCCCCAAAAACTTTTCTCAAGATTTACCTCTTCCGAATCTCTAAGTTTTTTTCTTCTTTCTGATTTACTGTCCAAGTTTTACATGCATACAACGCCGTTGTAGGCATGTGAAAGTTGTAGTCTCACTATTTTTTCACAAATTAGAATATTGGCAGCCATAAATATGTTTTTTGCCTCGAACAGTGCCTTTAATGATTGTACTGCCGTGCTACATTTAAACAACCGTTTATCGATTTCTCTTTTTTTTTTTCCTTCTCTATTTGTAACTATTACTCCAAGGTGCTCAAATTATGTTACCTTCTCAAATCTATACTCTCTCTATCTCATTCGTCCTTAGAGTGGTCTATTTATTTTCTTCTGCATTTTTCCTCTCATTTTCACGTACTTCATTTTTTCGTGATTTATAGTCAGACCATATTTTATGGATTTTTTCTTTAAACTTTGTGAACATTTTTCAAAGTTTTGTTCAGAATCATGCCACTTATCTGGATCTTGGCTACTCTAACTATTTTTTCATATAACTTCATACTTAATAAGTCTGTTGACATGGTCTCCCTGTTTAATTCACTATTGACTTAAAATTGATTTGAAAGACTATCTTATATCATTACTTTTTAACTGTATTAGTTAGCCCCATTTTAACTAATCATATCAGTTTCTTTGGTATTCCTAGTAATCTCATTCCTTCGTTCAGTCCGTTTCCTGAGATGGAATGTCACGTTTCTGTTTAAAATCAATAAAAAGGATACGTACATCTAGATTTTGCCCATAACTGTTGTTTTGTAATAAGGTTAAAATAAACATTTGGTCTGTTGTCATTCTTTCCTGTTTAAAACCAGCCTGGTATTTTCCACATCTCTGTTTCCTAGGTTTTTATTCTACTTCTTATAATTTTTGAAAATTCTTTATATACTACTTTTAATATTGCGACTCGTCTGAAATTTTTACAAACAGGTTCATCACCTTTCTAGTGAATTGGGCAGATCAGTGCTGTGTTCCATTGCTCCGGCATTTTTTTGTGTTCCCATATTTATTTAATAAGTCGAGAATCTTTTGCTGCAGTATATCTCCTCCTTGTTTTAATATTTTTCTGCTGACACTCCGCTTTCTTCAGTACTTTTTTTATTCTTTTGGTATTTTATTATTTCCATTACCTTCTTCTCTGTTGGTTTGTGTGTTGTTGTTCTGTTTCTTGTGTTAATTGTTTTATGTTAGTTCCAATTTGGCCTTTGTCATCTATTATTTTGTCGAAATGCTCTGCCCACCTGTTTAATTTTTCCGTCTTGTCTCGTAGTAACATAGTTGTTTGGGAATTTCTTGCTTAAGCTTGATCATTGTTAATATATGGTCACTGTTGGCGTGTGCTCCTGTGTAGCTTCTAAATTCAGTCACTTCTCTGTTGCGTTTTTTTCGATAAAAACATGGTCTAGTGTTTGATATAATATACTTCTCTAAATATTTTTAATCTTTACTTTGACATATATTTTGTCCGATTTGAAGCAGTAGATTCTGTTGAATTCCACCTAAACACAATGATTTTGTTTTTTGTCTGTTTACTTCTGAGCCACACATCTTATTCCATCGATAATTTTGTACGCCATGTATACGATTTCAAAGGAAATTACGCTGAAAATATTTAATCATCTGCGAAGTATATACTAGTATATATTAAATTGTGTATAGGAATATCCATACCTCCATTTATTCTTTCAAGATCTTACTCCTTGCTATAAATACATTTTTTGCTTTAATGCTTTATTTGTAAGAAAATCATACTTGAATCTTACTTCCAATTTTTAATTAAGAAGAGATATATAACTATAACACAAACAGATAAGTATATAGATGTAAATTCTGCAGCAATTTAATAAAAATAAAGAGATATTTAAAAAGTTACAAAGTATAAAGAGATTTTAAAAGTATAAAATTAAACAAATATAAACCAACCAAACTAGTTTAAATCAAAATAATTTATAGGTTTCCATATTTTATGCTATCCACTGATAAATATATGGCCTGGCGATTTTGTTTCTCGTGATTTAATGATTTTCACGAATAATTATGGTCGCATTGAAAGCGATAGTCCTTGTCGATATATTTGGCTGTTTCTGTTCTTATAAAGTTCAATATTCAACGTTATTAACAAAATTACCGTTGGTGTCCCATTATAAGTAACTGTTTTACTTCTTTTATGGACGTTAATTCTAGCCATCTTCTAGTGTCACATCCTCCGAATTGTTTTCAGTACTCCTAATATAGTCCAGTCGTCACGTGCTCTGTCCAAGAGATCTTCAGCATCCTTCGAAAAACCCACATCTCAAAGGCTTCTATACATCTCATACTTATAATTTCGATAGTCCATGTTTCCATTCCGTATAGCAATATGAAATAAATAAACGTTTTTACAAATTGGTATCGGATATCCAACGATAACGTAGAGTTTATTAGGAATTTTTTCATTCATAGAAATGCGGACCTAGCATATTCTATACGAGCACGTATTTCGACCTCGTGGTCAAGATCGTTTCTTATTTAGCAACCAAGGTACTGGAATCTTTGTACTGGTTCTATATGTTTGTTATAGATACAAATGTTAATGTCGACATTTGGTGCACGTGTAACAGCCATTACTTTTGTTTTATTTGTGTTTATATTTAGTCCCAAGTTATCTCCCTCTCTGGTTATGACATTCAAAAGTCGTTGTAAATCCTCAGCACTGTCCGCAATAATGACAGTGTCGTCTGCGTATCTTAAGTTGTTAAATGTTTAAAATTGCTAATTTTTGATTACACAAGTAAGTTTTTCGACACTACACAACCTCAGCTACAAATTACACCCAATAGCGCCTTCGTAGAGCCAATTTTAAGCCTTCGCCTTGAAGTGCGATCGTTGTAATGAGAAAGTTTAAAATCTGCTTTTTAGGCATATCTCAGACGCGTCATATTTGTTGCCAAAACGGAAAATCAAAATTTTATGTTATAGGTTTTAAATCTATGTAAATTCTATCTCTATCAATGTACGTTCCTAATTACGACCAGTCAATGCGATTGATAAGCTTTATTGATCTTATGAGAATCGTAAAAAATGACAAACATCACTCAATGTTTATTTATTAATCAAATTTATAGAAAATTGCTTCATTTGCGGAAAAACACAAAAATTTCATACAAATTTTAATTTTGCTCATTTTGATTTTTGTTGATAAGATCATTGTGGATCAAAAGATTATTGATCAAAACATATTAAATTTTTACTGTCAAGTTGATACAATTAACACACCAACAGACCAACACAAATATACCTTTAATAACACCCGTGGACAAAGATCTATGATAGATTATGTTATAACCAAAGGAGATATACATTCATTGAAAATAATCGGGGTAAGATGCCTCAGCATAAAATAAGAATTATCGTAAAATACTTCACACCCAGAGGAGAGCGGCGGAAACATAAACTAGAATCAAAATCGAAGGACTAAATCCGGAATCCACGGAATACTTATACAGAAAAAGAATATCAGAGAAGATCGCTGGGAATGAAATATTAGAAAATGAAGACATCGAGGAAAGCTGGGAAAACCCAAAAAAAAAACATAATTAACGCAGCAATAGAATCCCTTGAAGAGAGGAAAGTAACTAACATTAACATATCAAAAAAGAAAACACCATGGTTTAGAAAGAAAGTGGAGACAAAATGTGAAAAAAGAAGAAAGTTTACAATACAGAACACAACAAACACAACAGGCATATAACCACTATAAATGAATCAGAAACGAAACGAATACTTTATTTATAAGACAAATAAAAGGGAAACATTGACAGAGCTTCTCAAAACAGATGGAACACGACTTCCGTTTGTTTCGTGGAACTTAAGAATGCACTGGACTGTATCAAATTAAAGGACGTTATCCACTTATTGTACGCAACAGAAATACCTCTAGGAAAAATCAAAACGATCGAAAATATCTACCAAAACAACACAATAAATGTAATAGTGGAAGAAGAACTAACCGACTCTTATAAAGCGGGAAATGGGTTAAGATAGGGAGATTCCTAGAGTCCTTTATTATTCAACCTGATTATGGATGAAATAATAAAAAAAGTACGAACTAAAAAGGATACCAAATGGGAGAAAAAAAAAATCTGCTATGCAGACGACGCAATACGTCTTAATCTCAAAGTAAAGACGATTTACAACGTATGCCGCATCAATTTAATATAACCAGAAAATTTAACTCAAGACACTATGGGACAGAGCTAGAAGTACAGATATACGACATAGCTGCAAGGTGGAGAACATCAAAAACTGGGTAAGAAATAAAAGAGTAGAATGGAACGATCATATAAGCCGAATGACAACAAATAGAGTAGTAAAGACGGCAAGAGACGGTTCCCCAATACGAAGACGATCAGTAGGAAGACCACGCAAACGATGGAATGACAACTTACTGGAGGCAGATTGAAAAACAGACAGAGTCATGTCTATATAAAAAGAAGAAGAAGAAGAAGAAGAAAATTCAACATGTTAATTTCCCAAAAAAAGACAAAATGTATGGTTATTACAGCAGCAAATTTATTAAGATATAAATTGGATCTAAAATTTCATATAATAGAACAAGTGATGGAGTTTAAATATCTAGGCATCACATTATCTAGCTAAGGTAAGCTCGAAACTGAAGTGGAAGATCAAGTGAATAGAGCAAACAGAACTGCAGGCTGCCTGAATGAAACAATATGGAAAAATAAAAATATCGGAAAAGGAACTAAATGCAGAATTTAGAAAACAGTCATCAGACCAATAATGACATACGCGGCAGAAACAAGACCTGACACTGAGAGGACAAAAAGGATGGTAGAGACAGCAGAGATGAAAACACTTGATGGTAAGACGCTATGGGATAGAGGTAGAAGTACAGATATACGACGTAGATGTAAGGTGGAAAATATCAAGAACTGGGTAAGAAACAGAAGAGTAGAATCGAACGATAACATAAGCCAAATGACAAAAAATAGAGTAGTAAAGACGTCAAGAGACGGTTCCCCAATAGGAAGACGATCCGTAGGAAAACTACGAAGACGATGGAACGACAACTTACTGGGTGGAAGCACATTGAAAAACAGACAGAGTAATCTCTACATAAAAAGGAGAAGAAGAAGTTGATTCAAATTTTATTTAAATTTGATTTCGCGGGCGTAGGTGGAATTCAACAAAGCCGGTCAATTCAAGCGTTGTTCTTGAGAGAACGGTTTATTTTTCGCAAACAGCGGTAATAAACATTTTTTGTTCTCAGCTACATTATTTATTTGGAATATTTTTTCTACGGCGTACAGATTCTTGGTAAATCGTTTTATCCTCCGGTGAGGCGGAGTTTTAGGGGGAAGCCAGGGTGTTGAGTGGAACTTTTTTGCATATTTTTTGGGATCCCAAAATTGACATCCTCAGCAAAATTTAGCTTGTTTGTATCATTTTTAGAGGTCAAATCTTTGACTAATAGACTATCACTTCTATGCAATTTTCAAATTACTTATTTTTGCATAAAGTTCTTTTTAAATCCAACTAAACTAATACCTGAATGAATTTTTTTTGTATAAGTTTGTGACACAACGAGTGACGTAAGTTACAGTAGTATAAAAAGCAGTCACTCACTTGATTTAGACAAAAAAATTGTATTTTACAAACAAATCAGTAATATCTTTTATTATAGAATAGAATAGAATAGAATAGAATAGAATAGAATAGAATTTATTTAATCAATATACAAAATAAGTTTTGTTTTTGATAAGTCAAAGGAATAGTGACAATACATATAAAACATATAAAATTTTTGGCGAATTTAAACATTACAAACACGTTTATATTTAATATTAATAATTAAAAAAAAAACGACAAACACACTTTATGGAATTATAAAAAACATGAACTATAATTATAATAGGCAACTACCCTGACCAAACTAGTACTATTGTGTAAAAGCTGTAGGTACTTAGGTACTCCGTTTTTGAATAGAAACAATGTTTTAAAAAGTGTGATTTGATTTTAAGCTTAAACCATAACAAGTGAAGACTTTTTACTTCATCTGGCAAAAAGTTATACAAACTAACATCAGTCGAATTTTTTATGCTCTTTGTCAACCTAAAACGTTGTGCTCTAATAGCATCTCTAGATCTTGTATCGTGATCATGGACGTTGGAGTTTATGTTAAACTTACCTTTGTTGGCATGAATTTCAATCAGCGTCTCATATATTATAAAGTGAAGGTAGTGGCATAATACCTAAATCCAGAAATAAAGGTTTACAGTATTCCCTATACTCTGCTCTTGCAAGTATCCTCACTACTCTTTTTTGTAATTTAAAAATTCGATCTGCGTAAGAAGAATTACCCCAAACAGTTAGTCCGTACTGTAAATGGCTATGAAATAGTGCAAAGCAGCACATTCTAAGGGTATTTTTAGGAATCATATAAACTAAGTTGCGTTTAACACTATTTCTTGAGATATGCTTCCAATCAGAACTAAAAATCAAATTCTGATTTTTCTCTTCATTTAGCTTTAGCCCATTATGTGAAAACCAGTTTTTTGCTTTCTGGTTATCACTATCTATTTTAATTTTTAAATTATTCTGATTAATATCAGTTTTTATGAGAGTTGTATTATCTGCAAAGCAAACACATTTTATGGGAAAAGTTTTTTTTTTTTAAACATCCAATGTTTATTGCAATCTGTCTCATTATAAACAATAAGCAATATGTATGATTTATGTACAATAACATAGTGGGAAGCTGCCCAGTGGCGAGCACCCAGGTAAAATATAATATAAATATATTCTATGATAATCAATTAGTTTAAACTTTCACTTAACAAACAGAGTTTAATACAGGTAAACATCACTGACAGGAAAAGTGGAAAAATATAGGAAAAGTGTAGTGAAATAAATCGTTCAGATAAATAAGAAACAAAGTGGGTCCTAATATAGAACCTTAAGTTACACCATATTCGACAGTGTTAAACTCAGAATAGCTGTTATTAAGAAAAACTGCCTGTTTTCTATTTGTTAGGTATGATCTAAATAGATTAAGAGTTTTTCCCCTAATACCGTATTTATGCATTTTTTTCAACAGTAATTCATGCGAAACACAGTCAAAAGCTTTGGATAAGTCACACAATGTCAAAGACACAAAATGACCTTCCTCCAAGCCATCAACTGTATCTCTCACAATTTTCTGTATAGTGGAGTGCTACACTTTTTTCTAAAGCCATATTGATTACAGTGAAGTATTTTGTGTTTTTCCCGATATTCTACCAAACGAACATTTAGAATATTCTCAAAAATTTTGCCGATAATGGGAATGATTGAAATGGGGCGGTAATTTCCAATTTCATCTAAAGCTCCCTTTTTGAACACTGGTAGCACTTTTGTTACTTTTAAAACATCTGGGAAAATCCCCTCAGTAAGACAATTATTATAAAGTATAATTAATTTGTCAATAATTATATCGATTGTTTTCACTATTATTTTTTTGTTTAAGAAATAAAAATCCGTGCAGTGTGAATTTTTCAACCTATGCAAAACATTCCTGATTTCAGTATCACTAACAGGTAATAAAATAAAGAGTCGCAAGGAGAGTGTACATCTTTCAAAAAATCTAATATATAACAATGATCAACAATTAATTTAAAATCCTTTCTTAAACTAATTTTCGAAGCAAAACATTTTTTTTTTGTTTCGCCCACACCAATTTATATTAAAATTTAAATTCACTTCATTCTTAAAACAATTAGCTTGTGGCATATTTTAAATTGAATATTTTATATGTTATTGGTAATAAACCACAATAATTGCAATTACAATTATGTTTTTATCTTAGTTATTTTATTTGTGTTTAAAATAAATAAAAAAATACATTTTTCTTTAGACTTTCAGTCCCGAAATAATTTTCAACAAAATGATTAAAAATAAAAATTATATAGGGTGTAACACTATTTTTTTTTCTATTGAGAGTAAATTAGTTCTTGACAGTCAATACTTACTTTGCCTCGATCTTGACGTCAAAAGTCATGTACGATAGATACTTCGAGATAAAATGAGCGAATTTGAAAATTGTGAGAGATATGTTACGATATATAACTAACACATATATTGTTAGGACATGTATGAAACAGACTGATACATTTTATATAAAAGTTGATTGCGTCAGAGCTCAATGCTTTGTCTTTATCTATTCTCCTTAGTGTTAGATCAAATAATAGGAAAAATACAGGGTAACTGAATACTAAACAGGGTTCAATACTGAAATGGAATTAGAGCAAAGACTAAAACTGTACAGATAGCCTCTAAAGAGAAGAAAGAAGCATTATAACTTAAAGCTTATTAAGCTAAAAATAGGACAAATACAAAGTATATAAAACATAGCATAGTAATGGAGGAACAAATAAATTACGAATTAACCACAGATGAATAAATAATCATAGCAAAACAGGGAATGATGAAGAAATGGTCCTATTTATGGAAAGAGTACAGCTTAACAAATCCAACACGTTACATCAGACTTGAAACTAAATTAAGGAGAAAACCTTGGTACAATGAGTACGATTACAGTCGAAAAAGTATAACTACTATCAGCAGAATGAAGTTTGGTCACGCATGTTATCCAGCACATTTATTTAAAATTAAAATACTCGAGAGTAATCTTTGTGAAGCCTGCAATAAAATCGGTGACCTGGACCACATCTTTTTTGATTGTTTAAAATATTGTTACGACTTTATTAATTATTAATTTATTATATTGTTCTTATTTTAATTTATTAAAAAGCACGATAATTTCCCAACAAAATTTCTCTTTTTATATAAAACTCCGTTAGTTTCGGAATTCACTATAGCAGACATGAATTTACTCGAACATTGTTGGTGGTGTTGAAAAGAATAACGGGAACGCCATCGAATAAACTAGAAGGCGGTCAACGGCTAAAACTAGTTTTTCAACTGCTTGGAACCCTCGAGATGGATGACTCATCATAATTCGGGTCTAGAGGCTTCTGGTAAACAAACGCCGAAATGACTACAACAAAAACAGAATTAGTCATAATATATTTACAGTTTTATAGGCCATGATATTTATTATCGTAACAATATAATGGGTAACCCCATTTGATTTGAACATAATACAGATATACGCACCTACAGCTGACAAAGAGGAAACAATAATGGAAGACTTCTACGAACAACTAGAAATCTTAACTAAGGCAACCAAAAAGAATGAAATAACACTTATAATGGGAGATTTCAACGCGAAAGTAGGACGAGGCAAAACAGGAAAGGTAGTGGGAAATTTCGGACTTGGTGAAAGAAACGAAAGAGGAGATCGTCTTGTTCAATTTTGCCAAGAACACAACCTAGTACTTACTAACACTCTCTTTAAGCTCCCGCACCGTAGACTCTATACCTGGAAATCACCGGCAGACTCACCTGGTAAAATAATCAGAAATCAAATAAATTATATCGCTGCACCAATCAGGTTTAGAAACTCCATCAAAGCCGTAAAAACTTACCCGGGTGCGGACGTAGCATCAGACCACAATCCGGTGGAATGCAAGTTTGAAGTAAAGTTAAAAAAGCCAAATGTAAAGAACAGGCCCGAAACGCTAGATATTAGGAAGCTTTCCAACAATAATATTAAACAACAGATGCAGGAGAATTTAAATACCGAAATATCAAAAATCCTTAAAAATAACAATGAACCGCTGGAAAAGTGGAGTGAAATTAAAGAAGAGATTAGGACTTCAAGCACTAAGTTTTTACTACCTGATAAGAGAAAAAAGAAAGACTGGATGACTGCAGAAATCCTTGACATGATGGAAGAGAGACGGATATATAAAACTAAAGATACTGCCAAATACCGCGAAACCCATAGACGAATTAGAGCTGAGATAAGAAAAACTAAAGAGAAATGGTTCTCGGAGAGATGCGAAGAAATCGAACAGTGCGAAAAGGTATACGACTATCACAATATGCATAAGAAGATAAAGGAACTCACAACAAAGAAAAGCTACAATATTTTATCGAAAGGGCTATGCGATGATAATGGAAATCTACAACTAGACCCCGACAAAATAGTTAGAATCTGGGAAACTTATGTGGAACAACTGTTTAATGATGACCGTCCTAGTGGGTATACACTGAGCAATGATGATACTGGCCCTTCTATTCTAAAATCAGAAGTGGAGAATGCTATAAAGGGTCTTAAAAATAACAAAAGACCAGGCAACGATAACGTATACGGGGAAGTATTGAAAATGCTGTGCGAAACAAACAGTCAATTTCTAGACTCACTCGTTAGACTCTTTAACAATATTTATAACAGCGGGGAGTTTCCTGAAAACTGGCTAGAGTCAACTTTTGTTGCCATACCGAAAAAACCAAAAGCAAAGTCTTGTGATCAACATCGGATGATAAGTCTAATTAACCACATTTCGAAGGCATACACCAAGGTTATTTACAACAGAATAAGCAAAAAATGCGAGGATAACATTGGAGATTCGCAGTTTGGGTTTCGGAATTCTCTTGGGACAAGAGAAGCACTTTTTAGTCTACAGGTACTCATCCAGCGCTGCAGAGATATGAACAAAGATGTGTACATATGCTTTATAGACTACGCAAAAGCATTCGATAACGTAAAGCACGAAAAGATAATTGAAGTTCTCCATAAGATCGGAGTCGACTACAGAGACATTCGAACAATAGCGAGTCTCTATTGAGGCCAAACAGCTAAAGTGAAAGTAGGATCTACATTGACCAATAAAATTGAGATCAATAAAGGGGTACGACAGGGCTGTATGTTGTCTCCTATTGTTTTTAATATATACTCAGAAGTATTTAAGACAGCGCTGAAGGAAAGCACAGAAGGCATAAAGATAAATGGAGAAATAATTAATAACATAAGGTATGCTGATGACACTGTGATTCTAGCAAGTAGCATGGAGGAACTGAGTTGCCTAATGAGTAAGATACAAAAAACAAGTGCACAATACGGACTCAGACTAAATATCACAAAAACCAAATGGATGTTAGTAAGCAAAACCCAACAACCACCACAGCAACTGATATTAGACAATGAAAGAATTGAACACGTGGATTCGTACATCTACTTGGGAACAACAGTTAACTCAAATTGGGATCAAGCGAAGGAAATACGTATAAGAGTAGAAAAGGCAAGAGCATCGTTCACTAGCATGAAGCAAATTTTCACCTCTAAAAGCTTCACCCTACCTCTCAAAATTCGACTTCTGAAATGTTATGTATTCCCGGTTTTGTTATATGGAATGGAGGCGTGGACAATGACCGCAACATTGATGAAAAAAGTAGAGTATATTACGTATATCCTGGACTGAGCACGTGACCAACGAAGAGGTACTACGCCGGATAGGTAAAGAGAGAGAGGTAGGAATAAGTATAAAGAAAAGAAAGTTGGAATACTTGGGTCACGTTATGAGACATAATAAATATAGAGTACTACAACTGATCGTTCAAGGGAAAATAGACAGCAGAAGGGGTCCAGGGAGGAGAAGACACTCGTGGCTCCAAAACTTGCGGCAATGGTTCGGATTATCATCTGCTGAACTATTCAGATCTGCCGTAAACAAAGTCAGAATAGCCATGTTGATTGCCAACGTTCGGAACGGACAAGGCACATGAAGAAGAACAATATAGAGCTCAGTCTAATGAGCTTTTCAGAAGACTTTTAAAATTAAACATTGAAAGTCCATATAATATACTGCATCTTCTTGCTTTCGACAGAAAAGAAATTTACGATTGTTTGCTGTCTTTCGTCAGAACAACGAATATACACATATAACCACCTTTGTTGATACACCTCGTATTATGTGACATTATTATCTTAATTTTACATCTTAAAAATCAATTTTATGATTGCACCAAACTTAAAAAACTTTATATTTCTGAACAGAGGACTAAAATTCCTTTCTAATAAGGTGTCACACGACCCCCTTTGTTATTTAAAATTTTCGAGGGGGTGCTTATAATTCAAAGGGGGTGCTGGAAGGGGATAATATTTTCATACTGTAAATTGTCAATTTAAGAATAAAAATCGACCTGTTTCAGGTTTTTTTCAGATAGTACATAATAACGCCAAAAATGAATTTATTCCATACATATGGACCGCATGGTATATATTTATAAAAATGCCGTGATCGGCCCCTGGCCGAGAAGAGTGTAATCCCTGTGTAATCCTTGTATTGTTCTGTTTTGAAAAAATTGTGTCTGGCTGTGGGTATTTACCCTAAAGACAATAAAAAAAATATTTATTTAGGAATAGAGCTATTACTGTGGCGTTGGGTCTCCCACTACTTTAGTCCTTCTGAGTTTTATGTTGATACTTTCCCAAAAAAAGACGTTACTGTACTTTTTATCTTATTACAAAACTCAACGCACATACATTGAACCAAGTCGCAGGTCGTCACTTAAATTACGAAGAGTCGGCAACAATACTGTACTCCAATAATTAAAATATTAACTATATCTAATTACATTTTTTTGCTATCAAATATGCGATTTGCAAGGTCTTCTTCTTCTTCTTCTTTCCGTTTAAAAGCAATTCTGCTTGTTGATTGGCGGATTAATACTTCTAGAGAAGGTTGTCACTTCATCTTTTGCGCGGTCGTCCGAAACTTCTTCTGCCGATTGGTGATTTATCACTCATCATCAAACATACCAAGTATAACATCTTTAAATAAGAACAGTGAAATTTAAGTACATGATACTTAAAATGAAAATATTTGTACACTGGTAGGTTTCCAAAAACATGTCACACAAAGACTGTTGTACTTATGTCTATAAATAGGAAAAATATTTTGATCAAACAAGAAGGGTGCAATTACAATTTTTTTTCATGTAGCTCATAAATTTTAATTACAAAAACTATTTTTGTAATTAAAATTTCTCTTAAAACAAATAACTGTTTTCTGTCCAATAGCAATAATACACGAAATAATACCGTCCAAGTAACAATAATATACCCGATTATAAAAATGAAACCTCTAAACTGTTTTAGATCATTTTACTATATAATTGTGGTTAGCCTATATTTCCTTACATAAGATTGGTTTGCTTCAAGAATTAATATAATAATAAACGACACATATTTGGAAGATCTGGGCGGTTGTTAATTTCACTTAAAATTTTATTTAAAGTGGGCATTTCATTCTTGAAAAAGAAGCTGTGTACTATCTGTCGTACATTATGTTCATCGTATATTGCAAGGATAGAGTGTCGACCACCAATATTTTTAGGACATCTTACTGCTCCAGTCTTCCTATATTCCTTAATTGTTCTGTAAATAGTTGAATTCGCAACACCTAAAATTAGCACATTACTTTAGTAAGTTTTCATTTTAACAATAACTATTCTGCAAAACTAACCTACTGCCTGTTTTATTTTTGCTCCCATGGCTGTTATTTTCATTACAGGATTATCAATTTTTATTTGTTTGTACATGTTTACAATGCATTGTTTTTAATTTGATGATAAATGACCCAAATTTACTAGACGTTTTTTAGGTGGAGAAGGATAATTACCACTAGTACTTGGCCACAGAATAAATAACAATCAGAATGCCCATTCTCAGATGCCGCCTTTAAAGTTTGTCTGTAATTTAAACTGTAATTAACTTTAAACTGTAATTTAAATTATTAGAGATTAATAATTTAGTACAGTTGAAATAATTTAATCAATTCTTCCACTAAAAGCACGAATAAAATAGTGCATTATTATGTCTATAGTTGCCGTAAATAAATTAAACCGGGTTAATTTTTCTATGCACACCAGATAAAATGTTACTGAACACCACTGGTTCCGTTTAAAACATGGCTGATTCCGCCTACACGAACGAGATGCGCGTACATATTTTTCAAGCAGAGTGGGCATTCTGATTGTTTATTATTCTGTGACTTGGCATTGAATCCATATTGTTCTTTTAATAACACTAATACGTCGCTAAATAGTTCTGAAAAGAACTGTTTTTTATATAAATACAAACGAAAAATCTAAAAATTTAGGGAACAACGTAATACAAAAAATCGTCGATATAAATTTAGAATATTAAAATTTTATAAATGTTATTAGTGTCAAAATGACATAATTTAGTGGAGTAAACTTGCCTGCAGATGGACCAATTACAAACGAGAATTACGGCGCGGTAAATTTGAATTACTCCTGGTTAAATAACAAACCATAGCTACAATGTCCGACGTGAATTTGACAGGTGATTATTTATTTCCCGATATTTTAACGTTAAACAGATAACGTTATGTGTTACTTGCCAATAATTTAATGTATTCTTTTTGGTAAATTACTAAATTCCTTTAGTTAACATTTAACATTTAAAATAACCTGCATTCAATCTGTGGTTCAGTCTACTAAACTTTTAATTCATAGTCAAATTTGATATTTTAAATTAAAAATTAAGCAATGTTGTGGGGAAAAAAATTAATATGCCATTGTATTTGCCTATTTGTCTAATTCATAAAATTCAGAGTTTTGAAAAACCTGAACCTTTGAAAAAAAAAGAGTATACAGGGTGAATTTTGAGATGAACAAAATGAAAAAAAATTTTGAAACCGGACCTGATTTTGTTCAATTTAAATCAGGTCTGGTTTGTTTATTAAATGTCAAACTAAGTTTTTGTTAAAAAAAAATTAATTTTTGCCAGAAAAGTTACATTTTTTTACATTGATGGTTTGCCATAATTTTCATTAATAGTTAAATTTGATTTTTTAATTAAACATTATGTAATTGTGTGGGGAAAAATAAATACAGCATTTTAATTGTCTATTTAATGAAATTTTTATTAGAGTTTTTAAAATTCGTATACAGGGTGAAATTTTAGCTATGAACTAAACATACTAATTTTTTAAAGCCTGGCCTGATTTTTCGAATTTAAATAAATCAGTTGATTAGGTGGTAATAGCGTAACGTTTGACTAAAATATAACACACATCAAACATACCGTTCAAAAGTTTTGACGAATAGTTATTTTAGTCAAAATTCACAACTCACCCTGTTTATTATTAAACAATGGGAGCAGACACTTTTTAATGGTCATTTGGTATTCCCCATAATGGCTTCCATACTAAGTAGGAGTATATACAGTTCCTCATGAACCACCCTGTATAATAATAACTTTAGTCGTTGATAGTTGAAACGCATGAAACTATAAAAACATTTAAAACTATTTAATGGTCTCTAATTCGCGAATAATTCTTAAATGTTTTCATTACGAATGGTTTTATACGTATCTGGATCAAAAAGATAATAACCGCTCTCAGCAACTAAATCCCAAATTAGACATCTGGTACCTACATATCATTTAATATCCTATTTGTTGGTTAGAGTCTACTTTGATTACATACCCGAATCGCCCTACTTTTTTCTTAAGCCCTTACGAACATCATATTATAGGTATAGAACAAAAAGAGTGTGTAATACATGTTAAATACTGGCTTACCCCATGTCAAGGTGCATCTACTTTGAAATTAAATCTCTCACCCCTTTTGTTTTTTATGTAACTGTACACGCCGTTCTGTTTTTTTGCTTATATCAAATTCAATGTGTCTCAATTTTAACCCTCTTTCAAAACCTCCCCAATTAGCATAATTAATCCAGCATGGCGCAAAAAAAATCTATAAATAAAACCACCCTCTTACCGCAGCACTAGTAGAAAAAAAACTGTTTGCTTTTACTATTTGTAACAGTACGCATGGAACACCCTTTATAGACGGTTATCGTCCAATCGTAATTAACCAAAATAGTATAAAAAAAAACTATAGAATGAATCTTTTATTTTGGTTTGATTCGATTTCAATTAGTTGGTGTTAAATGGGGTTGATATTGTATTGTTTAGTTTTTTCTTCAGTAGAAATTAAGGGAGTGATGAGATATACATACTTATATAAAACAAAGGAATTTTAACTTCTTGTAGAATTTCAATTCCAATCATTTGCAATACTTATATTTTCTAGCGGTGTTGCTTTTTTATATTTATGTATAATGGAATGAAACAAACAGAATGCTTAGGTGTAAGTGACCATTATATTCTTATCTACACGACTTCTTCTTTTTCATTTTCATTACACATTTGTTGCCTCTTCCGGCATTAAATTCTGCGTCATCTTTTCAGTGGGTGCCCTTTAATTTTTATGCTGTTTTCATTTATTTTCTCATTGATATAGTAGCTGTTGAGTTCTTGACTGAAACCTCATTTTTACGTCTATCTGCAGATTGACTGGCTAATTATTTAACTGATTAATAGTTAACCAGGGTCATCTTTCTAACCTAACAAACTCTTTCACTTGGTTACAGAATTTTCTCTTTACATCATTACCCAGCTTACACTTACCGTTATACAAAGTGGTCCAGAATTATGTACATTAATTTCTAGAGCTTATAGTACGTCCAAAAATAAGGGTACTTCCTTATGTACACTTTTTTATAAAACTGAGTAATAAGGGAGATACAACCCTTTAAAGGGGTGAACTGAAATTCTTATTTTTTCAAATATCTTCCAAACGGTTTTGAATACGGAGTTCATATGTAGGGAGTGATTATAAGACATTAGGATAATTAATTGCATGTCACCACCAACCACATCCTATATTAATACAGGGTAGTTTTGGAGGGTAAGTGGGGGTTATTGCGTCACATGTTTTTTAATTTTTACATATTTTAAAAAAATATTTTAAAAATTGGTAAGATAGTTTCGAAACAAATTCAGATTTCTGCTTTAATCTGGAGCCTTCTAAAAATTGCAAGACATGACCAGACGACGATAAAGATGTTAAAAGAGACATGGCGAATCTAAAATTTGCATTCCGCGACATGTCTATTCATCTAGGCAGAAATCCTAACGAATTTGTTTCTCGTACTCATACAGAGTAGATCCGAATAAAATGAAAAAGATAGAAAAGATTTGATTTCACGTTCAAAGCGTCTATGTATCTATTGATACGTATTTCGACTTAAAAAGTCTCATCAGAATAGTTATTCATAGCCGTTCTTAACGTGAAAAATAATCTTCTGTGTCTTATTAGAAGCAACAATAACATGGCTTCGTTATGGACGCAATAGCGACATCTGATAGAAAAATCGGTAAGATAGTTTCGAAACAAATTCAGATTTCTGCTTTAATCTGGAGCCTTCTAAAAATTGCAAGACATGACCAGACGACGATAAAGATGTTAAAAGAGACATGGCGAATCTAAAATTTGCATTCCGCGACATGTCTATTCATCTAGGCAGAAATCCTAACGAATTTGTTTCTCGTACTCATACAGAGTAGATCCGAATAAAATGAAAAAGATAGAAAAGATTTGATTTCACGTTCAAAGCGTCTATGTATCTATTGATACGTATTTCGACTTAAAAAGTCTCATCAGAATAGTTATTCATAGCCGTTCTTAACGTGAAAAATAATCTTCTGTGTCTTATTAGAAGCAACAATAACATGGCTTCGTTATGGACGCAATAGCGACATCTGATAGAAAAATCGGTAAGATAGTTTCGAAACAAATTCAGATTTCTGCTTTAATCTGGAGCCTTCTAAAAATTGCAAGACATGACCAGACGACGATAAAGATGTTAAAAGAGACATGTGGAATCTAAAATTTGCATTCCATGACATGTCTATTCATCTAGGCAGAAATCCTAACGAATTTGTTTCTCGTACTCATACAGAGTAGATCCGAATAAAATGAAAAAGACAGAAAAGATTTGATTTCACGTTCAAAGCGTCTATGTATCTATTGATACGTATTTCGACTTAAAAAGTCTCATCAGAATAGTTATTCATAGCCGTTCTGCCTAGGATTTCTGCCTAGATGAATAGACATGTCGCGGAATGCAAATTTTAGATTCCCCATGTCTCTTTTAACATCTTTATCGTCGTCTGGTCATGTCTTGCAATTTTTAGAAGGCTCCAGATTAAAGCAGAAATCTGAATTTGTTTCGAAACTATCTTACCGATTTTTCTATCAGATGTCGCTATTGCGTCCATAACAAAGCCATGTTATTGTTGCTTCTAATAAGACACAGAAGATTATTTTTCACGTTAAGAACGGCTATGAATAACTATTCTGATGAGACTTTTTAAGTCGAAATACGTATCAATAGATACATAGACGCTTTGAACGTGAAATCAAATCTTTTCTGTCTTTTTCATTTTAAAAATTGTTTCCTTAGACTTTTCTACGCAAGAAGGTGCTCTTGTAATATTTCGATAGATATCACCGTTTTCGATTTATTTAAACTCGAAGGTATACATGTATTTTATTGTAATCGTTACATTTCTTAATATTCATCAAGTATGCTTTGGAATTGACACTTGTGTTAGCAATATTATTACAAATTAATGGAAAACTTAATTAATACTTAACATTTAATTAATGGCGAAAATAATATTTCACAACTGTTCAAAATGTCCTCCATTTTGTTGAATACATAATCTAATTTCTTTTATTTAGCGAACGCATTAATCCATTTAATGTTACTGGATCGTTTTGTAAATCGGTAAATACTTGTTCAATTTTGTCTCTTAACTCATTTACTGTATTAATTGGAGTGTTATACACTTTTGATTTCAAATAACTCCATACTGTAAAGTCCATTGGATTAAGATCACAACTACGAGCTGGCCAATGAATCAGTGCATCCGCACCCTGGCCTATCCACCTATCAGAGAAATGTATCATATAACCACCTTCTACAAATTCTTGTGTAATGTGGTGTAGCATCATCATGCATGAAAAACATGTTTCTTCGTATTTGTAATGGAATATCTTCCAAAATGTCATGTAAAATATTGTCTAGAAAATTGTAATACATGTTACCATTTAAATTTCCGGAAAAGATGTGGTATCCTATGAAACTATTTTCTAAAGTAGCTGCCCAAACGTTTATCTAGAACGTGTGCTGGAAGTGAGTTTTCATTGTAGCCCTTGGATTTTCTTTAGCCCAGAAGTGCATATTTCTAGAATTGAACATACCTTGTCTTGTAAATGTGGCCTCGTCTGTAAACAGAATGTTGCTTAAAAAATTTGGTGCAGTTTGAACTTTATTTTGCAATACTTCACAAAAATCAACTCTAAGTGGCATATCGTCAGGTAACAATTCCTGCACTTGTCGATAGTGGTACGGATGTAATTGCTCTTCATGCAGAACTCTTAAAACACTTTGATGGGAAATATTCGTTCTTAATCCTAACCTGCGTGTACTTATTGTGTGGTCATTTATTACAGCATCCAATATTTGCTGTTCAACGCGAACATTTCTTGCTTCTTTACGACGACCAGCATCTGTATTCCTTCTTTGAAGGCAACCGGTTTCTCTCAGTCGTCGTTCAGTACTTACAAAAGTCCTGGCATTGGGAATATTTCTGTTCGGATACTTTTCTCTGTAGCGTCTTACAGCGGCAGCAGCATTTCCCGAACATTCCCTTAATACTAAAAGTATGTCTGTCATCTCAGAATTTGAATAGTGTGTCATATTGCGGGCAAACAAATTTAAAAATATAGCAAAAGAGACGTGTTAAACAAATTTCACTGTCGAGTACAATAAAAGTTTAGATAAAATAATTTAATTGTTATTAAACGTCACTGACAATTCATAGACTACTTGAGATTAAAGTGTTGTTGCTAACACAAGTGTCAATTCCAAAGCATACTTGATGAATATTAAGAAATGTAACGATTACAATAAAATACATGTATACCTTCGAGTTTAAATAAATCGAAAACGGTGATATCTATCGAAATATTACAGGAGCACCTTTTTTTACGTAGAAAAGTCTAAGGAAACAATTTTTAAAATATTTTTTTAATATATGTAAAAATTAAAAAACATGTGATGCGACAACCCCCACTTACCCTCCAAAACTACCCTGTATTAATATAGGATGTGGTAGGTGGTGACTTGAAATTAATTATCCTAATGTCTTATAATCACTCCCAAAATATGAACTCCGCATTCAAAACCGTTTGGAAGATATTTGAAAAAATAAGAATTTCAATTCACCCCTTTAAAGGGTTGTATCTTCCTTATTATTCAGTTTTATAAAAAAAGTGTACATAAAGAAGTACCCTTATTTTTGGACGTACTATGAGCTCTAGAAATTAATGTACATAATTCTGGACCACCTTGTATATAATGAAGTTTCAATTTTGTGATCAATATCTCTATCTTAACCTATGTGTTTCTGTATGTATTATACAGAAATATAGAATATTTAATATATACATATATACGAGTACATAACAATTTTAGTGGAATATCAGATAGAGGTCTGTTATTTGGAAATAAAACTTTTTGTCTTTAGCTCATTATTTATCAAAACAAAACTACAATATAATTATTTTGAACAAAAATAAAAAGAGAATGTTACAAATTCGTATGACATAGATTTAGAGTAAAAAGTCTTTAAACATTTGCATGCTCATTTAAAACAGTAATCAAAATATCAACTAGATAGGTATATAATTAGTAATTAAAAACACTAAAAGCAAACATAAAAACAAGTAACACATTTAAAACATAATAAAGTTAATTATTTTTATATACGATAAAAATATACAAGATGGTTAAAATTTTATTGCATAAAAGGAAAAATTAATTTAAAATACGTATTTAGAATATTATAGTAAATATCGCTTAACTGTTCCGTGTCTGCTTTGTAATTTATTGCATCTTTTTCTTTATTAATGTGAAACTTTGTCAAAAACAATCTTTTGTTATAATTACTTACTTGTTTTAAAACCGTAACATTTGAATAGTCAAAACGATGCCAGGTTTTTAAATGATGGTCAACTGTCGCACACGTATTTTTTTACAGTCACTTTTGTGTTGTGTTATTCATTATTTGAGCCATTTTTAAGTTTGACATATCAACTTTGACAATCCAAACAAGACAACTTGTAGACAATATTGGTTTTATATACAGTTGGATTCTTGCCTTTTACTTTTGTAAACAGTCGTCCGTTTTGTAATACATTTTACAAGAAGCTTTTTTTTACAAAATTGCTTGAACCACTAGGGGTTATTAGCATGGTACAATAAATTACATAAATATTAATATGTTACGCTATATTTTGTGAAGTAGTCTTGCATTTTGTAAAAAGTTTATAGTTTTGTCATTATTGAAGCCGTTTAACCACTTTTGGATGAAGTGGGTAATCCAGCTTGAAGTCGTTCTAGGGTGTACAAAGGGCAGTCCACTAGCACATGGTCCACTGAAGTTACACAATCACAACTGTAGCACATGGGAATTTGTTAACTTCGTATAGCCTATACGTAATATAGAGATGCATACTTGGTCTCGTCTTACAAGAAGTTTATTATTTTAAAAATTTAATTTTTAACTCTTTTGAAAGTTTGTTGATCATAAAATATTGGTTGCGAATTTGGTCATCGGTAAAAAACATAATACAAAACTCGAGCTTCATCAACAAATGAATTGCCAAACTAAAATTACGCTGGTTTTGTACATATATCGATTTCATAAGACGACTTTACGCAAAAGATCAGCCGTTCTCCAAATGTGACCGTACCATCTTAGTTGATAGATTATGACTTGCTCTTGAGATTCTATGTTTAATTTCAAAATTTTTTGAATTTTCTTTTTTCTTATTCTATCTAATCTTGATTTATAGGCCGCTCTCCTTTAACTTTTTCTTCTACTACTCTCTTTAATGTTTTAGACAATTTAGAGAAATTTCTTCTTCTTCTTCTTCTTTTTATGTAGACATGACTCTGTCTGTTTTTTTCAATGTGCCTCTAGTACGTTGTCGTTCCATCGTTTTTGTGGTCTTCCTACTTCCTTCCTATTGGGAAACCGTCTATTACCGTCTTTACTACTCTATTTGTTGGCATTCGGCTTATATGGTCGTTCCATTCTACTCTTCTACTTTTTACCCAGTCCTTGCTGTTTTCCAACTTGCATCTATGTAGTATATCTGTACTTCTAGCTCTGTCCCATAGTGTTTTACCATCAATTTTTCTCAGTGTTTTAATGTCTGTTATTTCTAACATCCTTTTATCCTCTCTGTGTCAGGTCGTGTTTCTGAAGCGTATGTTATTATTGACTTGATGACTGCTTTGTAAATTCTGTAAATTCACTTAATCTTCCACTTCTGTTTCAAGCTTTCCTTAGCTAGATAATGCGATGCCTAGATATTTAAACTCCATCACTTGTTCTATTATTTGACTTTCCAGTTCCAAATTAGCTTAATCTTAGTAAATTTGCTGTTATAACCATGCGTTTTGTCTATCTTGGGGAAATTAACATGTTAAGTTTTCTGGTGGTCATTGGATTGGTGCAGCATATCATCTTCACTTTAAGAGGCACCGATAAAAATTTAAAATTTCTAATTTAACTGAGCTGCCACCATGCTTCGGAGGGCACGTAAAGCCGTCGATCCCGGCTACGAAAGTAGTCGTCAAGTCATGTTAGGGGCGCTTAACGCTCTTAGCGCTTAGCGCTTTAAGTCATGCAAAACCCTAATACAAGATCTTAGCCAGAAGGTTACACGAACTTTACTTTTTTTACTTTAAGAGAGTTGTATTGCGTCTTCTGCACAGCAGATTATTTTAAGTGGTTTTTCTCCCATTTCTTTTGATTATTCCTAAATATAGCGTCGGTGCATGATCTTCCCGACCTAAAACCTTGTTGTTCTTCTGCAAATGTTATAATGTCATTCAGTTTATTTGTTATCACTTTGGTTGAATTTTAGTGTTGTTTTTAATAGGTTAATTCGTCTGTAATTTTCCGGTTCCGATTTGTCTCCCTTTCTCTCTTCAGAGGTATTAGGATGCTTGATCTGCATTCTTGAGGAATTCGGTTTTGTTCTAATATTTTTTGGATTAGTTGTAGTAGTTTTAAAGAAACTTAACATAGTTAATACTTATTTGAATATTTAGCATATGAATATGTTGGTTATGCGCAACTATTTTAAAATTTGTAGAGTCTCCTACGAATTCCGGTTATACCGGAAGCTGAATAAAACTTATTTAAAAAATAACGCTTCGTATAATATTACGGATTTTGAGTTCTTGAAAAACGTACACCTATTCAGTTACAGTTATTCAACAATAATTTAGATACGTAGCTTTAAATGTTTGTAATTACTCTTGATTCGCGTAATTTATACACAGGTAAATAGACTTACATTTTTGAGAACGTAGTTTATAGAGTAGAGTAGTTTAGAATCTTATGAAGCATGCTTATCCTGAGTATACATTAAAAATATTTAAAGCATGTTTTGATTATAAATGGCTAATGATTATACATATGGTTTGTTTCACGAAAAATGGTTGAGTGCTTAATGGTTACCTGAGTTGATCCTATTGTGTATACAAGAGTCTCTCAATAAACTACCGAAGTACACAGGGTCGCACTTCAGAAAGTTTATTATTAATATATTTCATTGGTAGCTGTGTAATACAGATTATAAAAATTTATTAAATTCTTTTATATGGTAGTTTCAGGTTGTTTAAGTGAATATACTTGATAATTAAACAATTTTTAACATGAAGAAAGTAGTTTTTTTGTTCTACGTGAATAATTGTAGTATATGGATCTAAATTCAGAAAGGTTCTTTCCTTCACACTTTTTACAGGCTTAGGACTGTCAGCAAAAAACTGGCGTGTTAAACAGTTTTTGCTCTTCCTAATCGGATATCGTTAAAAATGTACAGTAATAATAGATCTATTTACAGTACGTACATACAAACGAATACATAATGTACAAAAAATAGATGAATTGAAAAAAAATATAGAAAAATATATACAAGTTAATATTTACAAAAAAAAGTACCCAAAATAACCAAAATATATTTATGAATTCCTAAATACCTAATTCTGTTTCGCTGTCGCTATTCTCTTCAAGATTAATAACAATTGGTTTAATTATGTG
This sequence comes from Diabrotica undecimpunctata, assembly GCF_040954645.1. NCBI lineage: Eukaryota > Metazoa > Arthropoda > Insecta > Coleoptera > Chrysomelidae > Diabrotica > Diabrotica undecimpunctata. The sequence continues at coordinate 51,696,310 of NC_092808.1, forward strand.
ATTCAAAGTAACATATGAATTTTCTACGTTCATTACATGGCGTACTGAATTTTTCCAACTTTCTAAGAAGATTTAATAAACAATAGTAGGGCGGAAGCCGTAACACTGTATGTCCCATGTCCTCGGCCAATGCGTCACAAACATATACTTTTTTAATAGAAAATGATTTTAACACTTCTAACAGTTCATTTTTTAAATAACTTTCTTCAAAATATATATCGTTCATTTTCTAACAGGTAGTTTTGAATTTCAATTTTCGTGTTATTTTGTTTGACACCTGTTGGAAGAATCGGACCATTCTTTGGGTAATGTTCCATGAGTGTCAAACCATGTCTCGTCCAGATAAATTATTGGTCGATCTTCTGTACGGTACTTTCTTATGGAAGTTATATATTCAGTACGCCACTATTGTAAACGATGGGACTTTATAAGCACTTGCCTTTTGTCAATTGTACGATATCTGAAGCCCATTTTAGACAAAATCCTCCAAAAACTAATACGGCTACAGTTTATTTGTGTATCATCATTAGTAAGCCGTTGTTTTAAAGCATCTAATGTAGGTATCCGTTGCTCTTCGTACATTGTGTAAATTTTTCGTGTTATTAAGTCCTTGTCACTTTCGTCAATACATTTGGCAGAACCGACATCCTTACGATTCCTTCTTGACTTAATGGGATTTGATGTAATTCTTTTCACTGTGGTTAGAGGTATTTTCGTTAAATCAGATATTTCACTGGCAGCAGTATTAGCAGTAAGTCCTCTTGTAAGTAAAGAACTATATATTGTTTTTACGATTTGTCTAGCGTCAGCTGATAAATGCTTTTTCTTTGCTGGAACACTGGAAGAAGCACCATCATTGTTTTTCCACGGACGCCACATGATGCTGTTTTATAGGTATAAATAGGTATAACACTGGTAACACTTGTAACACTTTCAACTAAATGAAACAAAATGTATATTTAAAAATTTCTCATCGGTTTTATATAATTTTACAAATTATACAGAATAGAGGGAATCTGTATAATTATTCCAGGAAATACTTAACGATCAACAAATTTAGTGTGATCATTAAAAGATCAACCATTGATAGTGAAACTCACTGTTAAAATGTTTACAACTTTATGAAATAATGTATTCTAATCGTTTTTATAATTTTATACGATTTTTTAATCGTTTTTATATTACCAGGAATTTATTATACAAACAAGATAACGACACTCCACAGTAGCTTCAAATTTACCTGAATACTTACCTGCTCAACTAATGTTGACTAAGCTGGGGTACTTGCGGTCGGGTTTTATTGCAATCATTAAACACTCAACCATTTTTCGTGAAATAAACTTTACATATATATATATATATATATATATTTATATATATATATATATATATATATATATATATATATATATATATATATATATATATATATAGTTAGAAAGTTAACATCGTTCTTGTATCTTCCTTTGCTACCAGAAATTGAAAGAAACTGATTATGGCAGGATTTCAACTAAACTAAAGCTGGAAATCCGACATACACATCTTTTTCACATTATAACTGTATCACGTGAACAATAAACACAAATAAGTCTGGCTAATTGGCTCGGCCAAAGCCATTTTTCAGAAAAAAAAAACTATATCACTTTTTTTTTCGTTCAATTTTTTTCAATACTTCGTCTTTCACTTTCTTAAATGCATATTATCTTAGACTAAGGCCGATTTATTACTTTCATTTTCGCTATACTTAGTTATACATTTAGAGAATTGTTTTCATGTTAGATCGTCTCTTCTTCTGCCTCCGGATGCCCAGCACTAGATTCTCTGAATCGCTTGGTTTTTAAATTTGAATAAATATCATCCATTTTTAGTTTTTGGCAATTCATCCGTTTTACTCTTTTCTTAAATATAAATTCCATTCAAAAAGCAAAGCTAACGGTACACAATTTTAATATTAAAACTCGTAACATCTGAATCGTGACGTATATTTTTTCTCGTAACTATATCAGCAACATCCGGACGGCGGACGACCATTTTCCCTTTTCCATATTAATCTAAGGACAGGCGTTCTTCGCCTCCCGACGCCCCCTCCCACATACATATACGAATAAGCACTGTTGTAAGAGAGGCGAGAGGTGATATCCTGCCGTTTGGATAACTTTCAATTTAAAAAGCTTCCAGCAAGCGTTGAATAAGAAAAAATAAACAAATCTGAAAATTAAATTTAATCGTGCCAAAAATAATGAATTTTTAATTATACAATGTATCAATATAGCCAAAAAAGTTTAATAAATAAAAGTAAATTATATAAAAATTGTTCAGTAAGAAGTATAACTATAAAAAAAACAGAAATTATAGAGAAGAAATAAAGTATAAATATATGTATATAATACAGTGGTGTCCGAAACATTGACAATCCGAGAAATTTTTCAAAATTTGAAATTTTTCGCATGTTGCAATTAAATACGTATTTTAAAAGTATACAAAAAATATTTTGCATACCTACTTTTTTAATTTACTTATTATTGAAAACAGGTAAAAGTATAGAAGACATTTATTAAATTTAAAGTATAAAAAAAAACGGATGTGATGGGAGTACTGCGACAAATCACAGGAAATACGTTGAGAGATCGAAAGAGAAGTGAAGACATTAAAAGAAAATGTAACGTACAGTGTGTAATAGAATTGACACAAAATAGAAAAAAAGAATGGAATAACCACATAAGCAGAATGGAGGAGACCCGTGTCGTCAAAATAGCAAGAGATAAGTCACCAATCGGCAGAAGAAGTATTGGACGACTGCGCAAAAGTTGGAGTGACAAGCTTCCATATAGGTATTAATCCTCTAATGAACAAGCAATTGCATATAAAGAGGAAGACGAAGAAAAAGAATTTTAAAGTAAAATAAAATAATTTACATGAGTATGTTGTTCCGAATATGGAAACAACTAGCGGTCTTTTTCTTTAATTTTAGATAATTCGATTCTGGTAAAAATTTCCAATGTTTAGTAAACAACTTATATTTTAATTGTAAAGCTTGATGTTGCTTCTTTTCTTCTTTTAGTTCCATGGCCGATATCGATCGTTAGGTATCATGTTGGCTACCATATTAGCTATCGTGACTTTATTGATAGCAGCTCTGAATAAGGATGTAGTCGATTTTCCGTACCATTTTCTTGTATTCCAGCTTGCGTCTCTTTATTATATTGACCAGTTATGTTGTTTGGTTCAGGCGTCTAGGAACTTCCTCATTTCAAACTCTGCCAACCCAGCTTATTCGTAGTAGTCGTCTCTATAATCACATCTCAAAGGCTTCCAAGATTTTAAGCATCGCCTCACTTCCAGGGTCCACGCTTCCACTCCATACAGTAGCACTGGAAAAATTTTAAACGGGAAGATTAATATCTACTAAGATCGTGACTTCAAAGTACGTTCCTTATTTTTACAAAAGTGGCTCGGACTTGTTCTATGCGGCTTTTAATTTCTACGGTTGGATCCCATCTGACATTGATATTACTGTCGAGATACACGAGTTTCTCTACTCTGTCTAGTACGGCACCTTTGACTTTTATACCGTCGTCCTGTATAAATGTCCGTATAAGATTAACGAGATAAATACCATAAACACTTAAATATAAATACTGATGAAAGTAAAAAACGAATATTGAACAGCCCATAACGTACTAGATGCGATAACTAAGAAGCAAAACAAAAGCTGGGAAAGAAACTGATCCAGAATGAACACTTACTTGGGGGTAGCAGAAGTATCGAAAGCTGGAAAATACTTCGATGTCTTCGACAAGATAAAACTAAAGACATCATCTCACCCATCAGCTTAGATAAAAAAGAGGTGCAAGTACATAAAATAGCTTCTTCAATTAGGATTGACGACAAAGAAGTAGCACGAGTATGCCAAGCATTAAAGAATAGAAAATCACCAGGCCCTAGCAATATCCCACCTGAGCTACTCAAGTACGGTACAAGCAAATTATATAAGCTGCTAGCCAGCCTTTACCAAAAATGTATTCATTTGTTCATTACGACAATACATAAAAAGGGAAGTAAAGATGTATAAGACAATTATCGAGGAATCGCAGTCCTTAGCACCATCTCGAGAGTTTATGGGAAACTTATCAAAAAGAGAATGGAAGATCAATTCTGTGATATAGAGGCCGAAGAACAGACTGGATTTAGATAGGTAGATCAACTATTGATCATCTGTTTACTGTTACCCAGCTAATCCAAAAAAATAGCACGAAATCAACCAATACATCTCCTTTACGTGGACCTTAAAAAAGCTTATGATAGTGTGCCACACCAAAAATTCTGGGAAGCTCTCGGGTAAACAAATATTAGTGTAACCTTAATCAAGGCTGTTTAAGACCTCTACAAGAACAACATAAGTAAAATAAAAAAAGGATGCTGCGTGTCTCCTACTTTGTTTAAGATCTACTCGGAGCAGGCGATGAAGACGTTAAAAAGAAAATACAGAAACACGGGAATTCCCTAAACGACGCAATATTCTACACATTGAGTTTTGCAGTCGACCAGATAGTGATGGCCCAAGACTATTAAGACCTCGAATATATGAACCGTAAACTTATCGAAGAATACGAACTATAGGGGCTAGAAGTACATAAATATCAAGAAAACTGAATACATGTGTATTGGGGAAATTTAACAAAATCTACTGTTGGAAGAAATGCAGCGAGAAATAAATCACTGTCAAAAATACAAATATGTAAATAACCAACGATGGCAAATTAGACAAAGAATTAGAAGAACAATGAAGAATGAAGAATGAAGAAAGAAGAAGAAAGAAGAAGAATGTAGAACTAACCAGGGAAGATAAGCCATTAGGCAGTTAAACAGTCTACTGTGGAACAAAACAATCTCCAAAGAAAACAAACACAAAATCTATAACAACATTATAAAAAGCATTGTTATATATGGAAGTGAGGTATGGCTACTGAAAGAAAAAAACTTAAAAGCATTAGAGGCAAGAGAAATGGACTTCTAGAGAAGAGCGGTTAGAAAATCAAGATTAGACAGAGTTAAAGTAGACAACATGGAAGAAGAAAGTAAGGTAGACCGAGATTAAGTTGGGGAGAAGGAATCCATAAAGACTTAAAGAAGAGGGAAGTTAAAGAAAACCTTTGGAATAACTAAGATAAATAGAGACTGGAAATCAGAATACGGCATAGAACGTTATAAACTGGTTGATTGATAACGTTGAGTTTTAATCCATACTGATCACAGGTTTGTTTAATTTTGTTCATTAGACTTTGAAGGTCTTCTCCGCAATTAGCCAGTACTAAGATATCGTCGGCATATCTAATATTGTTTACGGTACACCATTAACAATGATATCTTCTTCTGTCTCCAATTAAGCGCCCTAAAATATTTCTTCTGAATAAAAGTTAAAGGGTAAAGGCGATAGTAAACGGCCTTGTCTAACTCCTCTTTTTATATTTATTTCATCCGACAGTTCTTGTTTTTCTTTCTATGCTTTTTCTGCCTTTGATTTTGCTCTGCATTATATTTTTAATGGTTCGTATTTTTCACCTTTCATGCTATGCCCCAAGTATTCCAATTTGTTCAAGCGCTTATTTTGCGATCCATTACATTACAAAAGTTTTTTCATTCTGTTAAAAGTTGATAGTGTAATTTCAATGCGGCATCTTATTTCTTTTGTCTGATCCGTATTTTCTGTGATCCATGCTCCAAGGTTTTTGCACGAAGATATTTACTAAATTTCTGTATTATCTAGTACTAGCTTAACTTTGACGTGTTTTGCTTTTGTTACTACCATGAACTTGGTTTTCTTCAAATTTACTTTTAGTCCATAATCGTTGCAATGTTTATTTAGTTGTTGAGCAGGATGTTGCAGTTCATCTAGTGTTCCCATCAGAAAGACGGTACGGTCAGCATATATTATAATATTAGGTGGCTCACCGTTTATTATTTGGCTCTCATTGACTTCGATCAACGCTAAATCTAGATGGCTTCACTGTATAATTAAACAACAATGGTGATAAAATACACCCTTAGCACACCCCAAGGAGACTCTCAATATCCTCATACGGAAACACATACGGAACGATAATATATTTTTAAAATATAATAACACAAAAATGATAAGGAACTCAGGTACGTTTATCGAGACCAACAAATAATCCTTCAAAGAGCTGCATATGGCTCGCAGCCGCAGCTTGGCCACCACCGTTATGATATATAATAATTCATAAACAGACTTAATGTTGAGCAAGTTAATAAATCGTAAGTTCAATTTAAAAATATATAAAACAAATAATAGGTCTGTTGTCACATATAAAAGCGAAACGTTGACTCTTTCTCGAGCATTTATGAAAATAAATTAAAAATCTTTGAGCTCAAAATAAAAAAAAAATATATTGCGGTTTGAGTCCTTAATTTTATTGTTTTTTATTATCTCAAATTCTCTGCACATTGTGTATTACCTCTATATTCGTTACAATTAATCTTTACAATTTTTAGTTTTTTAAATATGTTTTTTGTCTAGCTATTCTGTTCTGTTCTTTTTTTGTGGAAGTACTGTCTGTTGTAAACTAATGGTAGTGCAGCCAGTTGACTTATTGTACATCTACTATTTATTCATGATAAAGGATGGGTACCATATGCTTTTGGTGTCACTCGGTAGAGTTCAAATAGTGCTTGCCATCTGCGATATAATAACTTGCAGACATGCAAGATATGATTGACTGTTTCAGTTAATCTGCTATAGCTACAAGTATGCAGCTTAAGCCTTCATAAACTAGTTATATTGTACGCAGGTATCAGAAAAGAAGATTTTTATGACTTTGAGCTGACTTCTTCTTATTTTCCGGAGTACTTCAGCACTATTAGCACATGTCCGTCCCATATATATTTTGCCATGCATTTGAAAAATGATGTTTTTCTAGTAAAAGTCATGTTGCCTTCGAATTCAGGCTTTTATTGGTTGCGGACGATGTTTTTTGGCACTTTCGTGGCCGGCTCTGGACCAAAGTATTTTGCAGCGGATGCTCTTGTGACAAGTTTATCAGCTCTTCTATTATCATGCATTCCCCGGTGACCTGGAACTCATAAGAGTTTGGTACTGTTATGTCCTGCAAGTCTGTCGAGTTCCTCTTGAGATTCCTACACTAGCCTAGAGTCCACCTTAGAGCTTATAAAGCCCCTATGGCTGCTTGTCTATCTATGTATATATTGATCTGCTACAGTTTAAAGGCCTTTACGTTAATTTCTCTTGCACAGTGTAAGATTGCAAAAATCTCTACTTTAATTTCAGAGGTATATTCTTCTAGTGGAATAGAAATGTTTAAATTTCCACCACTACTGAATATTCCTTTAACTGAGACTTCTGCAGTTTTAGACCAGTCTGTGTACAGGTATAACCCCACAGTCTGGGTCGACTGTTTCCTCTTCCTCATCCATCTTATGGGCAAATGTCCACTTGGAAATATACTTTAGGCCTGTATTTTGCTTGTACCATACATTTAGAAATCTTCATCTATTCGGTATGTTATTTATGATGTTACTACTATGTCCTGATCTAAGCGTTACATCGTAGAGGTTTTTTCGTACTCTGTAATATTACATTCTTGCATCCTCTTTTATAACTGTGTATAAAGTGTTGGGTCCAATAGGGCGTCCATAGATGTTGTTGATGTACACCTGATACTTTCTGTAATTCCAAGGCAAGCATGTCTTTTCCCATTGCTTAGTTTGAGGATTAATGTAATTGCTGGTTTTACCACCATGTTATAAATCCAATATAATATGTCTGGTTTTAAACTTCTAATTTTGTCATGAGCTCGCCTGGCTACCATTACCGTAGTTACCGCTCCCTTGGTTATTTGTTCTATCTGCTAATTCCAATTAATCATCAAATCTAATATTACCCCAAAATACTTAATTTCACTTACTAGATTTAAAAGCTTTCTATTTAGGATTAAAGACCCAATCCCTCTATATACCTCCTTCTGGTAAATTTAATGATTTTGGACTTCTGGGAGGCTTATGTTAAACCCAACATTTGTAGTCTATTATATAACCACAGTGCATGTTGGATTCTATCTCTAACTATGCTATTACATTTGTCGTTGGCTAGTTTTGTAGGCTTTGTTGGGACCAATCACCGGATAAATAATTCAATTTAAAATAAACTAAAGGTCAGTAAACAGTTCTCCAAAAAAGCCCATCTCCGACAATTAAAATACTGGACACAAAGTAGACACAGAAAACATGGAAAGACTTATTATTCAAAAAAAGATAGAAGACCAAAGATCTTCAACAAGATGGATCGACCAAATTACAGGAATATGCAGAAGACCTATGCATGAGTTAAAAGAAATGACCAAAGATAGAGATCTTTGAAGACAGACCATAAACGACATCACGATGACAACGACACTCTCTCCATGACTGAGGACAGAGTTTGTTTATGCTTAAATTGGTTTGCCAAGATCCCTTTTCTACATTTAATCTGTACCAATAAGTATCAGATCCAAAATATCCTCCTTTTCGGCTGTTTAGATCTAGGATATTTGTGGCAGCGCTTTGGTCTATTTGTAATCAATTTGATTGGCGGTTGCTTCACCCGGCATGATCCTTGTTGTTTTGTGTACATCCAGGATGAGTACCATATATTTTTAAAGGTACTTAGTAGTCTTTGAAAAGTGTTTGTCACTTGCGATCTAATGACTCGCAGTCCTGCAAGATATGGTTGATTGTTGAAAATAATGTCGAAAGAGATACTTAATATACTCACGAATGTCACAGGTGCAGTTATTTATATTATTTCTCGGTTTTACCTTGATATGTCGATGTGTACTCCATATCTAGTATATCCTTTAAATATTCTTTTAATTTGGTTAGAATGTTTTCGTCAAATGTTAACTGACTTATTAGTAATACCTTTTACGTTTTAAACCTTTATGTTTTACAACTTTTTTGAATATCATAAAGTGCATCTTACAATTTTTATGATGGACTCTAAAGATTACTATGCGAGCAAAACGCTATAATCTAAAAAAATGTTGCACTTGCAGTTTATTCAGGTTGTTGACATCTGTGTTGTGCACATAATTGAACAGAATATAGTACCTTGATGTACATAAAACTGGAAAACTCTTTTTAATATTCTACATAGAATTTATTCTACATGGATTTTATTACTACAACAAAGGTTTTTTTCGCAAACATTCAACAGAAATCTGTATCAATGTAGAGTAAACAGTAAACAACAAAATTCCGAAAGAAGATGAAACAGTTGGATGATTAACAATTTTTACAGTCTAATTTTTTACCAATGCGAGTTTTATATAATTTACAATATTTTGAAAACAGACTTTTCCAGGCAAGAGAAGAAAAATGACAAAAATAACTGATTTTACTATCGTTGAAATCTACAACCTTAAGGCAGTGTTTTCTTACCCACAGGAGGAGGCTTCATCCTTTTATTACATATAGAAAGTAGTCATTTGTAACTTTACAATTTCAGAATTAAAGGATAACAAAAGTGTGCAATGCGACACCTGGGATGAAACACAAGAAAAAAGATGAGTAACAGAAATTGCAAAGCTGTCAAATATTTACGTTGCTTAAATAAAAAATCTGGCAGTGCAATTGACGTAATCTTTTATAGTGACCACTGTTACGGTCAGCAAAAATACAAATACATGATGGCCATTTACAAATATGCGGTGTAACATTGGCAAACATAAAATTAATTACGCAGAAATTTCTGATTAAAAGTCATACTCAAAACAAAGGAGATAATACTCATTCAGCCTCTTAACGAAGATTCCAATGATTAAAGTAACAAAAGACGATGGCAGATTTTACAACATTTACAACAAGACTCTTCTGATTTCAGCGTACCCTAGAAGACTTGCCATCGATAAAAAACGGAAAAATGGTACCTTAATTTGGTTACTTAAGGGATGATACCAGTGACAGTGATTCTTTTAAATTTTATCGTAATTTCTAAAACTGAAAAAATTTACTGAAAGTGAAATAATTGTATTTTAGTTTAAAAAAGTTGTTTGCATTATAAAAAAAAATTGGTACGTTGCAATATATTTTTAGGTTAGATAGTTTAGTTTCCAATTTCGTAGAATATTTTTTTCTAAAATTGTCTTCGGTTAAGTTACAAAAGATTATTTTGCACCTGAATATGTCATTATTTACGTCCTACTTCGTATTGATACCTAGTGAGATTGATAATCATGAAAAAGTCATAAATTCTTATATTTTAAATGGATCCATTCATGTTAATGTTAAAGAACGTTAGGAAAGCAATAATTTGCTTAGTTATAATCTTATTTTAAAATTTTAACACGCCTGTAATAGGTTCCTTGCTGTTTTCACTGTTGCTTAAATGCAAACAGTAATCACGTTTTAAAGTCATAGTGGCATATCTGCATATTTATCTGGATTTTATTAATTACCTGGTTATCTGTTACGAATACTTCAACAAGCTAGACTTTTTATAATTTTATTTATGCAAATGGTCGCTTTAGTGTGAAAAATGTGGAAGGTAGTAAGTGATAGTAAATTAATTGTAAAATCTTTTTTATGCTCTGGTGGAAAATTATTCTTTTGCAGCTATCCCGGTTTGATTTTGTATATTTTTTTCATATATGGACATCCCATAAGAGATTAACTTTTTATTTGTAACATCATAAATAGCTTGCTTGATAAGGTCTTCTTCATTCAAACCCAGTTTAAAACGAAGTGAGTTTTGTTTAAGCACATAAATTGTGCCTCTTATACGAAATATGTTTAAACCAAATCGAATATATGTTTTTACACCATTTCTACAAACTGATGTCACATCTGCCTGCTTTTATTGGTATATTCGTTATGTAAACGTGTTTTAAAATTACAAAGTTTATCACGACCTTTTATGACCTTAATTTTGAAGACAATATTTATTTCTGTCTGTCATAAAGCATATTTCTAAAATGAAAAAGACAGAAAAGATTCTATTTCACGTTCAAAGCGTCTATGTATCTATTGATACGTATTTCGCTTTAATAAAGCTCATCAGAATAGTTATTCATAGCCGTTCTTAACGTGAAAAATAAAATTCTCTGTCTTATTAGAAGTAACAATAACATGACTTCGTTATGGACGCAATAGCGACATCTGATAGAAAAATCGGTAAGATAGTTTCGAAACAAATTCAGATTTCTGCTTTAATCTGGAGCCTTCTAAAAATTGCAAGACATGACCAGACGATGATAAAGGTGTTAAAGAAGACATGGGGAATCTAAAATTTGCATTCCACGACATGTCTATTCATCTAGGCAGAAATCCTAACGAATTTGTTTCTCGTACTCATACAGAGTAGATCCGAAGAAAATGAAAAAGACAGAAAAGATTCTATTTCACGTTCAAAGCGTCTATGTATCTATTGATACGTATTTCGCTTTAATAAAGCTCATCAGAATAGTTATTCATAGCCGTTCTTAACGTGAAAAATAAAATTCTCTGTCTTATTAGAAGTAACAATAACATGACTTCGTTATGGACGCAATAGCGACATCTGATAGAAAAATCGGTAAGATAGTTTCGAAACAAATTCAGATTTCTGCTTTAATCTGGAGCCTTCTAAAAATTGCAAGACATGACCAGACGATGATAAAGGTGTTAAAGAAGACATGGGGAATCTAAAATTTGCATTCCACGACATGTCTATTCATCTAGGCAGAAATCCTAACGAATTTGTTTCTCGTACTCATACAGAGTAGATCCGAAGAAAATGAAAAAGACAGAAAAGATTCTATTTCACGTTCAAAGCGTCTATGTATCTATTGATACGTATTTCGCTTTAATAAAGCTCATCAGAATAGTTATTCATAGCCGTTCTTAACGTGAAAAATAAAATTCTCTGTCTTATTAGAAGTAACAATAACATGACTTCGTTATGGACGCAATAGCGACATCTGATAGAAAAATCGGTAAGATAGTTTCGAAACAAATTCAGATTTCTGCTTTAATCTGGAGCCTTCTAAAAATTGCAAGACATGACCAGACGATGATAAAGGTGTTAAAGAAGACATGGGGAATCTAAAATTTGCATTCCACGACATGTCTATTCATCTAGGCAGAAATCCTAACGAATTTGTTTCTCGTACTCATACAGAGTAGATCCGAAGAAAATGAAAAAGACAGAAAAGATTCTATTTCACGTTCAAAGCGTCTATGTATCTATTGATACGTATTTCGCTTTAATAAAGCTCATCAGAATAGTTATTCATAGCCGTTCTTAACGTGAAAAATAAAATTCTCTGTCTTATTAGAAGTAACAATAACATGACTTCGTTATGGACGCAATAGCGACATCTGATAGAAAAATCGGTAAGATAGTTTCGAAACAAATTCAGATTTCTGCTTTAATCTGGAGCCTTCTAAAAATTGCAAGACATGACCAGACGATGATAAAGGTGTTAAAGAAGACATGGGGAATCTAAAATTTGCATTCCACGACATGTCTATTCATCTAGGCAGAAATCCTAACGAATTTGTTTCTCGTACTCATACAGAGTAGATCCGAAGAAAATGAAAAAGACAGAAAAGATTCTATTTCACGTTCAAAGCGTCTATGTATCTATTGATACGTATTTCGCTTTAATAAAGCTCATCAGAATAGTTATTCATAGCCGTTCTTAACGTGAAAAATAAAATTCTCTGTCTTATTAGAAGTAACAATAACATGACTTCGTTATGGACGCAATAGCGACATCTTCACGTTAAGAACGGCTATGAATAACTATTCTGATGAGCTTTATTAAAGCGAAATACGTATCAATAGATACATAGACGCTTTGAACGTGAAATAGAATCTTTTCTGTCTTTTTCATTTTCTTCGGATCTACTCTGTATGAGTACGAGAAACAAATTCGTTAGGATTTCTGCCTAGATGAATAGACATGTCGTGGAATGCAAATTTTAGATTCCCCATGTCTTCTTTAACACCTTTATCATCGTCTGGTCATGTCTTGCAATTTTTAGAAGGCTCCAGATTAAAGCAGAAATCTGAATTTGTTTCGAAACTATCTTACCGATTTTTCTATCAGATGTCGCTATTGCGTCCATAACGAAGTCATGTTATTGTTACTTCTAATAAGACAGAGAATTTTATTTTTCACGTTAAGAACGGCTATGAATAACTATTCTGATGAGCTTTATTAAAGCGAAATACGTATCAATAGATACATAGACGCTTTGAACGTGAAATAGAATCTTTTCTGTCTTTTTCATTTTCTTCGGATCTACTCTGTATGAGTACGAGAAACAAATTCGTTAGGATTTCTGCCTAGATGAATAGACATGTCGTGGAATGCAAATTTTAGATTCCCCATGTCTTCTTTAACACCTTTATCATCGTCTGGTCATGTCTTGCAATTTTTAGAAGGCTCCAGATTAAAGCAGAAATCTGAATTTGTTTCGAAACTATCTTACCGATTTTTCTATCAGATGTCGCTATTGCGTCCATAACGAAGTCATGTTATTGTTACTTCTAATAAGACAGAGAATTTTATTTTTCACGTTAAGAACGGCTATGAATAACTATTCTGATGAGCTTTATTAAAGCGAAATACGTATCAATAGATACATAGACGCTTTGAACGTGAAATAGAATCTTTTCTGTCTTTTTCATTTTCTTCGGATCTACTCTGTATGAGTACGAGAAACAAATTCGTTAGGATTTCTGCCTAGATGAATAGACATGTCGTGGAATGCAAATTTTAGATTCCCCATGTCTTCTTTAACACCTTTATCATCGTCTGGTCATGTCTTGCAATTTTTAGAAGGCTCCAGATTAAAGCAGAAATCTGAATTTGTTTCGAAACTATCTTACCGATTTTTCTATCAGATGTCGCTATTGCGTCCATAACGAAGTCATGTTATTGTTACTTCTAATAAGACAGAGAATTTTATTTTTCACGTTAAGAACGGCTATGAATAACTATTCTGATGAGCTTTATTAAAGCGAAATACGTATCAATAGATACATAGACGCTTTGAACGTGAAATAGAATCTTTTCTGTCTTTTTCATTTTCTTCGGATCTACTCTGTATGAGTACGAGAAACAAATTCGTTAGGATTTCTGCCTAGATGAATAGACATGTCGTGGAATGCAAATTTTAGATTCCCCATGTCTTCTTTAACACCTTTATCATCGTCTGGTCATGTCTTGCAATTTTTAGAAGGCTCCAGATTAAAGCAGAAATCTGAATTTGTTTCGAAACTATCTTACCGATTTTTCTATCAGATGTCGCTATTGCGTCCATAACGAAGTCATGTTATTGTTACTTCTAATAAGACAGAGAATTTTATTTTTCACGTTAAGAACGGCTATGAATAACTATTCTGATGAGCTTTATTAAAGCGAAATACGTATCAATAGATACATAGACGCTTTGAACGTGAAATAGAATATTTTCTGTCTTTTTCATTTTCTTCGGATCTACTCTGTATGAGTACGAGAAACAGATTCGTTAGGATTTCTGCCTAGATGAATAGACATGTCGTGGAATGCAAATTTTAGATTCCCCATGTCTTCTTTAACACCTTTATCATCGTCTGGTCATGTCTTGCAATTTTTAGAAGGCTCCAGATTAAAGCAGAAATCTGAATTTGTTTCGAAACTATCTTACCGATTTTTCTATCAGATGTCGCTATTGCGTCCATAACGAAGTCATGTTATTGTTACTTCTAATAAGACAGAGAATTTTATTTTTCACGTTAAGAACGGCTATGAATAACTATTCTGATGAGCTTTATTAAAGCGAAATACGTATCAATAGATACATAGACGCTTTGAACGTGAAATAGAATCTTTTCTGTCTTTTTCATTTTCTTCGGATCTACTCTGTATGAGTACGAGAAACAAATTCGTTAGGATTTCTGCCTAGATGAATAGACATGTCGTGGAATGCAAATTTTAGATTCCCCATGTCTTCTTTAACACCTTTATCATCGTCTGGTCATGTCTTGCAATTTTTAGAAGGCTCCAGATTAAAGCAGAAATCTGAATTTGTTTCGAAACTATCTTACCGATTTTTCATATTTCTAAACTTTATACAACTTATCGGTTTTGTTAACTGTACAATATATTTGCCACTTTATTTTTCTTGATATATCTTGATAGCGTAGCATAATACTATTTACATTTTTATAGCTCTCCTTTCTTGATCTATTCCGCCTGTGACGTAAACCTGATCTGCAGTCAATATTTATAACCTTCCATAAACATCCGTGCTTATAATTTTATTCTCGCACTGTCTTGTAATTCCAGATTTGATTTTGTTTCTCTTGTACTAATATATTTTTAAATTTAACTCCGGTATTTATATCTCAGTGTAAATTCAGGGTGAACTACTTTACCTGTTTGTCATCGCCTAAGGATATAGGTACGGCAATAAAGCACTAAAAGCACTAAACCTACCACTTTTGCGCGGCAAAATAAATCGCTATGCAACTTTTTACATTTCATTCGTTAGACTGTCAGGAAAGTTTATGAACAAAATTCATGGTGATAAAATGAAAATTGCATTTTGTGCATAAGGACAATGCATTTCCAAAGTGCTTAGAAAATATAAAAATTGCAACTCGGAAAACATCGACAGATAAGTTTAATTTTGTTACTCCGGCATTCTCGAGTTGGCTGAATATGAATATGATAACGACGATGGTCCTTTAGCTACCTGGTACCCAGTGTGGATCTCGTCTGCTTGTGGTTAATGTCCATTTCATTCTAAATCAGTCAACAGTCATTTCTTGAGGGTTTTCAAGGTCATTTAACTTGAATATGTCGTTGATAAATGATCTTAGATCTCAAAAACTTATGCTGCTTTATATAAAACTTCAAGAAATTATACAAAACAATATTTTTTAAATTTTGCTCACTTCAGTTGATATCACTGATAAAGTGTCAGATGATATATATTATAATTCCAAGTTACATAGTTAATGTGCGTTTTTCTATCCTCGCTCTATTTCAAAATATGAAAATCACCCTTTTTATATAATAATATAATAAAAGTGAGTCAGTATTTAAAGCAAAGTAATTTGTAAACAAACAAATAACTCAACAAAACGTTAAGTGAGATATACTGAGTAAAAAAAAAACGTATAAACCTAAATATCTTTACCCTATATCCTTCAATGTCAGGGTAACAACCAAACCTACCTATTGCAAAAAATATCTGACATCTGTTTCTAACTTAGTTGACAAATGGTGGCATAACAAAAATTCTTCAACTTTAGCTATAGCATTCCTAAGGTTTCTTCCTATTTAGAAATCCTAGCTGAAACTAATTATTTCCAATTTAATTTCAATATTCTTAATTCCCAAAGCAAAGTTTATTTCTCTACTTATGATGATAACAACGCCACTCAACTTCAGAAAAAATTTGCCAAATTTGATAAGCCATATAGGATTTTCACAGATGGGTCAAAATCCAATTTAGGGGCTGGTTGTGCGGTATATATCCAAAACAATCAAGAACACATTATGTTTAAATTAAACCAATAATCTTCCATTTATTACGCAGAACTGTTTGCAATATATCAAGCTCTGGAATGGACTATTGAGAAGAAAATGTCTAACCAACAAATAGTAATCTTATTGGATTCAAAATCTGCGTTTTCTGCTTTAGATAATTCGCATAAGCATATATATAAAAACATTATTATCTTCAAAATTTAAAAAAATTAACTAAAGCTACTTAAAAGAAATAATTCAGTCTCTTTCATTTGAGTAAAAGGACATGCTGGTATCTCGGATAACACCAAAGCAGACTATTTTGCTAAAGAAGTGACTTCAAAATGATTAGAAATTAGTTGGCTCAATAGAAGTGATTTAGTCTCGTTGTGTAAACAAGTATTAACAGAAAACTGGGAAATTGAATGGAATGCTTTCTGTAACAGAAGTAACAACCTTTATACAAAAATTCACCCTGTTTTACCTACTGCGCCTTTGCTGCAAGAAAAGTCATCCTAATAGAAGAGTATATTTAATGTTTGCTAGATGCCCTGTTAATCATGCTACTGTGAAAGCCTATCTTCATATCTTATATTCTTCTATTATATATATCTCTCGTCGTAATATAAGGCTTAACCAATTTTTTTGGAGATATTTAAAAAGGACTAAAAGAAAAATTAAGGATGTAATGTGTAATGTAAATGTATAAACCCAGCTTTGTTCCCTCTGTGTATCCTTATATTATATATTTACCTCCTAGCCATTACCTGTCATGTGTTGTAATAAAGTCGCTATGAAAGGTACCTTAGCATGAAAAGTATTCCTATTTTGTGTAATACCTTGTTGGTTCTAAATATTCACTTTAAGTTGGCTAGGGCTCTAAATGTAACGAATAAAAGAATGGTTTCTTGTCAATCTACTGATTCCTGTGATACTGATATTTACAATATAGTTTTAATTTACCTCTAGGTGAAGTACTATTTTGTTAAGAAATAATAGGTCAATACATCATTAACACTTTCAAGTAGAATTTAGAAGCTGGTTCAATAATATGTTGAGAATCCACGATTTCTTGTCCACTTATTGACACGCCTGGGCGTCGTTGTGATGAGTTGCTCGATATCCTGTTGAGGTATCTTATTCCAGTCTTTTGATGTTGCAAATTCAAGAGCAGGTGATCGTGGTAGACAAGGTAAATGGTTGAAGTGATGTTGATCTTTGAAGACTAACAATTCTCTGGCAACATGCGGTCTGGCATTGTCCTACTGAAAAATTAGATTTTGGATGGTGTTTAGATATGGAATTAGATGAGGCTTCACTACTTCCTTAATATGGAATTGTCCATATTATGCAATTTGTTATATTGTTCGAATATGGAGATGTTTAAAAAACTCAATTATCTGATGTAGAAGAAAATGAAGAAGAAATAAATTTGAATGATACAATTATGTGGTAATCATAGTTTTTTACTTAATAAAATAATTTGTTTGTATTTATATTCAAGATTCGCATTTTAACTTTGATTTAATACCACAGTTTCAAAAAAATCTTAATTAGCAAATTAACATAAAACTTCACGTGACCACGTCCACCATGGACACCAGATACCTTGAACACCATCGCCGTCGTAATATTCGTGTTCAGCAACCTTGACAACTTTAAAGTAATGACTTTTGACTGATTTCAAATAAAAATAACATAGAACTCTAAGAGAGTAGGTCCATCTTGGGCACCAGGTAGTTCAACAAACATTGTCGTCATAATATTCGTCTTCAGAGACCTCAAGAAACCCCAAGTAATGACTTTCGACTGATTTCGAATAAAAGTAACATAAAACTCCTGGAGATGAGGTCCACACTTGACATCATGTAGCTCAAAAACCAGTGTCGTTATTTTAATGTTCAGTAACATCGAAAATCCCCAAGTAACAAAATTGAACTTATACCTGCGGATATTTTCTGATTTACAAATTTTCATATTCAATGCACTTTCCAAACGCATTTTCCGTATGCACAAAATGCTGTTTTTATGTACAGATAGTTTATAATATTTTTTATTTTGAATATATTCTTCATATAGGTATTGAATTTTACCATTTTTTATATTTTTATGATTTTGTACTTCTCTCTTTGTTCCATAAACATCCCATTTTTGCTGTTTTTAATTTAAATATTTAAAAACAGTGGCGTCTAGAGTTATTTTCTTTCTTATTGTTTCTGTTGTTTTATATCTATTTTGTGTTTTTCACCTCGATAAACTACCTCACTTATAATCTACCAAGGTTGAATGCCATCTTTAGCCTCACTTTACTGAGCTTTACTTCTTAGTAGTAAACTAGTAAACTTAGTAGTGTTTATTAATACAATTTTTTTTATTTCTTTAAAACGCCTCTCGATATCAATAGGTATGGAATTTAATATTGTTTAAATGTCTGCTATGGCTTCACTGTGTGACGCGCATCGAAATATTCAATTTTTCATAACTCTGGCGCATAAATCAGGCTGAATTTTACCAACGGCGGCATGAATTACGTTTTCTCGGAGTGCGGTGTAGTTTGTGGTTTATTCGCATAGACCTACTGCTTAAGAAAAACCCACACCCCTAAAGAAAGACTTCAACAGAGTCAAAATCCTACTATCTCGGTGCCCAGTTCATATCACCTTAACGTCAGATCAAGGTATGTCAAATCACTCGAGCAGAATCTCCAATGTGACATGAGCTATGTGTTGCAAAAGAATTTCATATTGTTTGACCTATAGCACTTGCCGTTCACGTTGATGGTCCAACCAACGTCAATTTCAAATGGACCGATGATACCGTCAGCCGAAAATCCGCATCGAAGAGTGACTGGTTTGGAATGCATTGGAAGCTTTTGGTATCGTCCAAAATTCGACAATTCTGTTTGTTAACGTACCCATTCATCCAAAGATAGACTTGAAGATCATTTTTCAACTGATATATTTGATTGTAAAATTTTGATAATAACCCTTTGGCGTATTATTTGGACCATTGAACAAATATTTTGATCATTTACAAAATAATTATCCATGTATAAGAAGAAAGACGTATGTAATTAGATTTAATTTTTGCATTATATAACGAATTTGAGTAAAGCGCCGAGGGTCATGCGGACGTTAGCAGAAAGTATATGATGGATGAGGATAGTCAGTCTGTCGAAGAATTTTTTACTGTACATTTCACATTTCCACATTTCGAGAGTCTACGACTCAACTCCGTACAACAGTATAGGAAAGATATAACATCGTAGTAACCTGATTTTATGGATACTGATAAATCGCAACATTTGAATAGCTTAGCCATTTTTTAAAATGCAGATCTTACTTTCTCTATTCTAGATTTTATTTCTAGGGAATGATCCCAATTTTCATTGACGTTCGTACCAAGGTAGGTGTACGTTTTTACTCTTTCTATTGGTTGACCATTCACACTGATTCTTTTAATTTGCTGTTCCTTCTTAGAGATCATCATACATTTTAATATTCAGTGAAATTCCATATCTCTGACTCTTTTCTGTAATTCTATTTATTAACTCCTGGAGGGCTTCATGACTGTCAGCGAATACCACTGTGTCATCCGCGTATCTGATGTTATTGATACATTCTCCGTTAATAAGAATTCTGGCTTTACCATCTTCTACTGCTTCTTGAAAGATTTATTCAATACAGATAGACGATGTCTGATTCCAGTAAAGATTGCTGATAATTTCTAGATCACAGGTGTTTATTCCAATATTTGTTAATATCTCCATTAGCTTGTAGTGTTTTACTGTATCAAATGCTTTATGATAATCATCAATGAAACATGCACAAATATCGCAATTCACATCTCTACATCGTTGAAATAGCACTTGTGTACTAAAAAGAGCCCCTCTCGTACCAATTGCGTTTCGAAAACCAAAGTGTGTACGCCTGATTTTTTCTTGAAATGATGATGATAGAAATAACTTTAAAATGTGACTGATTAAGCTGATGGTCCGGAAATTATTGCAGGATACGGATTTTGTTTTCTTTGGTAGAGCAATAAACGTTGAATTCAGCCATGATCTTGGTAATACTCCATTTAAATATACAGGGTGTTTCAAAAAAGGTAACCCTATCTCTAGGGTAGGTAAAAAACTGAAAAATAATTGAGGTTTGCTTAGTAAAAAAAAGTACGCATTTTTTACGATTTTGCCGAAACAACTGGCAACATTGTAATGAAATTTTATACGAATATGTTTTGGAAGCTGATACATCCCATGAATTTGTTTTTATATCTGATTCTCATAGAGGGCGCTAGTTACACGGATCGTACTAAGTATTATTCAATATAACTTTTTTAAGAGTATAATTATTAATCAAAATTTCAAGTAAACTTAAACATCATTCAATTTTACACGAAAAAGGTACTCTTGGTAAAACTCGATACGTTGTACCGTTGATGCTGGTAGTAATGATAAAGTTCTAATAGGTATACCTCTATTTTCTCCAAGTGTGCCATGGAAATCTGACAGTTATTGATTGTTATGACGATAAATCAACAATAATTAGGGTTTTGAAACCTTGTTATTTGTAAAATTAAATCAAAATGTACTCAAATGTTGAATACACTGACATATTATTAACCTTAGGCGAATGTTTAGGATGTTCTAGTGCAGCTGTGACACGTTATGCAGAAAAGTTTCCTAGAAGAAACTCACCAAGTAAAAAAATATTTAGAGCCGTTGAACGACGTTGTCGAGAAACTGGGAATGTGAGACCAAATAAAATAAATTCTGGTAGACCAAAAACAACAAGAACAATTAATAAAGAAAATAATATTTTAAATTTACTTGATCAAGATCCAACAGTTAGCGTAAGGAATATAGCAAGGCAATAGTACTGAAAGAACAGCAATTACATCCTTGTCATTGCAGACAAGTCCAAGAGCTCTTGCCAGATGATCTACCGGCTAGAGTGGATTTTTGTGAAACATTGCAACAAAGGACAGCCCACAATCCAAATTTTTTAAAATGCATTCTTTTTACGGACGAGGCCACCTTTACGCGACAAGGTATGTTTAACTCCCATAATGCACACTACTGGTGTGATGAGAATCCACGAGTCAAAAGGGTATCATATTACCAACACTCATTTAAAGTTAATGTTTGGGCAGCAACTTTAAATAACAAATTAATAGGTTATCATATTCTACCTGGAAATTTAAATGGTGATATGTATCTTTTTTTTACAACTCATTTTTTAAACAATTCCTTATTCGAGATATTAGAAGATTTAACGCTAAACGAGCGAAGGTCTTTATTTTTTATGCACGATGGAGCTCCACCACACTTTAATAGAAGGTGTCGTAATTGGTTGAGTAATCATTTTCCGAATCGATGGATTGGTAGAGGTGCAGAAGCTTCGATTCATTGGCCTCCTCGGTCATTCGATTTTAACCCGTTGGACTATGTTCTTAGTCATTAATTTAATTTTCTTCTTGTGAGGTTTGTTTAGTTACTAACTATTTTATAGCAGCATCAATTATTACTTCATAATTTCCAAATCAAAATATTCCGAAAACGGTACACAGTATCGAGTTTTACCAAGAGTACCTTTTTCGTGTAAAATTGAATGATGTTTAAGTTTACTTCAAATTTTGATTAATAGTTATACTCTTAAAAAACTTATATTGACTAATACTTAGTACGATCCGTGTAACTAGCGCCCTCTATGAGAATCAGATATAAAAACAAATTCATGGGATGTACCAGCTTCCAAAACATATTCGTATAAAATTTTATCACAATGTTGCCAGTAGTTTCGGCAAAATCGTAAAACATGCGTAAAATTTTTTTTTCTTCAACGCCCTGTATCTTGAAAACGGATGGCGTTACAAAAATTTTTTACTAAGCAAACCACAATTACTTTTCAGTTTTTTGCCTACCCTAGAGACGGGGTTACCTTTTTTTGAAACACCCTGTATGTCATTGAATATTTTAGTTAG
This sequence comes from Diabrotica undecimpunctata, assembly GCF_040954645.1. NCBI lineage: Eukaryota > Metazoa > Arthropoda > Insecta > Coleoptera > Chrysomelidae > Diabrotica > Diabrotica undecimpunctata. The sequence goes on from NC_092808.1 coordinate 51,718,812, forward strand.
TCGTTGAGTACCGTCGGTGTTAAATAGCTTTATGAGTTCAGCATAAGCATTGTCAGTTTCAGGAACTTTGCCATCTTTTAGTTGTAATATTGCTTTTTCCACTTCATCTAATGTGATTGGTAAGTGGTCATTACATATGTAGGAAGGAGGTTGTTCGGACCTATTATCAACAAAGTGTTCTTGTATGTCTTTGGCCCATATGCATATTGCTTGATTTTTATCTGTGATGATGTTCTCCTGTTGATCTTGCAGTTTGCTAGCTGTGTTGTATTTTTGAAGACCAGCTGTTTGTTTTACCTTTTTATGTATATTAAATGTATCGTATTTTTCTTCCAACAACTCTATCCCTTCACACTGTGTTTTTAAAAAATTTTCTTTGGTCTTTCATACATCGTTTCTTATTTTTCTCTGAATATTTTTGTACATTCTTTTGTTATTCTTTAATTTTCTTCTTTCTTTCATGAGCTGCAGTGTACTGCCATTCATCCAACTTTTCCCCCTATCTTTATTTTCTATGAGATGTTCTTCTCTAACCTTGTTAAACGTTTTAGATATATTCTGGAGTAATTCTTTTAGATCATATGTTTGCTCCATAATGCTTAGCTTTTCTGAAAGAATCCGTGCGATTGTCTCCTTTGTTTCCTTATCTTTTAGTGTTTTCATATTACATTTTTTGTTACTATTCTTTTTTGTAACCTTTTTAAATCTAAACCTAAATTTACCAGTAACAGGAATATGATCTGACGATACGTCAGCACCGGGATAACTTTTAATTGATAGGCATCCATTACGAAATTTCTTGTTTACCATTATGTAATCAATTTTATTTCTTTTTATGTTTCCTGGTTGATCTTGCGGAGAGACCCAAGTATACAGACGTCTTGGTGGTAGTTTGAAGAACGTATTTAGTGTTGCATAAGTATTGCAAAAAATTGTATCATCATCATCAACCTGTATGCGTCCACTTCTGGACATAGATCTTCCCCAGCTCTTTTCATATGTCTTTGTATTGTGCGGCTTGCATTCAGTTATTGCTAACACGCTTCAAGTCGTCAGTCCATTTAGTTGGTGGAAGTCTGCTTTGTAGTGCTTGTTGTCTTGGTCTCCACTCGACAATAAGTTTCGTCCATGTGCTGTCTGATAGTTTGGCGACGTATCCTGCCCAGTTCCATTTTATCGACGCGTTTTTGTGAAGGCGTCTGTTGTTTTTGTTCTACGACGTATTTCTTCGTTTGGGATTCGGTCTTTCAGAGAGACACCCAACATTTGGCGCTCCATAGCCACCTGAGGGAGCTATGGAGCGCCAGGATAAAATTGTATAGATGTTTGTAAATGTTTGTTTGTGGTACTTCTGCACAAGTTGGATGACCGGAATTATAAATTCAATAACTATGCTACTACTTATACTTCTTTAAATGGATTTTACAATTGCTCTATTTAGACAGACAAAAAATAATGGAGAAATGGAATGGTTTATCTAGAGTAACTTTCAGTTGGAATTAATATAATAGATACTTCTTACTCTCTTTGATATATTAATTTTATTTATTGGTATCAACGCATGACTCTAGTAACTACAAGGACATTTTTAGTCAGGAAGTTTGCAAATGGTTGCTATTTTGTTGTACAATAATTTGTTGTATGCTCCGTATTTTATTAATTTATGTATAATTTATGTATAGGAAAACAATAAACTTTACAATAAAATAAGAGAGAAATATTAATGACTGACTGTTTAGGTATTATTTTGAAAGCTCTTTAAATATCTATAATGATCAAAAATATATATAGAATAGTCATCACTTAGGTAAAAAGTAAGGAAGATACTTTTTTAAGTATATTATTTTTTAAGAAATCCAGAATCACTTGGCGTGTAATAGATTTTTTTTCTCACGAGGATATTTTTAAAGGAGAATATTAACGAGCGACAAGTCTGAATCTCAATGTTTTTGTTCGCAAAGTATATCAGCAGCATCCGGGCGACCATTTTCCCTTTTCCATATTAATCTAAGGACTGCCGTCCCTCTTTGCCTCCCGTTCCCTCACATATCTACGAATATACGCTCGTCGGGCAGCCGAGGCGAGAGGTGATACACATACTCCTTCTCCCACATAATTTATTCCGAACCGTTGGGTGACGGTGAGTTTTAATAATATTTAGTTCCGATCCGAAGGACCCCCCGGAAAAGAGGGTATAGAGGGGAAAACGGCGATCTTCGCATAAGCATCAGTCTTGGCCCTCATTAGATATGTCTTCGGCGCTTCCCTGACGGTGGCGCAGTAACCATCTTGTGCCTAAAGGACCCTAAGTGTAGATGAGCAGTGGGGGCAGAATGACGTCACACGTCGGCGCGTGGTGTCCGAGCCCGCCCCCAGCACCCGCCGCTTTTTAATCAGCGATTCGACATCACAGCGACACTTTGCCTTATTGATCTTATCTGTTATACACGTTTCGTTGGACTGTTTGACTTTCCAATTGTTTTTGGCGCACCTTTTTTCCGCGATTTTAATTTTGATATATATGCTAATCAACAGAATATCTAATTATTTCTTTATAATACTACAAATAATTAAAAACATTACTTATTGCTGAATATTATTTAGTACTTGTGATTTTATTAAATTTTTTTCCCATTATACTTGAATAATTGAAGATGTCAAATTGTCGATTTAGGTAGGGGAAAATAGGAGTTTTTAAATATTTTTAAAATAAAAAATATTTATAGAATATGCAGTCATGGTACACGTGGTGGTGTTAATTATAGGTAGACACCAAATATATTCCTACAGCTTTTAGGAAAAGTACTTACTGTATGTAGTTAATTACAGATGATGTGTCTGAGCTATTAACTCAATAATATTGATATGTTTGTATTGCTGACTTCGACTCTCAGTATTGGTAAATAGAACCTGCTGTATCTTTTCATTGTACTCTGTGCTAATTGTCCCAGACATGTTTGCATATTTGAAATCTGTCGAAGTCTCTTTATTTGATGTATGCTTCTGTAAATCCCAGACATAGCAGTGTCCTTCATTGTCTCCTAAATCAAAGACTATAAAATTGTAGACGGCAAGTTTTCGCTTATAGTATTATGCAGAATCTTCTGACATTGGAGTGGATAAGATCATATGGAGATCAAAACATGCCGCAACTAGTGACTACATAGAGAAAACGACTTAATTTGCGTTTTGAATTCGCACACCACAGTTTTAGAAGCGATATGATGAGGATAATTAAGCTGTAAACTTTCCCGTTGTTTAATCAAAGCTCTTTTATAAATATCACATGTTGTGCATAGATCTTTCTTGGGTTTAAACAAATCTATGTTAATTTCATTGTAGAATTACTTCTTAATATTGTCTCTCGGTTGCTTGTATCTCTGGTGCATATTCATTGTCACATAACCACTCTTTATAAAGTTGATATAATTTGGGAAACGTTCAAGATTCGTCAAAATATTGTTTACGGTACGAGCCCTCACGTAAACTGTTATCTGAGCAATATGTGTCCTCACACTTTGTTTAATAACCTCAGGTACTTTGTTTGGGCGGCTTCCGTTACAGCATCGTTGATCGGCTAGTGAAACACAATCAGTTACTTCCATATCAATCTTTTTATAAATAGTGTTAACCCACTTATCTGTAATATCTAGAGTATCGAAAAAACATTTTCTTACATACCTAAATTTTATCAGCGTTTACCATAAATGAATATTTATATGACCAGCGGTGCCTTGATAGTTATTTATAAAGAGTACTTGATGATCATGATTCCCAAGTGCCCAAAATTGTGAGAAAATCTGGGTTTTCATTGTGTGTACGACAAGTACATTTTCCCGGCATATTTTGTTTCTTTTTTTAAGCGAATATTGTTCTATATCACTAGCACTATATTTGGTCTGTATATTTGTACCTACCCTACACTTAAAATTTAATGTTTTTATATAGAATAATTCATAAAGCAGAAAGTACTGGTGGTATGTATAATATTTAAAATATAATAGGTATTTATTAATTTAATCTTTTCTGGAAAGTCTATAAGATTAAGCACCCGGACGATGATACCTATAGTGATACCGTGATGATCATGATTCCCAAGTGCCCAAAATTGTGAGAAAATCTGGGTTTTCATTGTGTGTACGACAAGTACATTTTCCCGGCATATTTTGTTTCTTTTTTTAAGCGAATATTGTTCTATATCACTAGCACTATATTTGGTCTGTATATTTGTACCTACCCTACACTTAAAATTTAATGTTTTTATATAGAATAATTCATAAAGCAGAAAGTACTGGTGGTATGTATAATATTTAAAATATAATAGGTATTTATTAATTTAATCTTTTCTGGAAAGTCTATAAGATTAAGCACCCGGACGATGATACCTATAGTGATACCGTCCATTATGTTTATGGGTACAACAACAAAGGAGCTTTATACCAAAATATACACTTTCACATTATATTTTAAAGAATGTTACTAATATACTGCTATTACTATATATCAAAATATGCAATTATACAGTGTGTTAATTTTAAAACTTACAACGGGCTATATCTCACGAACAAAAGCTGATATCAAAAAATGATTAAAACTGTTTCTAGAATAGTAAGGGGGAACTAAAATGACATAAAAGAGATCTCACCCCCATCAACCCCCACCCACCACAACCAAAAAAAGTTTAAATTGCAAACCCCTACGTGTGATACATCATTTAAAAGACTGTAAAAAATGCTATTCAATGTTATAAATAATATTTATACAGGTTGAAGCAATAATTGTGAAACTTTGGCTTAAATGGAAAATTTACATAATACAAAATATTTTAAAATTCTGCACAAACTTTGGCAAATATTGTTCTAGTAATAGCGCGACATGCTTGCGTAATTCTTTCTCGCAATTCCCCAAGTGACGCAGGTTGAGTTTTATAAACAAATGACTTGAGGTAACCCAATCAAAAAAAGTCAGGTGGCGATAAGCCTGGTGACCGGTGTCCACTCAATAGGACCTCTCATTCCAATCCATTTGTTCTTATAATTAGTATCCAACCAGTGCCTAACTGAAGCTGCATGGTGAGGAGGGGCTCCATCTTGTTGGAAGTCAATCTTCGTTTCTAGGTATCCTTGATCGTCCCTTTGGTTCTCTAATTCATGCACAATTAAAGGTTAGATGGTGTTTTCCACTATATCGAGAATGTCGCCACATAAATTGCCTGGTATAAACAAGGGGCCAATTATAGCATCGCATAATATTCCTGCCCAAACATTCAGTTTTTCAGGATATTGAGTGTAACTTTCTCTGAATCGATGCAGGGTCGCATCACTCCAGTACCGATAGTTTTGTTTATTTAAATTACCATTCAGTATAAAAGTACATTGATCAGTGAAACAAATATTTTTTAACATTCTCGGTTCAACGCGAATTCTTTCAGTCATGAGTTCACAAAACTCAATTCGTCGGTCTGGATCATTATCACCTAGTTTTTGAAGAATTTGTGTTTTGTACAGGTAAAACTTATGTAATTTCAACACCTTTCTAACCGACTTATGTGAAAGTCCTTTCATTGCAGATACTTGATTTATTAATGCAGTAGGCTCTATTGCAAAATTTCCAAGGACCTCAATTTGGGATGCTTCATTCAGTAATCTTGGGGCACCTCTGTTTTTATTTTGCACTGACTCCGCTTCTCTAAACTTTTCAACTAAATCGCGGACAAACAAGTGACTTACATTTTTGTACGGGTGCCTTTTACGAAATATTTGAGCTGTTCGTAAATAACACTGGTTCTGAGAGGCAAATATGAAAATGATCTCCACGCGTTCAGATATACTATAAACCATCGTGACAACTACAGCTGAATGACAGTATCGATCGTACAAATGATGAAAAGTAACGACATTTAAAATTCTCAAATAAACCAAAAATTATTGAATCTAACAAAACCCAAAAAAACGGATGTTTTCAACTTGTTCTACAAAAACGGCAAATTAAATTTTTATTTAACAAAAAAAAATTCGGGTAAGTTCTCTTTCATGTCATTTTAGTTCCCCCTTACTAACCTAGAAACGGTTTCAAGCATTTTTCGATTTCAGCTTTTGTTCGTGAGATATATCCCATTGTAAGTTTTAAAATTGACACACTCTATCACATTTAAATCTCCAGATATTGCGAGGCATATGAATTTATGAAAAACATAAGAACCATGTAGCACATATATGAGTTATGCATTTTGCATTTAATCTAGTCTCTAATAATTGTGAACTAAACCTTTTACGGACATTTCAACAATTGACGTACTTGGTAGGGAATATTTGAACAGGGAAGAATGTAATTCTACGAGGTGACTGGTCCAATTGAATAATAAGAATAAATAAAACTGTAAAATATATCATAGATCAATACTATCAGCAGAAAGATATTCATTAATTCGCGTGAACACAACCAACGAGAAATTTTAAACAATAATTGATTACTGTATATGTAAGGAAAATTTCAAAATACATAGTCGAAATGTAAACGAAAATAAAATGACACACAAGACATCTTTTTGATTAAAAAATCAAATATTTTTTAATCAAATGAAAAATAAAAAGGTTTTGAAAATGATTCTACCCAGTTTCTGTATCGAACGAGGTTGAATTTGATAAACAATGTTTGTTACTCCTCACCAACTAATACCTATAACGTAATTATTAGCTCTGGAAGCAGCTACAATAAAAGCTGTTGCAAAAGTAGATAGTACAAAAAATAGTAATGGATTGTGGAATAAAGAAATAGAAGATCTTGTAAAAAAGAAGAAAGAAATATATAATAAAGTACTGGCAATAAAGGACATTTACCACAGGCGACAGAAACAGCTTAAACAAATAAATAAAAAAGAGGTAAATAAAGCCAACAATAAGATTTAAACAGATAATTTTTTGGGTAACACAAGAAATAAAGAAGCCAGTAAAAAAATAGAAGCAGTACATATTGTAAAGAAAGTAGTAGGTTAAATTTAATTTCCCCGGAAATATGAATAGAATAATCTGAAAAATGCTGACAGAAGATTGAGCAAAATTAAGATATTGGCTACAAAAAATATATTTATAAATATGTATATATACAACAAATTGATTTATTGACTTAAAAAAGGTCTCTGGCTGAGTACAAAAAAAAACTAAACTAATTCTAACATGCGGTATAGCAAATGAAAGGGCCGGTAAAAACAAATATATTAAATAAGAAAAAACAAACAAGGTGACTAGCAAAAGGGTACTACAAAGTATCTTCATAAAAATGAACGTATAGCGACATATGTGATATCATAGGGTACTATCAGTACTTACTATATGTTTATACAGTACATTACTTTTAATGAAGATACTACACAGTATCTTCATTAAAAATGAACGTATAGCAACATATGAGATATCACAGGGTATTAGAAATACAAATTTAAGACAAATTTTGATTTATTGACTTAAAGAAGGCATCTGGCTGTATTGACGGAATATATCTAGATAAAAAAAATAAAAAAGAGACTACCAAAAGGGCACTACACATCATTTGCGTTACTAATGAACGTATAGCTACATACGACATATTACATGATACGATGGATAAATAGATAATTATAATATTTGCTTTATATATAAAGCAATAAGGTAAATATAAGGAAAATTTGCTTTATTAGCCTGAAAAAGGCCTCATTATATATGTACTATATGTCTCAAATCGTTTGATTTGATGTGTCGTGTGCTAGTCAATAGATATTAATAATATATATATATATATATATATATATATATATATATATATATACAGGGTATAGTAAAAAACATGATGTCAGTTCAGAAGTGCACCAGATTATACTTTCCAGATCAAAGTTACTACTATTCATATAGATATTTATATATTTAATTTTTTGTTTATTTTTAATTATTTATTTAATAAATGTATTTTACAGAACTTTGACAACAAAAAGAAATATAATTGTATGACCATAAATTAACACTAAAACTACACATAGTTTCCCTTTTTTGAGTAAATTCTTGACGAATGTCAATATTTGACGAATATTTTCATATCTTAGAGTAACTAAGAGATAAGGGTAAACTAAGGGGTTGTTTTTCTTGATCTGTTATTAACTTATTCTTATGATTTGTGGCTGTCTGAACATTAACTGCATTTAAAGTTTATAAGTATATAAATGTTTTTGAATTTTTTATTCTATCATTTCGTTTATCATATAACAAGTAAAATAATTGTTTTCTGATATACTATCTAATTTCATTCACGTCTAAAAATAATTTTTATTTAGCTTTAAAGAGCCCGTCAAGTTCGATTCTTGTTGAAACAATTTACCCTGCGCTATTCCTTTCGTTTTCTTCCCTTTGTCTGGCCCGCCTCTGTTTAATGGTCGAAAAGGAAAATGGTCAAGAGAATTAGAGCTTTCGAGCTTTTTAACTGCGGACGTTTAAAGCAAGAAGGGTAGAGGGGATTAATTTAGATTGATCAGTTCTGGACACAAGGAATTGATTAGGCAATCTGTTCTAGCATGTCCAGTCAAGTGGGCCCGGACAGTGTCAATGTTGCCAAATTTAAAAGTTAGTCAACCGTAAAATTGCTCGGACACGGAATGTCACTTATGAGTATTGAACATTTATGGATAAGAAAATAATTAGGTTTTTTTGGTTATTAGATGGTTCTTCTTCTAGAGAATATATTGTTAATTGTTTTTCTTTGAAAATTATAATTCACGTATTTAAGAAAATAAAAAAATAGAAAATCGCCAGGAAAGGAACAAAGAATACCGAACGAACTCCAAAAGTATGGCGGAACAGATCTTACAAAACAATTATTACAAGTACTTAAGCGTAAAGTAATTAATTAAGATATTAAATATCCTAATACCTCTCTTCAAATTGGAAGTTAAAGCGGATCCGGATAACTATAAAGGAATTAACATTAAACACAACACTAAAATTAACAATACGTGATAAAAAATAAACTTATTGACATTATAAAACTAGCAGACGAACAACAAGGTTTTAGGTTCAGAAGATCATGCACCGACGCCATATTTATAATCAGAAAAGTCTAAGAAAAATCAATTCTTATTGTACTGTTTTCTAACGAAGGTTTGCGATCACTTATTTAAACGCTTTCCTATCTTTTGCAATGTGAAATATCTGTTTAACCCTGAGGTTAGTCCAATTTATGATATTCATCAGCCAAGATTTTTTATTTCTTCCAAAGATTTTTCTTCCCTCTACTGTTCCTTGTATGATGATATGTAGGAGAGCGAATTTATCATTTCGAAGTATGTGACCCGGATATATTTTTCTTATTTAAATTGTGTTCACAAGCTTTCTGCCATGTCCAAATCGTCTTAACAATTTTCGTTTGAGACATTTGCTATCACTACAATACAACAAATCAGCATATTTATGTTTCTTGGGCTTAAAAAAGCATTTGATAAGTTTAAATTAAATGATGTTGTTAAGAGACACCTCTAAGAATAATCAAAATGATTGAAAATATCTACCAGAACAATATAATAAAAGTAAAAGTAGATGAAAAGCTAACTGATTCAATTGAAGCTGGCAATAGAATAAGACAGCGGGATTCTCAGAGCTTTTAATTGTTCAACTGATACCAAATGGTAGAGAGACAACTGAAAATAATCTGTAATATATCTGTAATAAGCTCCCAAGGTGAAGATGATTTACAACGTATTCTGCACCAATTTAATATAAACACCAGAATATTTAACATATAACTTTACGCAAAAAAGACAAAATACATGGTTATAACAGCAAATTTATTGGAGCTATTACGATATGTAAATTTTAGCTGGAGGGTCAGATAATAGAACAAGTGATGAAGTATAAATATCTAGACATCACACTATATAGGTATGGAAAGCTCGAAACAGAAGTGAAAGATCAAATGAATAAAGAAAACAGAGCTGCAGGATACCTGAATGAAACAATATAAATAAAAATATCGAGAAAGACATAAAGGGCAGAATTTACAAACCAGTCACCATACCAATAATTATATATGCGGCAGAGATACGACTCGACAGGAACAGCAAAAAGAATACCAGAAATAGCACACATGAATAATTGATAGTGTTGTGAATTTATTAAAAGGTTCAATATTTATAACACTTACGGATTTAATTTATTTCTTTATTTATATTAACTTATCTGACAATAATTTATTATATCCGTACGTACAAATTCGCGAGCGCGGGTCTTGAGTATTAACTGTCTCTCCATATAAAAATGTTGTATTTATATACGAAATCCTGATATACTGGAATAGTCGAGAACATCAAGTTGGAGAATTCACCATAATTTGAATCTAGACTTCCACCGAAATTTCTACAATAAAACAGAATAATTAGTCATAAAAGTTAGGCCAGTATATTTATCGTAACATTGCCCCCCTCTTAAAAGATGGTTCCTCCTGGAACCTTGTCGGGACTGGAACCGGAACTGTATGCTGGTATCGGCAACTGGACCCTCTTTTACAACTTCCAGTTGTATAAAAATGACAAGGGACGGTTTTCTCTCCGCACCAGTAACTATGCGGATTGCAACAGACTAACACCTGGACTTCGGTGTCTTTAAAGATCTCCTCCACCATATTTCGGATAACCCTCCAATCTAATTGGCGGCACTCCAACTTTGGCATGGCTAACTTTTGCACGTCGGACTCTAGTACGTGCTCTCTCAATTGAAGTAAGGCTTCCCACACATCTCGGTAGGTAGGTTGGTCACGGGCAGTGTCTTTTGTTACCAGGTAGAAAAGGTAACGTGATGCATCTTGGAGTTTCAAGGTTTTACCGGGAGCTGGCACCTGGCATTGAAGTTCTGCAACTCGACCAAACTTCCTTCGAAAGACGGATGCCAACCCTGGTGCGTCTTTGATACTGGCCGGGATGGTAAGGGCCAGCGAGTAGTCATCGGGGAGCGCGAGTAGATCTTGCTTTTCTTCAGTGGTAACACCATGTCTTGCTTTACCGGTACCTCCATAGGCACCCATGAATTCCTCAAACGTGAGGTCAGACACGTCTTGGACTTGGTTTACTTCCACTTCTTCATCTACGTCGTGGTCACCTTCGAAAGACGCCAGCCGGTTATGGTGTACTATCATCGGCTTTCCCCTCGGAATCTTGCTTATTCGGTAGATGACATCGTTGATCTTCTCCATGATGAGGTATGGACCTTCCCAAAACTGCTGCAATTTGGGAGAACAACCTTTTCGCTTCTTGGGATTATACAGCCATACTTTGTCGTTCTTCTTAAAGCAACCCTTTTCGGCTTGTGTATCGTACCGTTTCTTCATTCGGTCGCTAGCGATCTGAAGGTGGGAACGGACCAACTCATGTACATCGTCCATTCTTCTTCGTAATTCGATCACATAATCTTCACCTGCTACATCTTCTCCAGGTCGACACCCAAATTCTAGATCACAAGGTAGTCGCATTTCGCGTCCGAATAGGACTCTGGCTGGTGTCTGGCCCGTTGATTCGTTAACAGCAGATCTGTAGGCCATTGTGAAGAACGGAAGGTATTGGTCCCAGTCTCGCTGATGATCGGACACCATCTTTGTCAAATACTTGCCAACTGTCCTATTCATTCGTTCTACCATACCATCCGATTGCGGATGATACGCGGTAGTTCTTGTTTTCTTCATGCCTAGTCTATCACATATTCCTTGGAATAGATCACTTTCAAAGTTCCTGCCTTGGTCACTATGGATCTCCAAAGGCACTCCAAATCGGCTGATATATTCTTGGATCAACTTATCTGCAACGGTGGCGGCCTTCTGGTCTGGAAGTGCATAAATCTCGACCCACTTAGTGAAGTAATCCATTACTACCAACATGTACTTGCCCCCATTTTCACTTTCTGGAAATGGCCCTGCAATGTCCAAAGCTATTCTTTCAAACGGGCTTCCAACATTATATTGTCTCATAGGAGCTCTCCTTTTCCGGTGAGGCCCGTTACTCGTAGCACAAATAGTACATTTCTTACACCAGTCTTTTACGTCGTCGGAACTGTTCATCCAATAAAACCGTTCCCGAATTCGCTGAAGGGTTTTCCTTACACCAAAATGCCCTCCCGATGGACTGTCGTGTAACTGACGAAGTACTTCGGCTATTCTGCTCTTTGGGATCACCAACTGTCTTCTCTTCTCTGAACCGTCATCATTTTCCAGGACTCGTTTAAGCAAGCCATCTTCGATGATAAATGAGTCCCACTGGGCCCAATACGTCTTAACTACTGAGCATAGGTTTGATATTTCCTGCCAAGGTGGTCGACGGTTTTCCTCTTTCCATTTTCGGATTTTCTGTATAACTGGATCTCTCTCTTGTTCTTCCCTTATCTTAGTAGGCGTCCAGTCGTCGTTGACAATCGTCGTTCTTAGCACTGCTGCTTCCTTGGATTCCGTTTTGTTGCAGTGGGGACACTCTGCTGGGCATGGCCTTCTGGAAAGAGAATCAGCGTTTCTGTGGCTAACTCCGGCTCGGTGCTCAATCTTAAAATCGTATTCTTGGAGTCGTTCGATCCACCTGGCTATCTGACCCTCTGGATTCTTAAACTGCATCAACCACTTAAGGGCGGCATGGTCGGTTCGGATTAGAAACTTTCTTCCATAGAGGTATTGATAGAAGTGCTCTACTGATTTCACTACTGCCAGAAGTTCTCTTCTCGTGACGCAATAATTCCGCTCAGGTTTTGAAAGGACTTTACTAAAATATCCGAGGACTCGTTCCTGTCCTCCTTGAATCTGAGACAGCACTCCTCCAATTCCCACGTTACTTGCATCCGTATCTAAGATGAACTCTCCTTCTGGCAGTGGATACCCCAAAATTGGTGCTGTTATTAAATGCTTTTTCAACGTTTCAAAGGCATTTTGGCAGTCTATATCCCAGCGGTATTCTCTTGCTTCCTCTGTAAGTCGCGTTAATGGCTTAGCGATATCTGCAAACTTCTTAATAAACCTCCGGTAGTAAGTACATAGTCCAAGAAAACTTCTCACTTGATGTTTGTCAGTTGGTTTTGGCCATTCCTTAATGGAATCGATTTTTCCTTTATCCACGGCCACTCCTTCTTTACTGACTATATGACCCAGATAATTGACTTTACCTTGAAATAGCTGGCACTTTTTGGGGTTTATCATCAATTGGGCAGCTTTAAGTCGATTAAAAACGTTTTCTAAATTCCTCAAATGATCTTCGAATGTCTCCCCCAAGACGATTATGTCATCTAAATAAACCAGGCATGTTTTCCAAGATAACCCTCTCAACACATTTTCCATAAGCCTCTCAAATGTCGCAGGAGCATTACAAAGTCCAAATGGCATAACGTTGAATTGCCACAATCCAGATCCTGTGGTGAAGGCTGTCTTTTCTTTATCGACTGGGTCCATTTCTACCTGCCAGTATCCAGACTTCAAATCTAAAGTAGAAAACAATTTACTTCCAGCCAATGTGTCCAATGTGTCATCGATCCGAGGCAGAGGATAACTATCTTTCTTGGTAACGTTGTTCAGCAAACGGTAATCCACACAGAACCTCGTCGTTCCGTCTTTCTTCTTAACCAGGACCACCGGAGAGACCCATGGACTCGTAGAAGGTTCTATCACCCCGTCTTTCTTCATTTCCTGAACAATCGTTTCAGCTTCCTCTCTCTTCGCCTGTGGTAATCGTCGAGCTGTTTGACGAATTGGCTTAGCATTACCAGTATCAATTTTATGCTTAACAACGGTAGTTCTTCCCGTCTTTCCTCCTTTCGGTACGAAAATATCACGATACTGCCGAAGAAATTCCCTTAATTTCCTTTTCTCCATCTGATTTAGAGACTGTCCTGCAACTGCAACCATTTGGTCGAATTTGTCGTTGGAATTATCAGATGTTGTCGCCTGACGAATTATGGATGTCACAGGTACACAAGTTCCTACTTTTGTCTCTTTCTTTATGGTCACTGGGTAGTCGTTGACATTGATAAGTCTCACAGGAATTTCTTTAGCCGAAGTCACCAATTCCTTTCCAATTATGATTCCACGGCCAACCTCATCGTCGTGGTTCCAAGGCTCCATCATAACAGGTCTCCCTTCGTCTACAATTCCCTGTAGTCGCGCTACTATGATCGTTTCGCTTCTCGCAGGCACGACTGTATCTTCTGTAATGGCTGCTTGCACAGTGTTGTCATTATGTGGATGGAGAAATACCTCCTCGTTGCCAACTTTGATTACCTTATTCTTAAAATCCAATTGGAATCCATGCATATTCATTACGTCCATTCCTAATATAACATCCTCTTCGATGTCAGCAACTATAACAGTATGGACGAACTTTTCTGCTCCAATTCCCAATTGTACCTGGATTTCTCCATGAATGTTAGCATTTTCACCTGTAGCGGTCCGAAGTCGCAACCTCGTTGGTAACAGTTTCTTTCGGCTGTTTATAACTGTCGGGCGTATAATGGTTCTGGTCGCTCCGGTATCCACCAACAACGTATGCTTTTTACCATTTATGTCTCCATCTACATATACACTATCTTCACGACATTTCAAAGAAGCTATTAGTATGAGAGGGTCTTTGGAAAAGTTCTGGGTCGAAGCTGCCCCCCTAAGGCTGACCCGTTCTAGTTTTCCTGATGGTGAGTTTCTTGATTTGCGTCGTACCTAGGGTGCTTACAGGAGCTTCGCACGTGTCCTATTTCGCCACAATTCCAGCATCTGATGGTCTTCGTTTTCTTATATGTCATGCTTTTCATCATATTAACGAGCTGGTCAAGTTTATCTTCATCTCCTTCCTCTTTTACAGTCCTAACTTTACTGTACCCACCAGAGGCCTGCGTAGCTGACTCGTATTCGAGGGCGGCGGATAAGACATCAACCAGCGTCTTGTGACGAGCTAATCGTAGTGTTCTCTGCATTTCATGATCACGAAGACCATCAATAAACGTTTGAACGGCCAATTTTTCCATCATGTCTTCGGGAGCTGTTGGATAAGCATATCGTACTAATCTGGCAATATCTACCTCATATTCTTGAAGAGCCTCATCTTTCTTCTGTCTACGATTTTTAAGCTGCGACTGATATACATGCTCCAAATGTTCGTGGCCATATCGCATATTTAACCTCTTCTTCAGTTGTTCGAAATCATCGGTCTCCTCTACTGCTATGGTCTGAAGCACATCTAAGGCATCTCCTCGAAGAGCGATAGTCAGGTTTACCGCCTTTTCTTTTTCAGACCATCCATTTGCTCTTGCGGCTGATTCGAACTGTTTCATGTAGTTGTTCCATGATGATTTTCCGTCGAAAGTTGGGACTTTAACATGAATAGAACCTCCACTTCCTTCAAATTTCGGCCGTGTCTCCAACTTACATTTCGTCTCGTCTTCTTTTATCTCCACTGTAATTGGATTGTTTCCTCTCTCTGCTGTCCCGGTTTCCTCCATCTTCTTTTCCATCTCTTTCCATATCTTTTCTTCGAAGGCCAACATATCGGCAGCAACTTGGTTTTTTAACGAAGATATTCTATCGTCCAGGGCAGACATCTCAGAAGTGACTTTAGAGATTTCCGAAGAGATGTTAGCAGAGACTTTGCTTTCCAGAGAAGAAATCTCGTTAGAAACTTTGCTTTCTAAAGAAGCGATGTCGCCGGATACTTTGGCTACATCAGAAGAAACTTTCGAAATATCGTCAGAAACTTTGTTCTCCAATTTCGAAATCGACGAGATGACAGCATCATGTTTGTCTTCAAATATATAAGTCTCTGGATCTAGTCCTTCTTCTAGCAAAGCGTTCTTTAGTCGTTGGACTAACTCAGCCTTTTTTCCGGTGGAAGATAATTCTCTGTCTTCAAGATGTCTTCTTAAATTAGTCACTGTCAGCTCATAAATCGTAGCCATTTTCACAATTTATTTTATATTCACTTGTATTATTATTATAAGTCTAATTTATGTTCGATCTCACTCTGACACCATTTGTTGTGAATTTATTAAAAGGTTCAATATTTATAACACTTACGGATTTAATTTATTTCTTTATTTATATTAACTTATCTGACAAATTTATATATATCCGTACGTTACAAATTCGCGAGCGCGAGTTCAGAATTAACTGTCTCTTCCAAATAAAATGTCCTTTATATATGCCATTGCCTTTACGCTAGAATCATCGAACAGCCTTCTCGATTAGCGGTGAAATTATAACGGTAAGGCAAACGGGTATTTTTACATCGGCTCGACCGTTTCTGGAAGGTTCATTCAGGTAAATTTCTGCCGGCTAATAGAATACTCTCGTAAAATCTAAAAACAGAACACATTAGTCATAATATTTACGGTTATTTTAGGCCAGGATAATTATCGTAACAATACTCAAATGTTTCTTATATTTAACCAAGATTAATATATTATTATTGTGGTGTGTATAATCGTCTTTCATTCCATGAAGTGTTATATACCTGAGGTTTACCGTTCATTATTTAAATTTTTTTTAAAAATGTGTTGTTGGACATAGTGTTGTTACCTCTAACAACTTTTTTAAATAATGTGGCATTGCATGTTAAGGTCTTTACGAAATAAACAATACAAACACATTAAACAGCCTATACTATGATTTTATTAGAGGTAAATATTATAATGTTATAATAATTAAGTAAAATTATAGATGACAAGTTTCAAAATTGTTAAAGATGCTCCATATCATCTTCATCTTCTTGTGGGTAATCGTTTGTGGCTACATCGCTATGTGTTAAATTTTGATAAAACGCATGACAAACTGACGGAACAAAAGGCAGTAGTGCAATTAAGTCATTGTACTTTTGTTTTGTGATTGGTAATGGGATTACTGAGACTTTATTTAATTGGACTGGAAACGTTACTTGCTGTCTTCGATACCTCATGAAGTCCAATTCATACATATTTTGATTATTGAAATCGGTCTTATAAAAGAACTTTCCAATGTGTTCTTGTTGGACTTGTAGGAAAACACATGTTGACAGTAGAACAGGGTCTTTATTAACATTTTTTTTTCTACTTATAAAAGGAGGATTAGATGACAATTTCTTATCGAACAGCGTTTTGAAGTTTTTGAAATCTGCAAGTTCCATATTGTGCACTGTGTATTTACCTGATGTTTGCCTAACTAGTTGTCGCCAGTCCCATGGTGTTAAAATGGCCAAATTGGAGAGTTTCTTTCTTTTTCTTTTGATTAAAGCATGATTAAAGCATCTGCTTCCATATGTGTGTGCCCTTTCAGTAAAAACTTTTGAGTGATCGTCTTTATTTGCAGTATCCAAAAATAGCACATTATAATACTTATATTTTTATTTTGTCCATAGCAGTTATCGGTCCAAAGAGTGATGTCCCCTACTTGACTACCTGGAATTGTATTGTCAGCCCATTTCAAAATTGACGAGGCAATTTTATTTGCACCTCGGGCCCCTTTCGATTCGTCCCACATTATACATTGTACAGAAGAATCACTGGCACCATGTAATGTAAAATTTAATGTCCGAAGCTTCCTTTTGTAGGAACTAATACAATAATTGTTTGTTAGTGGTGAAGGCAAACATTTTTGCAAATCACCAGATAGTACTTTGTATTTTGGTGACTCTTTAGCTATTATAAAGTCCAATTGTTTTAAGTTATACCGAGTTTTAGATTCAATTAGGTGAGCATCATGATCAGCCTGTACACTAGTTAGTTCATCTGCAGTAAGATTATTTTTTAATTGAGCGGTGAATGTACTGCATGTATCGCAAATGTCTCGGGCGGTTTAAACGACAACCTAAAGTCTTTATTAAAAATATCTGCGTACAAGTACTTTTTTGCGCTGAGCTTTGGATCTACATGTCTTTCATTGCATTCATCAATGTACAGTTTTCTATTGTAAGTTCTGTGCCTGTGATAATCTCTCTTACTCCTTTCTCTGGAATAATGACTCTCGTATTTTGGGAATGATTTAATATGTTGATGTATAATATTTATGGTTTCGGTAGGAGTTTTATTGGTTGGCGTGTGTCTACCTCTTGATCAGCTTTTTTTAAACCTCCTGGCTCAATTTTTTTCAACATATTTACTACTACTAAATTAGATATGCAAAATGTGTTTAAAAACATAACCTTGCACACCTTCAATAGGTGATTGTTCACTGTAAAATGGTAGTGTAGTGTATTATTTTTAAATTTGGTAGAATTTAGATCTTTTTTTCTTGATCGAAGAGTAGGTTGGGTGTCGATACATGAGAAGATAAATTGCTTTTTAAGATCTGAAACGTTTGTTTCAGTCCAGTATGAGTTACAAATTTTTGTCTTTCGTATTCTGGCAATCTTTCAGAGCATTTCATGCGACACATGCAAGGAGGCTTTAACATTTTTGCAGGCATGTCTTTGCCTCTTTTACTGAGATACTCTTTCCCACCAGCTATTTTTCGTTTGCGAACATTACAGGCCCAATTTTGTTCATTTACTACACGTTTTTTACCTTTTTGTTTGCACTTAGCTATTTTGTACCTTTCTTTTAACACTTTTCTCTTCTTCTTAAATAACTTCATTATGTTCATTGAAATTGCCTGCATCACTGCTTAGGGATAAGTCGTCCTGAAGAAGATTTTTTTTTATTGCTCCACTAATCGTAGGAGTAATAATAACTTTACCTTTGTTTTCGCTAGTTTACTTATACGTCTCATATCATTGTCGCCCGATTCTGAGCTTTCACCACGTAGAGGCTCATAGATTTTATCAATATCCGAATTTTCATCTCCAAACAAATTATCATTTTTGTCCACTTCTTTCTTATAACGAATATATTCTATCAAACCAGCTAAAAGAAGGACTTGAATCGTGTTTTATTATAATTTATGAAAATATTTTAATTCAAAAATAATGTTAAAAAATAAAAATTTAGACATGACTTTAAATTATTATGTTTAATTTCAAATCGAGAGCTGTCATTCGTTTCTCGTAAAGTGTAGCACAAAACTGTATTGAGTTGTGGCATACTAGAATAAATAAAACACACTGAAAAAATTAAAAATTTAATTTGAAATTAATACAAAATGAATAACTTTTACAGTGAACAAGTGTGGAATTTAAATATATGTATTATAATTCGAAACTGCTGAAATAATAGTATTTTGTCATATCTCCATTATTAAAAAATTCTTCAAACATTTTGGACATTAACTCAACCGTCTCTCTGGTTATTAAATTTATTAGATACCGTTTTTTGTTGTTAATAATAAAAATAATATTTATCTAAACACATTTTTAAACGTTATTTTTTTTATTTAGATTTAGTGGAATTCCGTTATCTGTGATGGCAACAATGAATTGTTTCACGAACCATTGTCTCCAGTCTGAACCAGAGATATGTAAGAGAGGCTCTCTTATATATCTCTGGTCTGAACACTGGTTTACATTAGGAAAAAAAAGTGTACCATTTTTATATGACGGGAAGTGTACAAGGGTACATAACACTATGTCCGGATGGTAAATGACGGTGCACACATATAGTAGAGGTAAACAACACCAAGTCCACATGGTGTTGTTTACCTCTGACTGGAAGTGGACTTGGTGTTTATTAAAAAGTCGGTAACTTGCCGTAAAATTGTCTCTGGGCATAGTATGGTTTACCTATGTGTAGAGCCGGAAAAGGTATATTCAAAAGTGCAATAATCTAAATTTCGATAAAAATGGACATAGTGTCCTTTACCTCCGGGGTACACAAATGTAAAATGGAATTATCATTACACTCAAGTGTGGTTAAATCCACTACAAAATAATATTCAAACTGTTTTGTTAAATTTATTTAAAATGATATTAGAAAAATATTTTGACACTTACAACAGACCTTGTAGTAAATTTTCTATAAAAATCGAACGTCATAAATAACTTACTAATTTAAATAATTAATTTATGTAATAATTTATGCTTTTCTCTCGAAAGCATCGATAATTTTAATATTAAAAATCACCATAAATCAGAATCTACCTTCTATTGATCATTTCTGAGTCACTGGATACTTTAAAAAAAAATCTATTTCGGTTACACGCGGACTCAATAATAAAATAAAGTCTTGTTATTTTTATCGAGGATCTAATCGTTGGAGAAAAAATGCGAATTGTTTTCGTAATAAAATGGACAGTTACACACGACACCAACTTAACAGTATCGTAGTTTTCTGATTTTAGGAAAGGCTTGACAGAAATCTTGAAGTGTTACCAAAACTAAAAATTCTAAACTAAAAGTAGTAAACTGACAATAAAGGCAGAGAGTTCGTTGTAGAAGCATCTTTGGTTAATTTTTTATCTGAAAATTTTTGTAAATTTTGTCTTGGATTTTCCTCAGCAATTTTGAGCGCAAGTCTGTCCAATTTCGTATGTTGTTAAGCCAGAACTGTGTAAGTCCTGGTCCACGACTGCCTTTGATCTTACCCTCTGTTATGAGGTCATCCGATTAAATGGATCAATACCCCACAGGGATTATACAGATAGACAGAGGAGTACAACAAGGTCCTGTGCTTTCTCCCCTTCTGTTCAATATATATTAAGAGCTTTCAAGGATCCTCGAGTCATTGATTCTTTTAACTCCTTTAATCGGCAATCTGTCAATATTGACAAAGAGCATTTTTAACGACTAAAATTTGACTTTCCCAGGATGCTCCATCGAGCACCTATGCTTTTAATGTTGATATGGTGATATTACCTAAATTATATACATACATACAGTGTATGCAACACAAATTTACTTTGATGATATTGTGAGATTACCTCAACTACTATATACATTATAAGGACCAATGGACAGATTCGATGTACATATCAGGTTTGAATTGTTTTCTAATGCCCCTTTGTCGGATTCTTCTCGATCGTGGCTCTACCGCTCTATCGCTCTAGAGCAGTGGCTATACCGTTCTGAGAAGACCTAAAGAGGTCGAAATACGTATAAGCGGCTTGTTGCTGCCCTGTATCGAAACAAAAATCTAATACCGTCATTATGTTTTATTACTTTACTCCGTTTGGAGTACCAGAAACTGAATTCACTACGAATTTTGACCATGGTGAACGGCATGTGGAATGCAATTTTAGATTTCTTTGCCGAGTAATTTATCAAGCTGTTTGCTTTGCAAGTTTTAGAAAGCACAGTGGTAAAATTTGAATTCGGTTTCGCCAAGTAGAAATCGTTTGATTTCTCTTTTTATGATAAATAATGTTTTACTAACATCAATTTTGTTTGTGTTCATTAAGTATTATTTGAATTATTAAATTTATACTTAAATCCATTTATTATTCCAAATATTGTTTATAATTTCAAATTAAAAAGAGTGTATTATTATTTTATTTTTGAAATTCCTTTTAATTTTTATTTTTAGAAATCTACTTTTTTTCAAGCCGTTTTGGCAATAAAACATAACCATTTTTTTTTTAGTTAAATAATATTTTTAATTCCATATCTACATACTTTATAAATACGTACGTTTTCGGCGAATTGACATGCACTCTAGCTGTGTTCCGTTTTTACACTTACACTGGCAGCATCGCGGTATGAATTGAGACTCCAGTCGAACAAATGAATTAATTATAAAACATCGCGACGTTGTATTGAAATTTACACTGGTTAATTGCAAATCAGAGGATCTGAGTTATTGTATTAAAAATCCTATGTTCCGTAAAAATTTTTTCAAATCTGTATAACTTCTTAATAATCGAACTAACTGAGAATTAAGTCATAAAATGAATTACATAAATATTAATATTTAAAATATATATATATATATATATATATATATATATATATATATATATATATATATATGTAACTTCCTAATAATCAAACTAACTGAGAATAAATGAATTGCATAAATATTAATATACCTTCCCAAAAAAATGTAAACTAACTGAGAATTAAATCATAAAATAAATTACATAAATGTCTCCCCAATCAACGATAAAACTGTAACATGAAATGTCTAGATCAAAAATTTACGCACTCACTTGAAATCTGCCAGTGTGAATTGTTCAACTCAAGCGGCCATATTTTCTAATCATAGACATAATAGGAATAGACTAGGTAAGGTATTGGCCGCTCTGTGAATGGATGTGAAACGGCAATATAACGTTGGATGTGGACGGTGCATGTATTATGCTAGGTGGTAAAGAGAGATAGATAGACCACCGGTCGAGTGCTCCGCGTTTCACTATTTTGCTTACGATGCCTACTCTGTTCTTATTATGCCTATTGATGAACACAGCTACTGAATACCAGCCACATGACATATTGATGAACGCACCTACCGAATGCCAACCACGGCAATGAACTATAGAAAGATAAAAAAAATTATATATTTTATGATTAAATCACGAAGAATAGACTAGACTTACCTTACAAATGCGGGTACCCCATTACACAACCGTATTAAAAAACTAATTATTTAACGTCCGCTGCCATCGTAATACAAAACTGAAATGCCTCCTAACTTGGCATCCAAGTATTATTTGATACCCTTTTTCCAGACAACTTGAAAGTGTTCACATAAACATTTTTAATAGATGAGTAAGTTTGTGCTTATAATAAATAACGGGTTTCGTACTAAGTACGTTTAACTTAGTCTGGACACAGACGCAATTAATAAAAGATAAGACGTAGTCAGAGGCAATAAAAACTGTTTACGAGATAATATAGGTACAGTCTAGTTAAAATTTTAAGGGTTGTTACTACTAGAAAAATGAAACGCTACAGGTTTTTCTTCCATTTCTTCAGGGGTTTGATGGATAAGTTCCTTGCATTGATCATCTTTATATGGATCCCGGCAATATAATCTCCATGTCTCTGCTATATCTTCTTTGTTGGTTCTCAGGGTTCCTGGCAAAAATTCTCTTGGTGTGTATCGTATTTTTCTAAATATAATAATAAATATTTATTGGCTGATTGTTTTGATCGTAGCTCTCAATTTCTGAGATATTTTCAATACATTATGATAGTACTGTTGTGTATCAGCCTTGCATATTCGTTTTATTTCTTTATTAACTGAATAATACCACGCTTAAAAATCTGTCATGGCTCATGGTCTCGCCATTTTGACTCATATAATCCATTTTACATGTGTATCTAAGCACATGCAACACATTTTATTAGTACGCCATTGAACAATTTACTTGGCACAGTTTTGGGATTTGTACGAAAAGTCATAATCCATGTAAACTTCGCTTGTATGATCTTATTTTTGGAATCTTTGAATGAAACAGGTTTTAAATAAAAACGGTATCTAGCCCTACCTGAGATTATTATTCATTTTGTACTATCTCTCATAGAAATGTATTTATATAGTTTTTTGTAAATATCTATGTACAATAAATTATTAAATTATCGGTATTATCGTATTTTTCAAGTGTATTCTAGGATATTAGAACGCATTTTTGTCATATATATCGTCTTTGGATGTGCCGTAAAATCAGAGCAAAAGCCATTCCTCATTATCTGCCTGTCTTGAAAGATTCATTTTAATAATTAATCAAACAAAATTTTCTTTTTACCGTGACTATGAAAGGTAAAGTCGACAATAAATGATTTGTGAATGCGGCCAAACTTTTTGAATAGCTATATGAAGACCTTTTTCAAAATCAATAATTACTGTAGAAATTTGTAATCAAAAACAATTTTTCTACTTATATCTATTACTAAATCCCTTACTATTACTAAAATTTTATTTCTTCTTCTTCTTAGTCGTTAACCTGATGCAGGTATCGTGATATCATGAAGCTATTAGCTAAAATTTCCCAATGTTCCTCCACGTTTTTCTATCTTCTGCCATTCTAGCACATTCTTACAATGGAGCGCCAATGGTAGCAACAATATGGTCCGTGTATCGTGTGGGAGATCTACCTCTATTTCTTTTGCCTTCTACTTTTCCCTGGATGGTAAGTTTTTCAAGACCATTTCTTCGAAGCACATGTCCAAAATAGCTTATTATTTGTTCTGATATTTGTGTTCTTAGTCTTTTCTTTATGTTTAGTATGGATTCATTTGTTCTTCGGGCCACCCTTGGTATTCTCAGCATTCGTCTCCAACAGTACATCTCAAATACATCTATGTTCTTTTTGTCTTTTTCAGTAAGGGTCCAGCATTCCGATGCATAAGTAAAAACTGGAAAAACTAAACTTCTTACTAGTCTCATCATTTTTGTATCGGTAGTTATTTCATGGCTTTTCCAAATTTTTGTTAATTTTGCCATAGCGCTTTTGCGATTGCTGACCGCCGCTTTATTTCTTCAGTACAGCCTCCTTTGTTGGTTATTAATGAGCCCAGATACACAAATTTATCTACAACAGCGATATTGTTTATCATGACCAGATGATTTTGATTGTTGTTAGCTCTGTCAATTATCATGATTCTCGTTTTATCTCTGTTTATTTTAAGGCCCATCGTTAAGCTTACGTCTTCTATCCGTTGTAGCAGGTGAATCAATTCAGCTTCAGAACTAGCGAGGATAGTAGTATCATCTGCATATCTCAAGTTGCAAATCTTCTTCCCGCCAATGGTGATGCCACCGTTCCAGTCCTCAGTAGCTTTCCGCATTATCCATTCACCATAGATGTTAAATAGAATTGGGCTTAGTATGCAGCCTTGTCTCACGCCCTTTGTGACCCTGAAACTATCGGTTAGTTCCCCATTTATTCTAACTCTGGCATAATTGTTATTTTTATTATTATGTTATGTGTTATTATTGATGTTATTATTAAAATTTTATTTAAAAAGTCTAAAAAGACACCTTTTTTATAAAACTTCTTTTAGAAAAAAAAAGTAAAAACTTCTATGGGGGCGATTTTTTTGACTGATATATAGAACTCAGGTTTTGGTAATTTTGTTAATCAATGTTTAAAGAATGCTCCCGTAAAATTGAACCTATACCTTCATGAAAAAAATATTTCTTTTTGCCTAAACTTTGATTTGGAAAATGTTCCAATTTCTAACCTGATGCAATAGTATATTTTTTATTAAACTGGAAACGACAACAATCCTATCGCATATCATATCGTATATTTTGCTGAAAGAAGTGAAATAATGTTGCAAAACAAAAATCCACTGTAAGTCTCGATTTTCTCTTCGGCAGATAAATTATTTTCCACTGTCACAACACTGAAAACATTGGCAGTAAAGAAAATCCTTTATTTCTTTATTCCGTTTCGATTTCGTTGTTTTTATATCACTGAAAATGGAAAGTTGTTTGTTCCACTATAAACTTTTACAGTTAAGGGTGATATATTAGGGGAGATTGTTTTATTGTAGAAGTGGAATTTACATTTCTTCTATAAAAACTTGATTACTTATACGAGAAAGATACGTATAAAAGTTTCAAAGACAGAAGTAATCCACTTAGGATGTACAAAATATCCTCTGAATAGTGTAGAGCCATCTAAAAAAATCGTAATTCGAGGGGGATGTGAATTTGACTTTAACTAAGAGGTTTGTGGTATAATGTATTCAAATAATTAAAATAGCACAGTAACAACGCATTACATAAACAAATATTAATGTTATTTAAAATATTTATCAGAAGTCCAGTAAGTGTAAACTCGACCTTGCTAAGCTGGCATACAGTAATCTTGTTACAACCAACGAACATCAGAGCGTATGGGATAGAGTTAGAAAGAGTCCACAATATTACCTATTTGGGCGCAAACGTTAACGATAACTGGGATATAAATAAAGAAATAAGAATAGGCATTGAAAAAGCCAGAGCCGCCTTCTATAAATTAAAGAAAATTCTAATTAATAGAGATATTACGTTAAACCTTAAAATCAGATTAATACGCTGCTACATATTCTCCACATTGCTGTATGGTATCGAAAGCTGGACCCTTACAGAGACATTAATGAAAAAATTGAAGGCCTTTGAGATGTGGATTTATCGACGAGTATTACGGATAAGTTGGGTTAATTGAATAAGAAATGAAATAGTTTTACATCAAATGAAAAAGTGCAAAGAAGTAACAAAAACGATAAAAATTCGAAAGTTACAATATTTCGGTCATATAATGAGAAATCCAGAGAGATATAACCTTCTACACCTCATAATACAGGGTAAGATCGCCGGAAGGAGAGGCTCAAGCCGAAGAAGAACATCCTGGCTCCGAAATCTCCGAGAATGGTATCAAGAGACCACCGCTAATTTTATATAGAGCCGCCGTAAACAAAGTTATTATTGCCAATATGATCGCCAACGTTCGATAATCGGACAGGGTACTGAAAGAGGAAGAAGAAATAATCTTGTAATATCACGATTTATCATTGAATGGATCTATTAAAAGTCGGACATACAAGCGAACAACGACAATAATTGGCAATCATTGTTCTTCTGTTCTTCTTCTTCTTCTTCTTCTTCTTTGTCTTTATAGGCAATTCTGCTTGTTCATTGGCGGATTAATACCTCTATGCAAGGTTATCACTCCACCTTTTGCACGGTCGTTCTATAATTTCCTGTAATTCTTCTCAGTACTCTCATCTCTGCCGTTTCCAGTAGCCTTTGCGTTGTGGCTGTGTTGGGTCTTGTTTCTGAGGCATATGCCATTATTGGTCTTACACTGGCTTTATAAGTTCTTGTCTCAGTGTTAATGTGTCTGTTTCGCCATATGGTATTATTAAATCATCATGCCAGTCTATTTGCTTTTTGTACTTGATCTCTCACTTCTTTGTCCAGGTCTCCATAGGTGGACAATGTAAGTCCCAGGTATTTTGTTTCCATTACTTGTTCAATACGGATGCCATCAATTTCTATTTTACGTCTGGTTGGTTCTTTGCTGAGCACTATTGTTTTAGTTTTCTGAGATGAGATTGTCATATTAAATTCTTTTGCTCTTATGTTAAATCTGTGGACCAGTCTTTGCAGACTATCTTTATCTTGGGCTATCAATATTGCGTCGTCTGCGTAACAGAGTATTTTGATTTCTTTGTTTTCTATTCTGTATTCCATTTCCTTTGTTAACGCTTTTAATGATTTCATCCATGATTAAATTGAAGATCATGAGGCTCAAGTTAATAAACACAATACCAAAAAAAAGAGGATAATCAAAATTTGTAAGAACTATTTGTGGATCACAAGCGTTGTTTTGTTGGTGCCAGCTACTCTGAGATAGCGCGTTTGTTTTGTATAAAGTATTTGCTAATAATTACTGTGTTGAATACCATTCTTACTTAATTTCCTAAAATTTTTCCCGTTATTTGTGAAATCTATTACTAATATAGAATATAAAATTGTGTTTTAAAATACTCTACGTTTTTTCTCATTACATTCAATTTTCAAATGAAAAATAAAAGAACGAACATTACTTTAAAATGCAACTTGAGACTGCGCGCCATTTTTGGCCACACCAAATACTTTTAGAAGTGGGTCTGGTCTGGATACATCTCTCCTGTCCGTTATGTCTATCCGCTATATTTCGTTTTTCATAAGACGAGATCGTGAGAAGGAAAGTCGGAAAATTCGAGAGTGCAGAACACTCGTCGAATTCGCGAGACGTGTGCAAACCTTTGCTAATTTTGAATGTTCTCCACGTTATATTATTATAATATCTTACGAATGAGATGAGGCAGAGTTTATATTTTGCTACAAAATAACCTGCTGGTGTATTTTTGCGAGAGGAACTTTTATTTTCGCGAATACAGGGTGTGACTTTAATCATAATTAATTTACCCGTTAAATAATTTGTTACTACTTGTTAGTTTATTTTTGTAAGCTAATTTAAGATTATAATTTTTGTCATCTTTGTTATCTTTCTTTATATTTCTCTATTTTTCTTAGTTTTGTTAAATGTTTCAGTTTTTTGTGTCAAGTGTTCTTACAAAATACAAGATTTCATACATTTCTGCCTGAAACAGAGCTATATTCCCCTAGTGATATAAAGTTCTGTATATCAGGTTTAACTATGCAGTCTGGGAGTGTTCATTTGCTTCTCCGTCTCGTTGCCACATGTACACCTGGAAATGTACTTTAGGCCTGTGTAAGGGAAGTCCAGTAGGGCTTGTTTTATCGCCATGTTATAAATCCAAATGACATGTCTGGTTTTAATCCTTACATGAGTCTGGTTATCATTAAAGTACTCACCGCTCTTTTGATTATTTGTTCTATTTGTCTTCCAAATAAGCCTCAAGTCTTCAGCCCAAGGTACTTTACTTCAGTCACCACATTTATATTTGTACCATTCAGGTAGAGAGCAGCTAATTCATTTAAAATTCTTCTTCACTGTGTTTTAAATTTGGGCTTACAAAATCAGATGATCCGCATAGCCCAGAACATGATATTTGTCGATGCTGAGTCTAGCTGTTAACACATTAATGACTAATTACAATAGAGAGAAGATAAAGCTCCTTCTGTTTACAGTCTGTGTCTATCTGTGCTGCTACTATATTTACCAGTAATGTTCTTCTTGTCACACGGGTCTTCAGCATGTAGTTTTCTATCTGCAGCTTGTTTCATCTATTCGGCTGAATCGCTCTTGGTATTGCTTGGTAGGAGGTGTTATCAAATGCTTCCCTTATACCGAGAAATATCGCGAAATTTCCAGAGCGTACTTTACTTTTTGTACGAGATAATGCAGTACTTATCTGAGTTTTTTACATTTCCACACTGTAGATTCCAACACCTTCTGTAGTTTCAGACCCGTCTGTATAGCAGGTTTAACTATGCAGTCTGGAAGTGTTCTTTTGCTTCTCCGTATCGTTGGCACATGTACACCTGGAAATGTACTTTAGGCCTGTGTAAGGGAAGTCCAGTAGGGTTAGTTTTACCGCCATGTTATAAATCCAAATGACATGTCTGGTTTTAATCCTCACATGAGTCTGGTTATCATTAAAGTACTCACCGCTCTTTTGATTATTTGTTCTATTTGTCTTCCAAATAAGCCTCAAGTCTTCACCCCAAGGTACTTTACTTCAATCACCACATTTATATTTGTGTCATTCAGGTAGAAAGCAGCTAATCCATTTAAAATTCTTCTTCACTGTCTTTTAAATTTGGGCTTAAAAGATTAGATGATCCGCATAGCCCAAAACATGATATTTGTCGATGCTGAGTCTAGCTGTTAACATAATAATGACTAATTACAATAGAGAGAAGATAAAGCTCCCTCTGTTTACAGTGTCTATGTGTCTATGTGTCTATCTGTGCTGCTACTATGTTCACCAGTAATGTTCTTATCTTACGGCTCTTCAGCATGTAGTTTTACATCTGCAGCTTTTTTCATCTATTCAGCTGAATCGCTCTTGGTATTGCTTGGTAGGAGGTGTTATCAAATGCTTTCTTTATACCGAGAAATATCGACAAATTTCCAGAGCGTACTTTACTCTTTGTACGAGATAATGCAGTACTTATCTGAACTTTACAGTTACTTTTCTTTGGTTCCTTTTTGTCTTTTTTGAACTTCCTATGTTCTTTTTAACCAATATTTTTATAGTTTATGAATATTGTTTGCTTCCATATCATTCACAGACCAAATTAAATGAATGTTCATTATTTTGTCTGAACCAATTTTTAAGTTTCTTACCTCTTTAACCTAATTTTGTTCTTTCTTATCTTTTTTTAATTTCTTCTTCATTGTGTCAATTTTAGACTACTATTTTACTGGTAATGTTGAAAACGTATTGCCGTTCACTATTACTTGTTTTAATAATCTTTTGTGGACGTAATGGATGTTGTGGGTACCTTTTTCTTGTCAAATAAAATTGATTTTATTAAATATCCTTTTAGTTTTGGCGCCATTTTCAACAAGTTTTATTGGTTTTGCAAACTTAGTTATAGTCGTATTTCCCTTTATGGTAAAATTCGTGAAGGTCGTCCAAAATCGAGGGTTGTACCAGATCCCCTCGACTCTGTATATTAGCAAACAAGAAATGTCTTTAATGCTATGGAAGTTGTTGAAATACGGATACCGGAATATAAAATACGACTACTACAAACCGTTCGATACAATCATCGTCTCTCTAGTATCATTCGCATTATTAAAGGTTGGGGACGGCGTTGTGATCGATCTCATATTGTACCTACATATTACACTTGCTTGTAAGCGTAGTACGAACTCTTTCAGTTGCAGTGTCCTCTGTTATCACTTATCCTTTTAATTGGAGGCATGGTTATTTCCGCTCTGCGTTGACATAAAAATCTAATACCGTCATTATGTTTTATTTCTTTACTCTGATTGGAGTACCAGAAACTGAATTCACTACGAATTTTGACCATGATGAACGGCTTGTGGAATGCATATTTTAGATTCCCTTGTCGACCAATTCATCAATCTGTTTGCTTTGCAAGTTGTAGAAAGCACAGTGGTAAAGATTTGAATTTAATTTCGCCAGGTAAGAAATCTTATGATTTCTCTTGTTGATATTAGATGGCGTTGTTACGTCTGTAAATAATTATTTTGATAATTATTGTCCTAAGGCAGGATAGATTTTGTTTCGATTCAGAGCAGTGGCATATGCCGCTCTGATGAGACCTAAAGAAGTTGAAATAAGTATAAGCGGCTTGCCGCCACCCTGCATCGAAATAAAAATCTAATACCGTCATTATGTGAAATAATATTTAGTTTTATTTTTCGATACTAAGTTATCTGTCTGATACAATTATTTCTTAAATAAATTATTCTAGTACTTTCCATTAGTGCCTGGCGCTTGTCTAAAGTTTTGTACTTAAAATTATTGGCTTTAAGAAATAATCGAAGTGTTGTTGCTGAACATGAAAGAATGTCCTTTTGAACCGATTCACTTCGAAGGCTTTCAAGAGTTGGAAAAATATTAATGGCATACATTTCGTATCTTATTCTGGTTATAGGTTCAATTAAGTGCGGTTCTATTTGTCTGAATTTGCCACAATCCTTTCTCTGTCTAGAAGAAGATGTTTCTTCTATAATTTTGTAGCAGGTTGCTTTGGGCAATATGGTTAAAAACATGTTTCTACAATTGCCTCTGATTTATACAATTCAGAACACCGTCCTTCATAAACACGTTTCAGTATACATTTGGCATCATCAGAGAGGTATTGAACATGTCGTTTACGTTTTACTACACAGCTTTGTAAATCTTCTAATTGATTAGAGGGTTCCACTGGCTCTTCAGCTGCAGAATTATTATCACACTACGGACGCCACCTTTTAAAAGTATCTTCGTAAAATGGTAAAAGAAGTTTAGAAAGAACACTGATGAAGTCACAACCAAACTCACTTGCAGTTCTTTATTTGAATTTAACTGAACGCTATAGTAGTAATTATTATTACCGACACGGTACTTATTGCCTCCAATGAAGAAGATCTGCAACGACTTATAAACAGGGTAACCGAAGCATGTGATGAATATGGGCTAAAACTTAATACTTCTAAGACAAAACTTATGGTTGTCAGCAAAACGGAGTTACAACCAACGAACATCAGAGCGTATGGAATAGAGTTAGAAAGAGTCCACAATATTGCCTACCTGGGTGCAAACGTTAACGGTAACTGGGATATAAATAAAGAAATAAGAATATGTATTGAAAAAGCCAGAACCGCCTTCTATAAATTAAAGAAAATTCTAATTAATAGAGATATTACGTTAAACCTTAAAGTCAGATTAATACGCTGCTACATATTCTCCACAGTTGGCCAAACTGTATGTGTCGATGAGATGCTAGTTAGTTTTCGGGGCAGATGTAAATTTAAAATGTTCAGCCGAACAAACCCTACAAATATGGTCTCAAAACTGATGTGTCTCACAGATGCCAGGAACGGGTATTTGTATAATAGCTATATATATATATATATATATATATATATATATATATATATATATATATTGTGGGAAGGACTCTGATAGGCGTGAACTATCAGAAGATGAAAAAAAACTTTCGAAGCCAACTCAATCTGTTTTACGACTTTCTCGTCCATTGTTCAAAACAAACCGAAATGTCAACGCAAATAATTGGTTTTTATCGATTACTCTGAGATAGCGCGTAAGAAACAATGATTTGATTTACGTGGGAATCATAAAAAAATAAAAGAGAAATTCCTCCTTCTTTTCTACCAAATGAAAGAGTGAGATAGGAAGCACCCTATATGGTTTTACTGAACAGATGACATTACTACCATATGCAGGAAAAAAGGAAAAGCTACAATTCTTATATTCTCAATGCACCATTGTAATGACACTGATTCGCAAACGAACAATCCAGAAATTGTATCGTTCTACAATACGACCAAAGGAGGAGTCGACTCACTATAATGAGAAATGTTCAAAAAGCACTTGCATCACTTGCGTCACTTGCGACCCAAAGATGGCCAATGGGAATATTTTTCAGAATTTTAGATATATCTTGCAGCAATGCATACATAGTTTTATCAGGCATACAAAGACAATCCTACAATATCGGAAAAATCTAATTGTCTAAAACAATTGGCAAAACAGTTAGTAGAAGCACATATGCGAAGATGGGAAACTATGAATCATATTCCAAGAGAAATAAACTTGGTTTATATTTTTCGGTTTCCAAAGTAATAAATTTTTTTTTTCTATTACTTTGTGTTGGTTTTTGATATTTATTGAAAATATGTTATTGCAAATGCATGTAATTAAGACGTTTAAAATATATTTAACTGAATTTCATAAAAAACATGCAAAACAATTGTTTTTATTTAGGCTAGTCTCACAGACTACATGTCAGTAATTGTGTTCCAATATTCATATGTCAGTATTTAAGGGTTAACCATCAATTTCGATGTTTCACATCTGTAGCCTATCCCGTAATGGCCACGTTTTTCTTGTCCATCATGTATTGGTTGAAAACCTGTAACGTTCTTTCAATCTGTTTATGTTTGTGCATGTCTGGATTAAATTCCTTCTAATTCAGATTGGGTAACTACCAGCAAGCGTCGGACATTTATGTCAACTAACACAAGCCATGTTAATATAAATTAACTAAACTGGAGCGCAATTATTTCTTAGATTTTATATCACATCGTAATTCGTAGTATTAAGAGAATTTTATGACCGTCTATTTTAAATTTTGTGCTGTGGAATTAGTTTAATGCATAGCTGGAATGCTTGATATATACCGATGGAAGAAAATGAAAGTAGGCGCTGAATTTGCATTTATGTTTCAATCCTGCCATTTACTTGATAATTTTTTTTTTTACTGTAGAAACACTTGGCTATTAAGAAATCTATAGAGAGAGTAAGTACACCACAGTACAATCCAGAAAGTAACAGTTTTGTCATACTCTAAATTGGTCTATCTATCTAAAGCCCTTTATTCTTACTGTATTGGACTTAGATCTCCTCTTCCTGTTTCCTTTTCCCTCTTTCCTCCTCTATATTTGTCTAACTTTTTCCTTCATGTTCGCTGATGTCATCTACCGATACCATGTTTCTATCTACTGTTGTGGCCAGAAAATTTCCACGAAAGTGTAGTAATTGTTTATACAGCATCTTTTATTTTAGTTCTGCTCCTTATCCAATGATTGGTCTTCTTGTCTTTACGTGAAGGATCTGTTTTTTCCGTGGTTCTTTCTGTTTGAGCTAATTTTTATCGGCGTCCTTGTTTGTGCTCCGTATGTTAGCACTGGTAGAATACATTGGTCAAATATTTTAGTCCGGAGCTATTGTGGGTAATTATGTTTTTCAATATGTAGCTTAGCACTCCAAGTGCAGCCCCATGCAGTCTTATTCGGCGTTTTATATCAGCGGTTTACCTTTACTTTTCTACTGATTTTTCTCCTATTTTAATTTCATTGTCTTCTGTGTTAGTCTTTATAATAGTTCATTTTCAGTCCTATTTTCCTTGCTTCCCCATCTACGGTCGTTATCATCTCTTCAATTTTTTTGGCATCTCTTTAATTCTTATTCCTCGTTTGATTTCTATTGGTTTTATGATTGGTTTTTATTTAGATAATAATATATATTATATGACAGAACTATTTTTTTTGTAAAAATGTACTTTTGTATAGTAAAAGTAATTCTATATGAATCATTAACAAGAACAAAAATGTTTAAAAAAAATTTTTCTTTGTCAGAAGGGCTGGGAAGAGTGGAAGATATAGCTACCAGAGTGCATTTTAACAAACAACTAATACTTATTGGGCAATGGTATATATATACCGGCAGGTAAAAAAATTACAAAAATTTATTAAAAAAACGTTATTTTGAAAATATCAACAAACTAAATACGGTAATATTTTAAATTTATTATCTAAGAACTTTCTATCTACTATGGTACGGTGCAAAGCAGTCTTTGCATAGAGCAACGTTACAGACTTGATAAACCAAATTGCTGCGGTTTTGTTTTTTTTAGATGAAGCCCAAAGGGCACAGTGCCTATAAGTTCCTTTGGTAAGTGTGAACCAGCATTCAAAGTTGAGTTTGATGGAGGTCCAGACTTTTTTCTGAAAGTAAAAGTGCTACTCAAATTAGCAGCTAGTTAGTTCACTGCGGAACAGTAGTGCAGTCATAGGCTTAGCACTTTATTATTTTTTTTTTTTTTCAGAAACTGCTTATATAAAATATAGCTGTTTACTATTGTTGCATCTAAAAGTTAGTAAAATATTGTTACTCACCAACATCTTCATTTCCATGCGATGGAGTAGTTAGCATGATATTCATCGAATAGATCTACTCCACCCATGTATTTGTTATAATCGGCTATTGCCTGAGTACATGGTACTTGATCACTATTTCCGGTTTTGTTTGTTCTCAAAACCTTGTTTTTTCTTAAAAATTATGTAGATTGCTGACAACACCAACACATTTTACGCCTTATCTTTCCACTTATACACAGATATTTCCCCAGAACTAACCGAATCTGACTGATGTTGGGAAAGCTCTTTATCAATGCATATTTGTTTTGGAAACTATTTTCTTGTGACACAAGCGAAAGTTGTTTTTTCCAGTAGTTTCTGCATCAGTAGTATTGTGGTAAAAATTATAAAAGTATACACAATAACCACGATTTTGATATTTCGACGTAAGTTCTAAAACAACACGTTCTCCTAACATATCGGACGTTGATTCAGTGGCTTTTTCTTGATATATTTAAAAATTTAGAAGGTATCCCGTTTTAGCAAATTCCAATCCCAAATTTGAAAGCCTCTTTTTATTGGTTTCATTGGCATGTACTGTTTTAGTGATATACATCCTTTGAAAGCATACATGCTTTCGTAAATAGATAGGTGTCTATATGGCGTAATATTCTACCATTATTATTCAAAAATTCTCTGTAAAATTATATTTGTGAAATACATTTTGGCAATTCAGTAAACGCAAAAACGCCAAGATAGATGTTGTTTGTTTCTTTCCAAGTAACAAAGCAGTTTATTTAAATTCAAAGTTATGTTTTGACAACGGTTTTTTAAATTGGAAGCCGAAACGTCAAATAAACTGCTTTATTTCATAATGCGCGGTGTATATTTCCAAAAAATATACCAATATGCTGCTTTAAAAATTTTTATGTGAGCATAAAGCATTTTATTTCTATTTATTATTTCAGGTAAGACATTACTGGCTAATGTGTTTAAATTTCCTTTCAATATTTTGGGAAATTAAGTAATGGAACCTTCCCACGTTAAATTTTTAAAATTTCCGTGTTTAAATCTATTTGAAATAAGTGCCAAATACCAGAAACTAGCGCGTGGTTGATAATGCTACGGAAAAACAATTATTTAACACATTGTGTTTCAATTCCTAACTGAAATTTAACAATCAACAATAAACAAATTATGCAAGTAATTCGAGAAGGCCAAAAATACCACTGACTACAAAATAGCAATAAATCAAAACTTCAATTTTTCCCAGAACGAACTGAGATACATAAAAAGCGTGATAGAAGAATAGTCCAAACCGTAGAGAAAAAACGTGCATTAATTAGTGAATTTTTAAAAACAGCACAGCGTTATAAGGAACAATACCTGGAGTAACCTCTAAGTCTGTGTAACTCTCCAAATTGTTGGTTATATTTTTTTATGGCACTTTAAGGTGCAAAAACGGTGTTTTTTGATTTTTTTTCTTCAAAAGACTTTATATTGTAGCTCTTTTAATTACAAATCGAATGCGACTTCACAAGATCCGATCGGTCAATTACTTTTCGAGAAACGTTTAATTGTATATAAAAATTCTTAAATTTCTATAAATTTTGAAGATCCAGAACTTTTTCTTTAAAGATAGAGGTCTAATTATAATAAATGGATTCTTTTTTCGGTCGATTATATTTGTCGCCAACAAAAAATGCTGCGGATGAGCATTGTTTGAGAGTTTATTATCAAGTAGAAGTTTGTCATTCGAATAATTTTGATCCGTGACATTTCGGTTGGCAAAAGGATGAAAACGCATTAGAACCGATCACATCTAACGAAAAAATGGTTCCTCCTGAGGTGTTAGAGAGTCTCATGTAAATGAACATTAGAATCTGCGTGCAACAAACAGTGTGGTTGTTGCAAACATGATCTAAAACGTACGCGAATATGTGAAAATTCTAACGGAGATCTTCTTCTTCTGATGGTGCCTATCCGTTACGGATGTTAGACACTAACATGACTATTCTGACTTTGTTGACTGCTGCCCTGAAAAGTCCGGTAGTGGTTAAGTTAAACCATTTTCGCAGGTTATGCAGCCAGGATATTCTTCTTCGTCCTGGACCTCTTTTCCCATGCACTTTACCTTGAAGTATGGTCCGAAGTAGGTTGTATCGTTGTTCATTGCGCATTATATGGCCCAGGTATTCTAGTTTGCGACGTTTTATGGTTATGACTAGTTCGCGCTCTTTGCCCATTCTATGTAGTACTTCTTCGTTGGTAACTCTGTCTATCCAAGAAATCCTCAACATGCGTCTATAGCACCACATCTCAAATGCTTCGAGTCTCTTCAGTGATGCTTTAGTTAAGGTCCATGACTCCACGCCATATAAAAGAACGGAGAATACGTAGCATTTTAGTAAACGAACTTTTATTTCCAATTTTATATCGTGGCTGTTAAAGATTTTTTTCATTTTGACGAAAGCTGATCTTGCCTTCTCGATCCTTATCTTAATTTCCGTCGATTGGTCCCACTGTTCATTTAAGTTTGCACCCAGATAACAAAAGTTGGTGATTTGTGTTATAGGTTATTGGTTAACTAGTAATTGACCAGGTGGTATCCTGTTTTTGCTTATAACCATGTATTTAGTTTTTTTGATGTTAAAATCAAGCCCAAACCTGCTACTTACTTCTGCCAGCCTGGAGACAAGTGTCTGCAGACCTTTAAGACTGTCTGCAAAAATGACAGTATCATCAGCGTATCTTATGTTGTTCAATCGTTCTCCGTTTATAAGTATTCCTTCGTCTATGTCTGTTAGCGCTAGGTTCATAATGTGCTCTGAATATGTATTGAACAATAATGAGGACAGTATACTAACGGAGATAGCTGCGATAATTCTCCGATTGTTAATCGTAATGAAAATGATGATCTGAATGAGAGTGACGACATTGATATTTTAGATGCTGGAATATTTGACGATGACGACAGTCAAATTATCTTCTTCTTCTTGATGTGCCTATCCGTTACGAATGCTGGCGATCATCATGGCAATCTTTATCTTATCTGCAGCAGCGCGGAAAAGCTGCACATATGTTGTATTAAACCAGATTCTGAGGTTCTTTAACCAAGATGTTCTTCTTCTTCCTGGACCTCGTTTTCCAAATATTTCTCCTTGCAGGATGGCTTGAAGGAGAACATATCTGGATTCATTTCGCATAATATGTCCGAAGAACTGTAACTTTTGACATTTGATGGTGGTCAGTACTTCTCGGTTCTTATTCATTCTTCTGATGACCTCCTCATTTTTGACTCGGTCAGTCCACGGGATCTTAAGCATTCTCCGATATAGCCACATCTCAAATGCTTCTAGTTTTCTGTACATATCTTCGTTCAAGGTCCACGATTCAACACCATAAAAAAGGACAGAGAAGACGTAGCATCGCAGCATTCTTACTTTTGTATCAAGAGAGAGGTTGTGATTCTTGAAGAAGGCCCCCATCCGATTGAAGGTGGATCTAGCTTTTCCGATTGCGTGCTCTAATCTCCTAGTTGTTGGTCCATTCTTCATTTATTATGGTGCCGAGGTAGTTGTAGTGCGTCACTCTTTCTACAGGGGATTGGTTGACGCAGAGTTGACCTTCTGTTATTCTTTTCTTGCTAATTATCATAAGCTTTGTCTTCTTAACGTTTATATTGAATCCATATTGTTGACTGTAATACGTGATTTTGTTCATAAGAACTTGTAGGTCTTCTAAGTTGTCCGCAAATACTATGGTGTCATATGTATATCTGATGTTGTTTAGCCGGTAACCATTTAGTAGAATACCTTTTTCAGTTTCGTGCAAAGCTTCGATAAATATTCTTTCAGAGTACAGATTGAAGATTAGAGGAGACAAAATACAGCCTTGGCTCACTCCACGCATGATTTTCACATAGTCAGTGTATTCACCTTCAACTCTGAGATTTGCTGTCTGATTCCAGTAGAGACTTCTAATTATTTTCAGATCTTGGTTGTTAATTCCTGTTTCTTTTAGTATTAGCATCATCTTGCGTGCTGTACTCAATCAAACGCTTTCTCGTAATCAACCAGACATGCGTATACGTCGCAGTCAAATTGTAAATAATATAAATAAAAAACGGAAAATTAATGAATAGTGTTAATATTAATTATAAATTAATGGACGGTGTTCATATTAATAATACAGTGTGGCGCACCGAAAACGAAACAGAGGCATTTACTGGCAGATGATTCCTTTTTTGAAAAAACGCTCGGACCCGTCGATTTTGTTTTCGAGGGGGACACAAAATTGGCATAAAATCACTTTAACATTTGCAGCCCCTTAAGCGGGGGTGGCATCATCCCTAAAATCTTAAATGAAAAGGGAGGTCGAATGATCCATTATTTGAAAGGTCTTTCAACTCCCTTTATAATGATGTAAAATTCATGTATTCAATTCAGTAGTTTTGGAGATTTATTGATTTAAAGTTTAAAGTAGACTTTAATAGGTACATCAAATTAGTTTGTACTTCTTTCAGAAGAAATTTTAGTAAAAGCATTTTCTTGATAAGTAAATGCTTTTATTTACTACGCCCATGGTTTATTAATAATAAAAATAGCAATTGAAGTGTCTTTGTGACAAAAAAAGTTGTTTCTTGAAGAAAGATAAGTAGAGAATGCCACGTACTTATTTTAAATAGGAAATAGTACATTAGTTTGCGATTGATTTGACCAATCTTTGTTGTTAAAATATCATTTATTGCTTTATACATAAATTAACCATGGTATATTCCACGGCAGAAAGGGTTGAAATTATTGAAATATTTTTCGGAAATAATCAGTGCGCTAATAGAACAGCACAAATTTTTAATGAGCGACATGAGAACAATAATGTGCACCGAAAATATGTTCTAGAACTTGTAGCTAAATTTGGGGAAACTGGATCAGTCGCCAATAAAAAACGTAATATTGAAAATCCTATAAGGAACGAAGCAACAGAAGTGGGGGTTTTAGGGCAAGTTATTGTAGATCCTACATTAAGTACCCGCAAATTGCAAACTTCGTGTGGTGTTAGTCGACGTACTATCCAACGGATTCTAAAGGCCCATAATTTTCATCCGTATAAAATTCACCTTGTACAAGAACTTAATGAAGACGATTTTGATAAGCGATTAGAATTTTGTGAAGTTATGAGTGAACGAATTACAAACGATGAACAATTTTTATTTAACATTTGCTTTTCCAACGAATGTTCCTTTTTTTTTAAATGGTGAAGTAAATCGTCATAATTGTCAATATTGGTCGGACTCTAATCCCAGAATTTACCATGAGGTACATACACAGCAGCCACAAAAATTAAATGTTTGGGCTGGCATTTTTGGAAATTTGACTGTTGAAATGTATTTGGAATTACTGCAAAATGCCATAGATCCTGCACTAACAGATATAATTGAAAATCAGAATGATGGTCGATACGTTGAGAATATGTTGATGTTCTAACAGGATGGTGCCCCACCACATTACGCATTAAGAGTTCGGAATTATTTAGATCAGACCTTTCCAGGTCAATGGATTGGTAGAAGAGGTGCCGTTGAATGGCCCCCAAGATCGCCAGATGTATCACCTTTGGATTTCTTTTTGTGGGGTTACTTAAAAAGCAAAATCTATGCTAACATCCTTAGAAGATTTACGACAAAGAATTGTGAATGAGTGCCATCAAATTACTCCTCAAATATTGCAAAATGTCCGGCAACGTTTTCAGCAAAATCTTTATTATTGCATGGAAAGTAATGGTGGTCATTTTCAACATTTACTCGGCTGACAGGTCAGTTCATTCTTTATTTTTTAACAACTTTGCTGCTATGTATTGATCTCCTCTTACGATGATGTATTTAAACTTTAAATCAATAAATCTCCAAAACTACTGAATTGAAGTACATGAATTTTACATCATTGTAAAGGGA
This sequence comes from Diabrotica undecimpunctata, assembly GCF_040954645.1. NCBI lineage: Eukaryota > Metazoa > Arthropoda > Insecta > Coleoptera > Chrysomelidae > Diabrotica > Diabrotica undecimpunctata. The sequence goes on from NC_092808.1 coordinate 51,759,307, forward strand.
GTTGAAAGACCTTTTAAATGATGGATCATTCGACCCCCCTTTCTATTTAAGATTTTAGGGATGGTGCCACCCCCGCTTAGGGGGCTGCAAATGTTAATGTGATTTTATGCCAATTTTGTTTCCCCCTCGATAACAAAATTGACGGGTCCAAGCGTTTTTTTTTTTAAGGAATCATCTGCCAGTAAATGCATCTGTTTCGTTTTCGGTGCGCCACCCTGTATATTACTTTTTTGAGTGTATTTTACATTTAATATTTTACACCCCACCCTTTAACTGAACATTCTATTCTTTAATTCAAAAATATTTATTATTACATGCCCTAAATATATGTTATAGAAAAAATTTAATATTAATATTTATTATTTAATATAAACAATCGTCTCGTCAAAATGTTACATCTAAAATTAGAGCAAAAATATGATTGATTATAATATACAGTTAATAAAATTGAACATTTTTTTATTCATTTTAATTGGTACCTATGATTAATATACTGTTATTTTATAACAGTATAATAAGATATTTCATACAAAGACTTACAAAAGTACCGCCTACTCGTTGATTAAAGCTTGATAATGTGTACAGAAAATATGTCAATATGAACTGCAAATTTCAAACGATTATGGCATTGATACGTGGGTTTTGTTTGTTCTTGGTAAAAAAAATGAACGGTTATACATTATGTTTTTTTTTTAATTAGTATAAATAAAAAAAAAAACGTGGTTCATTCGAAGTATTTATAAAACTTTTATACTAAGAATACAGGTAATTAAATTCTTCTTAAGACATTTGTTTATTTATTTTGATAATCATAGAATCCAAACTTCTTTAACCCTTTAATAGGCAAGATAGAAATAGCAGGTTTAAAGTTTCAGGAATTTTGGTTTTATGGTAATTTGGGTGTGGGAAAAATGAATCTGAGGTCAGTTTGGCGATATTGGGTGTGTGTGGGGTCGTCAGCTCAATAAATGGTAGACCGTCTACAGACGGTCTTGTCGTTCAGAAGGAAAATTTATGAAAACACCATAATTTATTAGTGGCACGAAATTAATATTTTTATTGAAAAAAAATTACAAGTAAATAAACAAAAAGGTATCAGACTTTTTACCTTTCCTGTTGGAGAAATGAAGGTAGCACTTGGTGAAAAAGGAATGAGTGTCAGACTTAATACACAGTTTGCACGACTTTTACGATTCCCATTCAGGCCAATGATTTAATCCGCCGTATCTTACACTATCCACCTGATGAACAGCTCGTCTACCGACGGCAGAACTACTAGACGGCTGTGAAACGGACGATGGTCGTCCAACAGGACGTTTTTCAGTAGTAGCACACAGCTCTTTAGCCATTTTCCATCGAAATTGTTGCGTCGTTATGTCTTTGTCTTTCACCTTCATCGGAGACATTCCGATTTTTCTCGACATTTACGCATCGATAAAGACCGAAGACATTGGTAATCGCCATTTCCAGTAGATGATAAAAAATTCTGGTGGCCATGTCCATTGTTTTGATACTAAGTCCATTTTGACCAATATATGAATCCATGAGGTCTACACCTCCCATGTGGGAGTTGTATTGTCAAATGATTTGTACAACCTCGTTCACATGTAAGTACATTGAACGTTGACGCCACAGAATATTCTTCCATTCCTGTGAAACCTTTGCAATATTTTTTAACGCTGAAAGACTCTGAGATAGCGCGTTCTCATTTTTTTTATTCATAATATGTACAGACCTCTTCAAGTGAAGCCACCTACTGATGGTACTACTCTCGGGCCGGAAACTTCCAAAGTAGGTAACAATGATGTTGGTCCCTTTGGTGGTTTGAATGTAGATGCAGGTGTTGCTAATGATGTTGTTGCTATTACTGTCATATCTACTGTTGTTGCTACCGTGGTTGTGTCTTCTGATGTCGATGCTACTGTTTCTGCTGCTGTAGTTGGTGGAGATTTATCTCTAATTACAATAGCCGCTAAGTTTGTACTATTGGAGTAGCATCGATCGAACTGAGTGAAACACTACTGATATTCAGTGATAAGTTTGCAGCCTGTACAAATTTAGTGGTTGAATCCAAGTTTTGCATGCATTCAGTTATCATCTCATCATCCTAAGGTGTTATTTCATCACACTTGTAATCCGGATCACTGTCTACGTCATCAACATATTCTTCATCCGTAAACGATTCCATAATGTCTGTTACTTCTTCTTCACTCAGAGTAGAGACATAGAATCCTTTTCCTACCGCCCACGCCCTCCTACATCCCTCTACACCATGTTTACCCTTCATTTTCTACATAATAAAACGATAACCGCAGGTTTAGTAGGTAAAATAAAAACAAAAATATGCATGCTAATAAGAAAAGAGCAGAAACGTCTTGCAACTAAGCGACAAGACCGTCTGCAGACGGCCTTCAATAAATGCGCGATATTTCAAATCCACTGTTTATTTCCTCAACACACAGTAGTAAATCAATAAATATACCTAATAACTACTCACCAAATTTTCAAAAAATTTTCATGTTTATTTCTCAACTAGAAAGTACTTTTTTAAAATTCATTGTTGTTACCCACTCTGAGATAGCG